>NW_027507748.1:186974745-187379745 GCF_037356315.1 Lithobates pipiens
GCCTTTTTGATGCGATGATATTGGTCCGGCTCCCTGGACTTGATGTCGGACCATCGTTTCCGGAGCTGGTCCTTGCCTCTTCGTACCCCAAATTTGTTATACAAAGTTGTGACGACCTTATCCAAGATGCCGCTTTCCGGACATTGGGTTTGGGGTACGGGCCATTTCCCCATCATAGTCCTCCCTTCTTAATATATTCACCATCTCCACCATCTCTTCAAAGGCCATGTTGGTGGCCTTATATCTCCTCCTTGCTCCGGAAGCATGGGGTCCATGGCTTTCCTCCGCGCTGCTCACGCTGCTCACTGAATTTCCGTCCGCCATTTTCACCTATCAATCACCCACAGCGGAACGAGGGTAAAAGGGGCGGGGAAATGCGGTCACACGGAACGTCAGGGGCGGGCGACGCAGGCGGAGCTTGAACGCACGCGCTGTATATAAAGCGTTACCGCGAGGCCGTACGCTTGTCCGAACGGAAGCAGCGAGTGCTACACGCGACGGTAAGATAGTTATCGTTTTATTTTATCTTAATTTTAAGCCTGCGTTAGGAATGTGTATATTGAAATTTAACCTTATTGATGGTTAATTGATTTTTATGTGGGTTGGTGGTTGAGTGGGGTTGGTGTTTTGTGTGGTAGTGTGGGGGTGGGGGTGCGTGTATAGGGGGGGGGGTGGGTAGTGTGTGTGTGTGTGTGTGTGTGTGTGTGTGTGTGTGTGTGTGTGTGTGTGTGTGTGTGTGTGTGTGTGGGGGGGGGTAGTGTGTGTAGTGTGTGTGTGTGTGGGGGGGGGTAGTGTTTGTGTGTGTGGGGGGTAGTGTGTGTGTGGGGGGGTAGTGTGTGGGGGTAGTGTGTGTGTGTGTGTGTGTATGGGGGGGTAGTGTGTGTGTGTGTGTGTGTGTGTGGGGGGGTAGTGTTTGTGTGTGTGGGGGGTAGTGTGTGTGTGGGGGGGTAGTGTGTGGGGGTAGTGTGTGTGTGTGTGTGTGTGTGTGTGTGTGTGTGTGTGTGTGTGTGTGTGTGTGTGTGTGGGGGGGGGGGGGGGGGGGGGGGGTAGTGTTTGTGTGTGTGGGGGGTAGTGTAGTGTGTGTGTGGGGGGGGGGGGTAGCGTGTGTGGTAGTGTGTGTCTCGCCTACATTGTCACAATATAAATAGTGTGCATTTGGTCTGACATTTTTTTTATTTTTTTTTTAGTATTTATTTACTTTTTTTTTTTTTTTTTCAGAAAACAACATAAACATAAAATGCAAAGGTATAACCCAGACCCCTTTAAGGAGGAGGCCTTCCTCTCCACATTTCTTGATTTAATAGAGTCGCACAGGAGTCTTTGGGATTCCAAACACCCACAATATTCTAGCCGTTCTGGCCGGAAGAAGACACTGGAGACAGTTTTGACGTTTGTGAAAACCCGACTCCCCCAGGCAGACACTGACTTTGTGAACGCCAAAATTCAGAACCTGCGTAGCGTGTATAGGCGGGAGCGCAGAAAGATCCTAGAGTCTCAAACATCAGGATCAGCAGCAGGTCAGGTCTATGTACCTAGGCTGTGGTATTATGACAGGCTGCGTTTTCTGGATGACACGTCAGAAGCCAGGCAGTCACTTTCTACTCTTCCGTCTACCCTTCCCTCCACCCTTCCCTCCACCTCAGGTGAGCCATCCCTGGAAGATCCAGACCCTTCCTTGCTGGACGAAGTTGATGCACCCAGCTGGAGCCAGGTATATTTTAGTTTCTAAAGTTTGGATTGCTCAAATATTAATGATGTAAAGTTCAAGGTTTGAATTGCTTCCAAATCTAGGATTTCATCACAAATTAAATTAGATAGAAGGATACAGTAGTTTACACAAATGTGGCTCAAATCTTGGTGAACTGATGGAAAAATGATGGTGTCAAAATGATAGCCTTTTGTATTTCAAGACAAATGTATTTGCAAGTGAGAACTGTAAAATTGTTAGTGATTGATGATTTCAAAATATAGACATATTTTATTTATTGATTTCTTTGTTTTTTACACAGGATGAGCTCACCCAGGAGGAGGCCGGGACCAGTGGTATGGAGGAGGAGGCCGGAACCAGCCACACACAGGAGCTAGCTGGGCCCAGCAGGAGTCGGACCGAAAGCCAGGTCCCTCCCCTCCGCCTAGCCAGCAAAAGGCCCAGGAGGATGACCCGTACAGAGGAGGAGTCCTTGGCACTTATACGCCAAGCCACCCAAGTTCTGAGCAAACCCCCCAATCCTGAGGAGGCCTATGGCACTTATCTGGCTAGTAAGTTACTCGAAATGGAAAAAGCACAGCGCAACTTGTGCGAAGCCATATTTTTTGATGCCATTCAACGGGGTCTGAAGGGTGAGCTCACACCGACCACCAAGCTGTATAACGCAGACCCTACTGCTCTTCCTCCTCCTCCTCCTCCTCCTCCTCCTACCACAAGTCCACCACCAGAGGCACAGCCTCCAGCGAAGCGTGGAGGGAAGGCTAGACAGAAGAGTCGGAAGTGACTGCCTGGCTTCAGTCTGCTCTGAAAGAAGACGCAGGCTGTTGTAGTACCACAGTCTGGGGACATAGATCTCATCTGCTGCTGTTCCTGGTCTTTGGGATTCTAGGACCATGTTGTGCTCCCTATTTACATGCTACACAGGTTCTGAATTTTGGTGGCCACTCACTTGATGTGTGCCTGGGGGACAAAAGGCTTCACAAACGTCAAAATTGTCTCCAGTGTTGCCTCCCTCTTGATTTAGTTTTGTTCTGAGGAAAAATAAAAATGTATTATTTCAAAAAATATTGTATGTTTTTTTTTTTTTGTTGTTTTTTGTTTTGTTTTTTAATTTTGGCTTAAAAAACAAAGTTTATTTGTATCTATCTATCTATCTATCTATCTATCTATCTATCTATCTATCTATCTATCTATCTATCTATCTATCTATCTATCTCTACTTGCATAGTCCTGCTTGGCCAAAAAAAAATGCAAGTCCATCTTGTTTCAACCCCCCCCCCCCCCCACAAAAAAAAAAATAAATGACAATAGTAGTTCCAAAAATATATAGTAATAGATAAATTCTATATATTTTTTAATATATATATATATATATATATATATATATATATATATATATATATATAATTTTTTTATTTTTTTGGGGGGGGTTTATTTAATTTTTTTTTTTTTTTTTGCATTACGAAGAAGAAAAGAACGGGCTATATTAAAAAAACCACAAAATTAGCAGCATGACGAATATGCTAGCTTCAATACGAACACTAGTTTTACAAGACCGAGCGCTTCCGCCCTGTAAATCCTTTCTGGGCATGCGTCATACTTAGTCCGTCCAACGTGCCTACACACGAGCGGACTGTCCGCTGAAACCAAGTTTGGACGGACTGTCTTACGGAAATTCTGTAAGACTTTGTTCGTCAGACTGTCCGCTGAAAAAGTCAGCTGAAGCCCACACACGAGCGGATTGTCCGCTGAAACACTGTTCAGCGGACTAAGTTGGGCAGACAATCCGCCCGTGTGTACGCGGCCTAACAGGTTTTCTTCTAAGATTGCTCTATATTTGGCTCCTTTGGAGTAAAGGAGGATTACGCCACATTTTTCAGATATTTATTTGTAAAAATAAAATTTAAAACCATTTATCATTTCCTTCCACTTCACAATTATGTGCCTCTTTGTGTTGGTGTATTACATAAAATCCCAATAAAATATACTTACGTTTTTGGTTGTAACATGACAAAATGTGGAAAATATCAAGGGGTTTGAATACTTTTTCAATGCACTGTATATTGGGGGAAATTTAGACAGGAGCCAATTAACCTACCAACATGTCTTTGGAGTGTGTGAGGTAACCCATGCAAGCATAGGAAAAACATTCAAACTCTGGGCAGGTAGTGCCATGATTGGGAATTGGGAACTGATGGTCCTAGTGCAGCCAGGCAGACATGCTAACCACTTGGCCAATGCTTTGCCTAGAACTTAAAGAATACCTGTCTTTTTGAAGAGTGCTACCATTTTGTAAATCTTTGAATATCCATGTCAGTCATGACAGTTTGTATTACAGTTATGTATAAGTCATAATTGTTATTGTGAATGGTTGACATTACTGATAAAACATCTGGTGGCAGAGTAACATGTTAACTAGCTGAGTAGTTAAGCAAACCCACTGTCATTGTTGTCAGTCTTCTGGCAACTAGATTGTGGTCCCATGAGTATGGAAATCATTGTGCAGGGAGTGGATGAACGTGCATGGTAAGATGTACCAAAACTAATTCATAGGAAGGGTAAAACTGTGTCCTTTTTTAATTTTAACACTGACCTCTGAAGAATTATCTGCATGTTTCTGCTCCTGAAATAAAAACAGACTTAAGCCAGCTCATTGTATTACATTCAAGCCTACTCTCCCTGACAATCTAACTTTCACTGTGACAAAGTTTTCCAACATTCTTGCATTAAACTAAGGGATGTGGCTGATGTCTGAAGGGTCCTCATCTTGTACTAAAAAAAACCCATAAATCTATATACACTCTACAGCTGATGTTGCATTCACTAATAGGGTTGTATACCCAAATGTGTTTTAAATAGACAGAGTAATAACCAGATCTGGAGAACATGTAATGTCTTTAAACTAACTGAACAGGCAGCTAACCTAAGTTCAGTGTTCAGACAGGTTGTAGAACCTAGTGTCTGTTGTTTTTCTTGATAAGTTGGTCTTGGAGAAATCTTCTATAGGCCTAAACGTTAATAGCCGAAGGGCAGTTGGATAATTTCTGTGTGACAGATTGATCTGTGGTGTCTATGGCTGCCTTATCTTAACTTAATACTTCTCAATATCTATGTAGCCTCCAGCCACATTGACAAGCCCAAGAGAGATTTTTTTTTCTCTCATTGGATGACTGGTGGCCCTTAAAGGCCAAACAGAGTTTAAAGTCAAAACAGATCAGTATGGTTCCCAAAAATCACACAGACCTCCAAAATGAGTACTTAAATCCCTTCCTGATGGTGGCTCTGCTAGAAGGGATATGCTAGTAACACAATATAATCAAATGAAGCAGAAGTACATATACTGTTATTGTATTTAAGTATTATATCTTTTAATCTGTTAGAAGAAGAGGATCCTTATGAAATTAAGGTTATTGCTTTTGTTGTCATTAAATAACATGCAGAAATCATTTTTCTTTGTCATGAAAGTGCCTTGCCATTTATAAACTGTACTCTAACTGCATTTAACTGAGAAAAATTGCACTAATATGCTTTTTTGTCTCTAAAATACTTTTACATTTTTGCCAATAGATGTTTTATCAGCATGAGTCACAGCTTGAAATGTATGATGATTAGATTTGCACGAGGCCAGTAAGAATGGATTTTCCATGCACGGTATAATTAATATTGCTTTTTATGCTGCTGCAATAAGTAACAGTAAACCAAAGGAATATTAATAGAGATACCACCTGCAATTTTATAAATAGAGATACTAATATTTCAAATATCTATCATAATCCTCTAAGGAACTGCACATAAAACATAAGACGTTACTTCAGTAATCTTTCTTAGATTGCATACTGTAATATTTGCTACTTTTGCATACGTTGCCTATATAGCACACTCTCATTGCATTAATATTAAAAATAAAAAGGTTGCATGAAAGGCATGTTTTCAATTAATGCAGTGTATTTGTTTTTCATTCATTGGCAAGGCTGTATAAATATTTAAGAGCATACTTTATTTGAGATGCATGAGACATTTAACTTCAGTGAGCTTCAGTATAAGATCTGCACACTAAAGTCCTTAGAGGAAAAAAAGTTATATTTCAAATTTTCTGCAGTGGAAGTGTAATTTGCCCAAACGGCATCAATGTCCATCTCTTTTGTTCTCATATAAACCTTTGGCATTTTAAAACATCTGCCTGCAAAAGTGATTTTATGAAATAGCACACTGCCATCTAGTGACAAGTAGAAGACAAATAGGCAGTGCACAACGTCACATTTAAAGTTCCTCTTACCTGATTTATGGACAATAAACCATCGATGTGCTTTTTAAGGATTATAATGCACATTATATTAAAATTGCTTTAATTCTATATAGGTTTCCTAGAGGATTCAAATGTGATATTTGAGTGTGTCTGAGTTTCCATGGCAACCGGATGCTGCTCTATTTCTGATACTTCGTTTGTCAGTAGAAGATTAACCACTATGCACCTATAAACAGTGAAAGTGAACTGATGTGTAAAAATCTGTTTTGCTGCCATCATTATTTGTAACTTTTCGAGAAGGCCGAGCCATTTAAAATATTTTTTTTATACATATTAATGAAGTATACCAATGTTTGTAAAAAAATAAAAAATAAGAATCTATCTATCTATCTATCTATCTATCTATCTATCTATCTATCTATCTATCTATCTATCTATCTATCTATCTACCTATCTCTATCTATATCTATCTATATATCTATATCTCTATATATCTATATCTCTCTCTATATATATATATATATCTATATCTATATATCTATATATCTATCTATCTATCTATCTATCTATCTATGTATATATATATATATATATATATATATATATATATATATATATATATATATATATAGATGGATACATAGATATACAGTATTTCACAAAAGTGAGTACACCCTCACATTTATGTAAATATTTTATTATATATTTTCATGTTACAACACTTAAGAAATTACACTTTGCTACACTATGTAAAGTAGTGCGTGTACAGCTTGTATAATAATGTAAATTTGCTGTCCCCTCAAAATAACTCAACACACAGCCATTAACCACTTTCAGCCCCGGACCATTTTGCTGGCTTAAGACCAGACCACTTTTTGCGATTTGGCACAGCGTCGCTTTAACTGACAATTGCGCGGTTGTGCGACGTGGCTCCCAAACAAAATTTACTTCCTTTTTTTCCCACAAATAGAGCTTTCTTTTGGTGGTATTTGATCACCTCTGTGGTTTTTATTTTTTGCGCTATAAACAAAAATAGAGCGACAATTTTGAAAAAAACGCATTATTTTTAACTTTTTGTTATAATAAATATCCCCCAAAAATATATATAAAAAAAAAATTTCCCTCAGTTTAGGCCGATACGTATTCTTCTACATATTTTTGGTAAAAAAAAAAATCACAATAAGCGATTATTGATTGGTTTGCGCAAAAGTTAAAGCGTTTACAAAATAGGGGATAGTTTTATGGCATTTTTATTAATATTTTTTTTTTTACTAGTAATGGCGGTGATCAGCGATTTTTATTGTGACTGCGACATAATGGCGGACACATCGGACATTTTTGACACATTTTTGGGACAATTGTCATTTATACAGCAATCAGTGCTATACAAATCCAGTGATTCCTGTGTAAATGACACTGGCAGTGAAGGGGTTAACCAGGGGGTGGCAGTGTAGGGGTTATGTGTTCCTAGGGGCATGTTACTAACTGTGGGGGGCTGGGCTTTGTGTTAGTGAACACTGATCTCTGCTCCATCACTTGTTGCTATGCAGAACGGGGAGATGCTGTTTACAATGGCATCTCCCCGTTCAGCCACCCTGTGAGACGATCGCGGGTATCCCCATGACGATCGAGTCTGCGGGACCCACGACCGGACTCACGGGGGTCCCGCTGGTGGCGCGCACGCGATGGCAGGGCGGAATATAAAAATGGACGTACCTGTACATCAATATGCCTGACCGTGCCATTCTGCCAACGTACACTGGCGTACGCCGGTTGGGAACTGGTTAATGTCTAAACCGCTGGCAACCAAAGTGAGTACACCCCTAAGTGATAATGTAAAAAAGATTAACCCAGTTAGCCATTTTCCCTCCCCATGTCATGTGACTCGTTAGTGTTAAATGGTCTCAGGTGTGAATGGGGAACAAGTGTGTAAAATTTGGTGTTATCGCTCTCATACTGGTCACTGGAAGTTCAACATGGCACCTCGTGGCAAAGAACTCTTTGAGGATCTGAAAAAAAGAACTGTTGCTCTACATAAATATGGCCTGTCCTAGGTTATAAGAAGATTTCCAAGACCCTGAAACTGAATTGCAGCACAGTGGCCAAGACCATACAGTGGTTTAACAGGACAGGTTCCACTCAGAACAGGCCTCGCCATGGTTGACCAAAGAAGCTGAGTGCACATGCTTAGCGCCATATCCAGAGGTTGTCTTTGGGAAATAGACATATGAGTGCTGCCATCATTGCTGCAGAGGTTGAAGGGCTGGGGGGGCGAGGTCAGCCTAGTAGTAGTAGCCTATACGCATAGTCTGCTCAGACTATACTGCATGGGTCTCGTCCCAGAAGGAAGCCTTTTCTAAAGATGATGCACAAGAAAGCCCCCAAACAGTTTGCTGAAGACAAGTAGACTAAGGACATGGATTACTGGAACCATGTCCTGTGGTCTGATGAGATCAAGATAAACGTATTTGGTTCAGATGGTGTCAAGCGTGTGTCGCGGCAACCAGGAGAGGAGTACAAAAACACGCGTGTCTTGCCTACAGTCAAGCATGGTGGTGGAATAGAATCTCTTTCTTCTTTTTGTGTTTCCATTTTTCATTTTAAAACAATTTTCTGAACAGGAGATTTTATTGGACTGAAGTTGAAACAGCTGAGTCTGATTTTAATGAGATTCACTTGTACTGTCATGTTATTTATATGGTATAGATGTGCCTGTAGTTTTTGCAACTTCTGTGGTTTTGAAAAAGCACTTCTATAGTGTGAAACGTGTCATCCTACCTGCATTTCCCCCGGTACCCATCCAGTGCTTTTAATATTTATGCTTCAGTCAAGACTTTATACTTTACTTTCTGTGTGGGTGTGCTGCCGATCTGAAGATTCTCTGTTCCATGTTTTCTGCTGCAGTGGCAGGGTGTGCACCCCACCTCACAGAAGCAACATTGGAGTGTTACCGATTGCATCACCTGTGAGCAGTGATCTCTTTTTCTATTGGTGGTGGGAATGTCATGGTCTGGGGCTGCATGAATGCTGCCAGAACTGGGGAGCTACACTTCATTGAGGGGACCATGAATAGCAACATGTACTGTGATATACTGAAGCAGAGCATGATCCCCTCCATTCAGACACTGGGCCACAGTATTCCAACATGATAATGACCCCAAACATATTTCCAAGATGACTACCTCCTTGCTAAAGAAGCTGAGGGTAAAGGTGATGGACTGGCCAAGCATGTTTCCAGACCTAAAACCTATCGAGCATCTGTGGGGCATCCTCAAATGGAAAGGGGAGGAGTGCAAGGTCTCTAACATCCACCAGCTCTATAATGTCGTCATAGAGGAGTGGAAGATGACTCTAGTGGCAACCTGTGAAGCTCTGGTGAATTTCATGCCCAAGAGGGTTAAGGTAGTGCTGGAAAATAATGGTGACCACACAAAATAATTTCACTTTAGGCCCAATTTTGACATTTTCACTTAGGGACGTACTCACTTTTTTTGCCAGCGGTTTAGACATTAATCAGCTCTGTGATGTCATCATAGAAGATAATGATGGGCACATGAAATATTGATGTCATCATAGAAAATAATGAAGGTCACATGAAATATTGACACTTTGGGCCCAATTTGGACATTTTTACTTAGGGGTGTACTCATTTTTGTTGCCAGTGGTTTAGACATTATTGGCTGTGTGTTGAAATATTTTGAGGGGACAGCAAATTTACACTGTTATACAAGCTGTACACTCACTACGTTACATTGTAGCAAAGTGTCATTTCTTAAGTGTTGTAACATGAAAAGAAAAGAAATACAATATTCACAAAAATTTAAGGGGTGTACTCACTTTTGTGAGGTACTGTATATATATCTATCTATATCTATATCTATATCTATAGCTATATCTATATATATATAGATAGATAGATAGATAGATAGATAGATAGATAGATAGATAGATAGATAGATAGATAGATAGATAGATAGATAGATAGATAGTGACTATAAAAAGTCTACAAAACCCTATTAACATGTCAGGTTTCTGTGCTGTAAAAAAAATGAGACAAAGATAAATCATTTCAGAACTTTTTCCACTTTTAATGTGACCTATAAACTGTGCAACTTGAAAAACAAACTGAACTCTTTGAGGAGGGAGTAAAAATTTTATAAAATACAATTATGTGGTTGCATAAGTGTGCACACCCTCATATAACCGGCGATGCAGCTGTGTTCAGAAATAAGCTATCACATTCAAACTCATGTTAAATATGAGTGAGTACACGTCTGCCATCATTTGAAGTGCCTCTGATTAACTCCAAATAAAGTTCAGCTAGTAGGTCTTTCCTGTCATTTTCACATCCTAAAGCAAAAGACATGGTCTGGGGGGGCGTGTCCTGAACATGGAGTTGTGAGGACGTGTCTGCTCTGCATCAAACACAGCAGCATGCCGGTGATCCCCGAGCCTGAAAACAGCTCAGGACATGTCCCAATGGCGGCGGAACACTAGTAAGGACCCGGGGGCTGATAAAACCAGGCAAGGGCCCGAAAATTCCAAGATGGCGCAAGCCGAGAAAACTTCCAAGGCGCCACAGACACAGCCTGCACGGTGGTCAGCAGCCTCACCGCAGCCAGCATCACCATAACCATCCCAAGAACTGGTGAGTGACTCTGCACCCCTGGTATCCCCGGGATCCATGGTCTCCAGAGCATGGGTATCTGACAGTGCAGATTTTATGAAGGATGGGGACATTAAAAGGTACCTATGGTCACTTCCCACTAGAGAGGACCGGGAAAGGTTCACATCCAGAGTTGAAAAGGCCTTTAAAGAAGATATTGCCTAGATTAAAGAGGACACAGTTGGGAAACAGGGTAGAGACACTGGAGCAAAGGCTGGATGAGACCCTTCCCACTATATCAGAGCTGCAGATGCGATGTGCGGCACATGATCACAAGCTAGAAGCACTTTTGTGACAACTCGATGACTCTGAGAATCGCAGCAGACAGTGCCTGTCAAAATTGATTGTGCCCATCAAGCTCTGAAGCCCTCCTCCCAAGACGCAGACAACCCCCGGGACATCATCTGCAAATTGCACAAATATACCCTTAAAGAGCGTATCATGCAGAAAATGCGCAATAAACCCTTTTTTGACTTTGATGGCGCACACCTCTTTTTTTACCAGGACATCTCCAGACGCACACACTCTCATGCTGCGCAGGGTCCTTAAACCTATGCTGGCAGCCCTACAAGAAGCAGGCTTACTCTATTGTTGGGGTTTCCCACTTTACCTGCAAGCAACTAAAGATGGCTGCTCAGTAACTTTACGCGCCAAGGATGACCTCCCCACTTCCTTTTTAGCACTTGGACGGAGCCCAGTGGACTTCCTAGACTGGCATGGAGACATAGATATGGTGGGCTTTTCGGCCATTAGACCTCCCCAACCCTGGATGCAGATGCCACAAAGACGCGGCAGGAGACACAGTCGCCACCACCAAGAAATGGATTCATTGCCTGGCCCCTCAGCCCTGAGGGACTGATGGTCTACCCCAGCTTTCAACTCTACCTAACCACTTTACTTGACCATTTGTGACCAACTCAAATTCTGTCATCCACCTCTCCGGCGAGATAGAAGCTGGACATTTGCACTAAGGACATTTGCACTAAGTCCCCCCAGCAGAACTTGCTTTACGGTGGTAAATAAGATTGCCCAAAAGGACTGACGTGGGCCTGCATCGGGAACACTTTGGTCAGGCTTAGACCCTGCGCCTAGGGCCTTAGTCTCTATAGCCTGGACCTCATAGGTGGCACCCACCTCCCTGAACTCCCCTCAGCACTTGCACCCGGACACCCGGTGTCCCAGAACAACTTCAAAAAGGTGTAGGCGGAGCAGACCTCCCCTCATACCTGCCTCCATGCTGGCCCATGACCCCCATTTTGGCCACCCACATACGGTATTGGTCCCATTTGGGAAAACAAGCCCAGACCAGGTGGGTCCCCTGTATCAGGGACACCCCCAGGCCCTGACCTGCAGTTATTTCCAACAGTTGGTTTCTCTCTCACCTTCTCCTCAGATGGGATCTACTCAGACCGTCGCAGCCTGCGCCGGACCGCACCGCCAGGAACAAAGTCAGCCTGACACACGGTGATACCATGGCACAAATCAAGGTAATCTCAATTAATGTCCATGGTCTCTGCTCCCCTAGTAAGCGTAGAAAACTATGGTGGAAACTGAAGAAGCTGAAGGCTCAATTAGTTTTCTTACAGGAGACGCATTTCACTCATCAATCCATACCTAAACTGCCCACCCACCTATACAATCAGTGGTACATCAGCACATCCCCAATTAGCAAATCCAGAGGTACAGTGATAGCTGTCCATAAAAATTGCCCCTTACAACACGAAAGTAATCTCATCGATCCACAGGGATGATATGTTTTCTTAAGGGGATCCATTGCAGGTATAAAATACAGTTTTGCCAACATTTATGCTCCCAACTCCTTTTTTTTGAATCAAGTAATTTTTATTTTTTTTATTATTAAACATACATACAGATATGTCACATCAATCCACAAAATATCAAAAAATAGGAAAACACATAAAACAAATAAACCTGGCACCTCTCGGACTAAAGTAACTTAGTGCATACTAAACAAAACATTATAGAGACATAGATACATTTTACTCAACAAGTTGTTCACCACTAATTTCAAACTTTAAACCATGGCAGCTTCCTCTAAACAGCATCAAGTTATATTTCTATCGCACACTAATTTAGTCTCTTCTACATCTTACTCCTCTACTTCTACTATTTGCCCCCATCTAACTCTTCTATCTCACTCCTCTCACTAGGTAAACCAACATATAGTTCAGGGATCTGCAATTAGCGGACCTTTAGCTGTTGCAAAACTACAAGTCCCATCATGCCTCTGCCTTTGGGTGTCATGCTTGTGGCTGTCAGAGTCTTGCTATGCCTCATGGGATTTGTAGTTCTGCAACAGCTGGAGGTCCGCTAATTGCATATCCCTGATATAGTTGATTACTAGGGTCTATCCAGCATGACCATATTTTACCAAACCTGTGGGGTGTACCTCTATGTTTATATGTTAATTTTTCTCTTTTGAGTGTGTAATTAAGTTTCTCAACCCATTGTTTATGGGTTGGAGAATCAGCAGATGACCATTTTTGTAAAATAACTTTACGTGCTAAAAATAGCGATCTTATCCACATAGTGTGCTTGTCTACTGGCAACATCCCATCGGGAATTATTCCCAGTAGTGCAAGTTTAGGCGTTCCTGTTATCTCAGTGAAGCACAATAAATTTAGGGTTACAAATATTTTTTCCCAGTAACGATTAAGCTTTGGTCATCGCTAAAGCATGTGAATAAGAGAACCATTGACGGAACTTTCTAGGCCCTGGACCACCTCATGGAATTCAAAGAGGGCTCCCTAGTAGGGATGAGCCGAACACCCCCCGGTTCGGTTCGCACCAGAACTTGCGAACGACCCCCGCGTTCGGCACGAACGTTAGAACCCCATTGAAGTCTATGGGACTCGAACGTTCGAATTGGAAAGTGCTAATTTTAACGGCTAATATGCAAGATAGTGTGCTAAAAAGGGTTTGGCGATCTGCCTCCTGCCTCAGGGGACATGGGTCACTGCAAAAAAAAGTTTTAAAAACTACCGTTTTGGCGGGAGCACTGATTTTAATGACGATTAAAGTGAAAAAAAAAAAGTGAAATATTCCTTTAAATATGGTGCCTGGGGGGTGTCTATAGTATGCCTGTGAAGTGCCACGTGTTTCCCGTGTTTAGAACAGTCCCTGCACAAAATGACATTAAACGGAAATAACACCATTTAAAACTGCTTGCGGTTTTAATGTTATATCTGGTTCCTGCAATATGGTTGAAAATCATTCAGAAAAATGGCATGGGTAGCCCTCCCTGCCCATTACCAGCCTATTTGGGTCTTGTACGCATATTAAGGGAAACCCCGTACCCATATTAAAAAAAGGAAATGCGTGTGGCCCCCAGGCCCTATATACTCAGAACAGCAGTATACAGGCGGTGCAAACAAGACAGGGACTGTGTAGGTTTGTTGTGTTAAGTTGAATCTGTTTGTAATTTTCAACTGGTACATTTTTAAAGTGTAGCTCCAGTCAAAAAAACTATTTTTAAGCTTTTTGGAAAACATAGGGAAGGATTATCACCCCTGTATAATTTGTTTTGTCGTCCATCTTTTTTCATCTCACTTGCTGTTGTCTCCTTCCGTTTGCAAGTAGGAGATGTTTGTAAATTGGATGTTTGAAAGTAGGGGCCTGCCCTATATGCTCTGCAGAAATGGCGGAACAAGGTGTTGGTTTTGCAACAACATTGTAAGCCTTCAAAGTGACTCTTGGTGGCCGCTGGAGCGCCCTGCTGTGAACGATTATATCAAGAATTGTAATTACATGCCATTGTTGATCAGTGGTAGAAAAATTGACCTTTGGTGGTTGTGGTGCTGGTGCCACAACACTATAAGTCCTCACAGTTACTCTGGGTGGGCACAGGAAGGGGCCCTCCTGTGAAATATTATATCAAGAATTGTAATTACATGTCCCTGTTAAACAGGGGCAGAAAAATTGGGCCTTAGGCACTGGTGCCATCACACTGCAACCTCTGCCATACACTCTAGTTTTATTGCAGGAATTAGCCCTGCTGCAAAGCATTGCATCAAAAATTGTACTTAAACGCCCCTGTTAAACAGGGGCAGAAAAATTGGGCCTTAGGCACTGGTGCCATCACACTGCAACCTCTGCCATACACTCTAGTTTTATTGCAGGAATTAGCCCTGCTGCAAAGCATTGCATCAAAAATTGTACTTAAACGCCCCTGTTAAACAGGGGCAGAAAAATTGGGCCTTAGGCACTGGTGCCATCACACTGCAACCTCTGCCATACACTCTAGTTTTATTGCAGGAATTAGCCCTGCTGCAAAGCATTGCATCAAAAATTGTACTTAAACGCCCCTGTTAAACAGGGGCAGAAAAATTGGGCCTTAGGCACTGGTGCCATCACACTGCAACCTCTGCCATACACTCTAGTTTTATTGCAGGAATTAGCCCTGCTGCAAAGCATTGCATCAAAAATTGTACTTAAACGCCCCTGTTAAACAGGGGCAGAAAAATTGGGCCTTAGGCACTGGTGCCATCACACTGCAACCTCTGCCATACACTCTAGTTTTATTGCAGGAATTAGCCCTGCTGCAAAGCATTGCATCAAAAATTGTACTTAAACGCCCCTGTTAAACAGGGGCAGAAAAATTGGGCCTTAGGCACTGGTGCCATCACACTGCAACCTCTGCCATACACTCTAGTTTTATTGCAGGAATTAGCCCTGCTGCAAAGCATTGCATCAAAAATTGTACTTAAACGCCCCTGTTAAACAGGGGCAGAAAAATTGGGCCTTAGGCACTGGTGCCATCACACTGCAACCTCTGCCATACACTCTAGTTTTTTTGCAGGAATTAGCCCTGCTGCAAAGCATTGCATCAAAAATTGTACTTAAACGCCCCTGTTAAATAGGGGCAGAAAAATTGGGCTGCTGGCATCACCCAGAACCAAAAATGTTCTTCCAACATATCAGCGGAGGAGGAAGAGGATAGACAATCAACATAACAGGACAGTCACTCAGCATCAGCATAGGCAGTCTTGAAGGGATGTGGTATTTCAAAAAAAATTATTCGGTTACATCAGCTTCAGGTGCTTGGTAGCTGTGGGTGATCCAAGACTGATTCATCTTGATGAAGGTCAGTCGATCAACTGATTCGGTGGACAGGCGCACCCTGTGATCGGTAACGAAGCCACCAGCAGCACTGAAGGTGCGTTCCGAAAGAACGCTGGATGCAGGACAGGCCAGTAGCTCAATTGCATACTGTGCAAGCTCTGGCCAGTGATCCATCCTCAAGACCCAGTAAGCCAGAGGATTTTCAGTGGGAAAGGTGTCCAAGTCTGACCTTGCCCCTAGGTATTCCTGCACCATGTAAATTAGACGCTGGCGATGGGTGCTGGAACCAATCATACCTTGGGGCTGCGGACTAAAAAATTGTCTGAACGCATCAGTCAGACGGCCACCTTCTCCACCGCTCCTTCTGACTGATGCCTCAGCAACACGTTGTCCAGGACCAGGAGTTTGTGATCTCCCAGTCTCTGGGAACGCGTTGCACAGAGCTTTCTGCAAGGCCTCCCGGAGATGTCTCATCCTCTGCTCCCTCTGCGATGGCAAGATAAGGTCGGCAACCTTACCCTTGTACCGTGGATCAAGGAGAGTGGCCAGCCAGTAATGGTCCCTCTCCTTGATCCGAAGAATACGAGGATCCTTCCGCAGGCTTTGCAGGATCAGGGAGGCCATGCAGCGTAGGTTAGCTGAGGCATTCGGTCCGGAGTCCTCTGGGTCACTAAGGACAACATGATCCGCAGCTACCTCCTCCCAGCCACGTACAAGTCCACGTGTTTCTTGGGACTGTAAATCATCCCTATAAGACTGCTGCTGCTGATGCTGAGTGCCAGCCTCCACCTCCATGCTGACACAATCATCCTCCTCCTCCTCTTCCTCCTCCTCACCCTCTTCCTGTGTGATGGGTGGCACAGCAGGAACACTGTCTGGATAAAGGGGGCCTTGAGAGGCAAGGAAGTCCTCCTCTTCCTGCCTCTGTTCTGCCTCAAGTGCCCTGTCCATTATTCCACGCAGCGTATGCTCCAAGAGGTGGACAAGAGGTATAGTGTCACTGATGCATGCACTGTCACTGCTCACCATCCTTGTGGCCTCCTCAAACGGTGACAGGACAGTGCATGCATCCCTGATCATGCCCCACTGGCGTGGTGAGAAAAAACCAAGCTCTCCTGACCCTGTCCTGGTGCCGTAGTCGCACAGGTACTCATTGATGGCCCTCTGCTGCGTGTGCAGCCGCTGCAGCATGGCCAATGTTGAGTTCCATCTGGTGGGCATGTCACATATAAGGCGGTTCTTGGGCAGGTTCAACTCCTTTTGGAGCTCAGCCAGCCGAGCACAGGCATTAAATGATCGGCGGAAATGCACACAGACTCTCCTGGCCTGTTTCAGGACATCCTGTAAGCCAGGGTACCTGCCCAAGAACCGCTGCACCACCAGGTTAAGGACGTGAGCTACACAGGGCACATGGGTCAGTTGTCCCTGTCGGAGGGCGGAGAGGAGGTTGGTGCCATTGTCGCAAACCACCATTCCTGGCTTAAGCTGGCGTGGCGTCAACCACCTCTCGGCCTGCCCCTGCAGAGCTGATAAAACATCCGCCCCAGTGTGGCTCCTGTCCCCCAAACAAACCAGCGCAAGCACGGCATGGCATCGTTTTGCCTGCGTACTTGCGTAGCCCCTGCAACGCCTACGGAGCACCGCTGGTTCTGAGGACAGAGCACTGGAAGAGGCTGTGGAGGAAGAAGAAGAGGAGGGGGTGGAGGAGAGAGGTGTGTCACAACCAATAGTAGCATTTTGGAGGCGTGGTGGCGGAACAACCTCCAATACTACTGCACCTTGTCCTGCATCCTTCCCAGCAGCCAGAAGAGTGACCCAATGGGCCGTGAAAGACAGGTAACGTCCCTGTCCATGCCTGCTGGACCATGAGTCAGCGGTAATATGCACCTTACCGCTGACCGCCCTGTCCAGCGAGGCAAGGACATTGCCTTCCACATGCCGGTAGAGAGCCGGAATTGCCTTCCGTGAGAAAAAGTGGCGTTTGGGGACCTGCCACTGAGGAACCGCACATTGTACAAACTCACGGAAGGGGGCCGAATCTACCAACTGAAAAGGCAGCAGTTGAAGTGCTAGCAATTTAGCCAAGCTAGCATTCAACCGCTGGGCATGTGGATGGCTGGGAGTAAATTTCTTCCGCCGGTCCAGCAGCTGGGGCAGGGACATTTGTCTGCTATAATCGGACGTGGATGTACCACTAGCAGAGTTCCCGGAAGCACTTGGCTGTGACACACCTAATTCTACACCTTCATTCCTCTCAGAGCAGGTTTCAGAGAGGACTGAAGGTCTAGTGGGGTTGGAGATGCCAGCTGATGAGGAGCAAGAAGAGGTCCGCTTTGTTCTTTGGTGTGGGTCTTTGAGGTATGCTTGCCAACGAGCTGCATGGCAGGTCAACATATGTCTGGTCAAGCATGTGGTGCCCAAGTGGCTGATGTTTTGGCCACGTGAGATACGCTTGAGACATATGTTGCAAATAGCAGCGGTGCGATCTGATGCACTCGTCTCAAAAAAGGCCCACACCAAAGAACTTTTAGAATAACGCGCAGAGGAAGCGCTCTGCGCAGAGGAAGCGCTCTGCGCAGAGGAAGCGCTCTGCGCAGGCGGAGCTCTGCGGTGTGATTCAGTCGGTGTGCTGCCCCTAAGCTGGCCCCCGGAGGGCATCCTGCCTCGTTGGACATGTGCCTCCTCCTCCTCCTCCTCCTCCTCCTCCTCCCTCCTTCCAGGCACCCACGTGGAGTCAGTGCCCTCATCATCCCCTCCCTCTTCATCGCTGTAGCAAACCTGGCAGTATGCTGCAGCTTGTGGAACATTACTGCCAGATTGCTGTCCTTCTTGAGCATCCCCTCTCTCTGTGCTCACGCTACTGCCTTCCTCTAGCTGAGTGTCATCATCAGAGCCCACCAAACACTGGGCATCCTCCTGGAGCATGTACCCAACACTGTGCTCAAAGAGTTCAGGAGACTCCTCAGGAGGACGTGGTGGGTCTAGGGAAGGAGTCACTGATGATGACATTGAGAGGAGGGACGACGATGTGTTGGCAGCTGCTTTTCTACTACCCTGAGACTGGGTGAGAGAGGATGAGGAGGATGAAGAGGGCTTGGTCATCCACTCTACCAAGTCGTTGGCATGTTGCGGTTCAACATGTCCAGCTGCAGAAAAGAAGGACAAGCATGTCCCATGGCCACGTGCTGATGACAATGCACCGCGTCCCCGACCAGCACTGTTGTCTCTAGACACAGAGCCTGCTTGCCCTCTTTTATCGGCTCGCGCCTGTCTGCCTCTCCTTGCTGGCCTTCCAGACATGGTAATGGCCTGAAGGGAGTTGGGTAAAACAGTAGTTGGGTAGTTTATATTGTGCTGGAGGCACACAACACCCACTAACTCCTGCAGATGCCTTTTTTATAGAACAGCCGAGTTAAAGGGGTATATACAGATGTATACTGTGCTGTGCTGGAGGCACACACAACTTCCAATAACTCCAGCAGATGTCAATCGGGCCCAAATACAGAACAGCTATGTAGGTGGATAATAGCGGTATGTACTGGGTACAGAGCAGGCACACAGCACGCACTATTTCCTGAGTGACACTGCTGACTGCAAGCTCTATTGTTAAAGATGGACCACTAGCTATATAGGTGAGGTGAATATCACGGTGTATACTGCGGTCAGGGCACGCAGACAATAACAAGAAAACAGCAGAGTTAAAGGGGTATATACAGATGTATACTGTGCTGTGCTGGAGGCACAGACAACTTCCAATAACTCCAGCAGATGCCAATCGGGCCCAAATACAGAACAGCTATGTAGGTGGATAATAGCGGTATGTACTGGGTACAGAGCAGGCACACAGCACGCACTATCTCCTGAGTGACACTGCTGACTGCAAGCTCTATTGTTAAAGATGGACCACTAGCTATATAGGTGAGGTGAATATCACGGTGTATACTGCGGTCAGGGCACGCAGACAATAACAAGAAAACAGCAGAGTTAAAGGGGTATATACAGATGTATACTGTGCTGTGCTGGAGGCACAGACAACTTCCAATAACTCCAGCAAATGACAATCGGGCTCAAATAGAGAACAGCTATGTAGGTGTATATAGTGGTATGTACTGGGTACAGAGCACGCAGACAGCACGCACTAACACTACTGACTGCAAGCTCTATTATTAAAGCTAGATCACTAGCTATATAGGTGAGGTGAATATAGTGGTGTATACTGCGGTCAGGGCACAGACAGTAACCACTACACAAGAGCAAAATAGTAAATCAGCCAAAAACGATTGGTGTGTAACTGTGTTGAAGGTACACAGAACACCCACTGCTTCAGATGCTAACAAACACTACACGAGGCCGCCTGAAAGGCAGCTTTATATAGTGTGGGGCGTGCACTACACAGTCTGAGCTATGATTGGCCACAGGCAGGATGCCTGTGGCCAACCATTGCTCTTCCCGCTACTGGCGCTGCGATTGGCCAAGCATGCGGGGTCACAGTGCATGCTTGGCCAATCGTGAGACAGCAATGCATTGCGCCATCGCAGTGCATTGTGGGCCACACGAATTTTGCCGCGAACGGCCCAAACGTTCGGAATTCGGCGAACGCACGAACGACCAATGTTCGAGTCGAACATGCGTTCGACTCGAACACGAAGCTCATCCCTACTCCCTAGTATTAGGTGGCGATTTAATATTAGCCCAGACCCCTCACAAGACACATCACGCAGGCAACCCACACACTCACATACCTTTCTAAAATGCTTCGTAAATCCCTTCAGGCTGCAGGCTTGATAGACAGCTGGAAGATCCTCCACCCCACAGACAGGGATTATAGCTATTTTTCAAATGTCCACAATGTATACACCAGAATCAATCTGCTATGTGTTGACCGGCCAAATTTGGAACTGCTACAGCGCTCGTCCATCGGGAATATAACGATATCAGACCATGCTCCGATCACCATTACCCTTGCCTTGCCCTCAGGCAACCATAGGGCCTGGACTGAACTGGACGTCTCTCCAAAATTGATGCAAAGGCAAGAAGAAAACTGGTCAGGGAGGCTGTCAAGAAACCTACAGCAACATTAAAGGAACTACAGGAATATCTGACAAGTATAGGCTGTATGGTACATGTGGCAAGAAGGAAGCCTTTTCTTATGAAGAAAAACATCCTTGCCTGGCTAACTTTTGCAAAAACAAATCTGAAGTCTCCCAAAAGCATGTGGGAAAATGTGTTATGGTCTGATGAAACCAAGATTGAACATTTTGTCCATAATTCCAAAAGATATGTTTGGCGCAAAAACAAAGCTGCACATCACCAAAAGAACACCATACCCACAGTGAAGCATGGTGGTGGAAGCATCATGCTTTAGGGCTGTTTTTCTTCAGCTGGAACAGGGGCCTTAGTCAACGTAAAGGGAATTATGAACTGTTCCAAATACCAGTCAATATTGACACAAAACCTTCAGGCTTCTGCTAGAAAGCTGAACATGAAGAGGAACTTCATCTTTCAGCATGACAACGACCCAAAGCATACATCCAAACAAACAAAAGAATGGTTCACCAGAAGAAGATTCATGTTTTGGAATGGCCCAACTGGGGCCCAGACCTGAATCCTTTTAAAAATCTGTGGGGTGATCTGAAGAGGACTGTGCACCGGAGATGCCCTCGCAATCTGACAGATTTGGAGTGTTTTTGCAAAGAAGAGTGGGCAAATATTGCCAAGTCAAGATGTGCCATGCTGATAGACTCATACCCAAAAAGCCTGAGTGTTGTAATAAAATCAAAAGATGCTTCAACAAAGTATTAGTTTAACCACTTCAGCCCCAGAAGAATTTACCCCCTTCCTGGGCAGAGTACTTTGACATTTGTGCGGTCCTGCGATGCTGTACCAAAACAAAATTGACGCCCTTTTTTCCCCACAAATAGAGCTTTTTTTTGGTGGTATTTGATGATCACTGAGGTTTTAATTTTTTCACGATATAAACAAAAATGAGTGATAAATTTGAAAAAAACACAATAGTTTGTACTTTTTGCTATAATAAATATCCTCAATTTTTTTTAAAAAAGCAAATTTTTTCCTCCGTTTAGGCCGATATGCATTTTTCTACATATTTCTGGTAATAAGAATCCCAATAAGCTTATATTGATGCCTTTGCGCAAAAGTTATAGCGTCTACAAACTATGGGAAATATTTATGCCATTTTTATAGCATTTTCATTATTATTATTATTTTTTTACTAGTAATGGTGGTGATCTGCAATTTTTATCAGGACTGCGAAATTATAGTGGACAGATTGGACACTTTTGATCAGTTTTTGGGAACATTGACATTTATACAGGCATCAGTGCTATAAAAATGCACTGATTACTGTGTAAATGTCACTGACAGGGAAGGAGTTAACACTAGGGGGTGATCAAGTGTTTAACTGTGTTTGCTCATGTGTGTTCTAACTGTAGGGGGATGGAACAGACTAGAGGAGATGACAGATCATTGTTTCTAGCTAGCACACACACATTCCTTTTCTGGCTCTTGTGCCCACGATCGCGTATGGTCGGCAGTCATCACGAGCATCGGCACCCCGCAGTGCAGCAGGTGCGCGGGTGTGCCCTTTGGTGCCGCACGCATACCTGCTATCCACACTTAAAGGGCCAATGTACAGCTATGACAGCTCGTGAGAACATGCCGACCTGCCGCAGTATAATGACAGCGGTTGGTCGGCGAGCAGTTATGGGTGTACACACTTATGTAACCATATTATTTTAGATTTTTGTTTTTACTTCCCTCCACCTAAAAGATTTCAGTTTGTTGTTCAACTTAGTTGTACAGTTTATGGCTTACATTAAAGGTGGAAAAGGTTTTGAAATGATTTATCTTTGTCTTCTTTTTTTTACATCACAGAAACCTGACATTTTAACAGGGGTGTGTAGACTTTTTATATCCACTGTATATATATTAAGGAAAATCGTTACCCATACTTACCGTAATTTTCCATTCCTAGAGTCACCTCATGTCAGCCTACAATGGGGTCAGCTCCGCCCCCCTGACCCCCTAGTACAACCTTTTACCTATGCTATAAGTGCTACCTTCTCCCCTCAGCCCAGGTTATATATGAGACCTTGCAATGGCTATCTTTGGGTTGGGAAGATTACAGCTGACATGAGAAGGATCCAGGAAAGGAAAATTAAGGTAACAATTTTTTTTACCAAAACAGAACAAAAAAGTGAGTTGCCACATCCCTAAATATATAGAAAAAACGAAACACCCCCTAAGTGGAGCTTTAAGTGGTATTTATTGAAAAATAGGAGAAAAAAAATCATCAATCACATATACAGTATAAAGTTTAATAAAACACACAAAGACAATGAACAAAATATATAATAAAAAATATATATTATCTTGCAGTAGAATATTGATACATATGTCCAGTAGTTACTCTCCAATGTCAAGAAAACTCTTCGGTAACTGACGGGTTTCAGGTTCAAAGCTCCTTTCATCAAGGGTATTTATATAGGACAATTTGTATTCGAAGTGAGGTGAATGGCGCAGCACTCAACAACACAGATATTCAGGAAAAAATAGAGTTGTCATTGTCAGTAGATGGCGGTAGTTGGAGATCTGGTCTAGCCTCCATTTCAGCCTATCATGTGCCACGGATGATGCTTTGCCACTCATCCCCTGAGGTAAGATATATTAAGCTGGTACCAGAAACTTAAAAGCTAGGACACAGGGGTCTCTTAGTAAGGGCCAGGTTAGGCCTTTCCACAATCCTTCATTTCAGAGGGAAATGGGAGGTATACCGGGTAGTGTCTCTCGCTCCCTGTTCTGTATATGGGGGTCCCTGGAGCACGCTGTCCACCCTGGCAGTGCCTGCTGAAGATTATGGTATGGATAACAATTTTCCTTATTCCTGGAACCTCTTCATGTCAGCCTACAATGGGATATTATTTAGTAATGCCTCTAACACAGAAAGGAAAAAGAGCCATAAAGAGACCACCATGCTCACAAAAGATCAATTTTGAATGAGTAACTGCTGCGGCAATGACCAATGACCCAAATGCCTGCAAAGGTGGAAGGGTCACATACACTCTACACCTTTGCATGTACCGCCCATGTTGTTGAATGAGCTTTCAATTTTACAGGTGGGGAGAGCCCCCTAATCCGTAAGCGATCTGAATAATTTTGATAATCCAGGATGACAAAATCCTGGGTGGAATGCCACATGTTTTTTATTGCCACTTGGAAAGATGAATATGGTTTCCTGTTTCCTTATGCCTCCTGTTCACTCTATGTATGTTGAGAGGGACCTGAGCAAATCCAGTTTCCTCCATTCATCGTCCATACCTTCTTGGGGAAATGCCGAAAGGACCAATTCCCAATTCATATGAAAGGTCGTGGACAACTTTGTCAAGAAGCTCAGGAACGGGTCTCAAAACTATCTTGTCTGGTAGGATTAGACAGTTAGGCTCCTTCACTGACAAGGCACACAACTCTGAAACCCACCTGGTGGAGGCAATAGCAATTTAAAAAGATGGTTATTAAAGTCAGGTGGAATAAGGAACAAAAGGAAATTGGATCAAATGAAGAATCCATTAAGGCCTTTAAAACAAGAGTCAAATCCCACTCGGGAAAATAAGCCTTCATGGGAGGCCTAATCTTCATTGCTGCCTTCAAAAACCAAATAATCAGTGGATTAAATGCCCACTTATGATTGGACCTAGCCGAAATAGCTGATACCTGGAGTCTTAAGGATTTATACGTTAAGCCACTTTTGAGTCCAGACTGAAGAAAGTCTAAAAAATTAGATACTGATGGAGATAAATGATTCCATCTGTTTTCTTTCGCCATCTGCAGGAAAACCTTCCATACTCTGTGGTAATTGCCAGTAGTTGACCCTTTCCTAGCTTGTAACAAAGTCATCCCAATTCCCTGATAAGTTTAGGCTTCTCAAGGACCCCTCTTCAATTTCCACACTAACCTCAATCTGTTTGGGTGATATCTTTCATCTTGAAGCAGAAGATTCTGACACGCTAGAAGGAGAACTGGCTGTTCCAGTTTCATCTTCTACACCAATGCGAACCACAGCCTCCTGGGCCAAAAGAGAAGAATTACTATTGCAGACACATTCTCCTTTTGGATCTTCAGGAGAACTTTCAGTATTAACGGAAGTGGCGGAAAAATATAAACTAGCTGTAATGCTCAAGATCTGAAAGGGGCATCATGGGCCTAGGCTTGTGGGTCCCGGACTCGGGAGTAGTAAAGCGGAAGCTGAGCATTCTCACCTGAACCCATCAAGTCTATGACTGGGGTCCCCCGCATCTGAAAGATTTTGTGCATATAATCTGGATTGATCTTCCATTCATTGTGATCAATTAAACTTTGACTCAGACGATCTGCCAACACATTCTCTGTCCCTGGAAGATATGTGGCCGTGAGTGAACTGACATTCCTCTCTACCCACTGGAATATCTGCCAAGCAAGCTTCAAAAGAGGCAGGCTCTTGGTACCTCCCTCATGCTTCAAATAGGCAACTGTTGTTCGATTGTCTGACAAGATTTTCACCGCCTGGCCCTGTAAGAGTCTCTGAAAGGATAAAAGAGCACGTTGGACCGCCTCTGGTTCCAGAAAGTTTGAACTTCGGGACCACATCTTCTTCCATTTGCCCTGGGCCTGATGGCCCAAACAATGTGACCTTGAAGGCTGGCACCCATCATTACCACCAGCAGGTTAGTGGCACTCCCATGCTCAGATTTTGACCGTTCATCCACCAGGCCAAGGATCATACTACCGTTGCTGGGACTGCAAACTCATTTGACAAGGACTGGTGATCCAATCCCATTGGTGAAGGAAACTGCACTGAAACATCCTTCTTCACCATTTGGCCCAAGGTACCACTGGAATTGTTGACAAGAGAAAGCCTAGACACCACAAGCATTCTCTTGCAGAGAGAGATGATACTGCCCTCGTCCTGTCTTGAATCTGTCATACTTTCCACTGCGGTAGAAAGACTCTGCCTACGATTGTGTTGAACTGCACCCTCAAATATTCAAAAATTTGTGTTGGCTGCAACTGGCTCTTTTGAAGGTTGACTACGCAGCTGAACAACTGAGTGAATTTCGCTTAATTGGGTCAGAAGCAAGATGTCATCTAGATAATGGAAAATATGAATGCCCTTGACCCTGAGAGCTGCAATGGAAGCCGATAAACCCTTTGAAAAGGTTCAAGGGGCCGAGCACAGGCCAAAAGGAAGGCAAGGGAACTGGTAATGTGCCCCATCCATAGCAAACCTTAGAAAACGGTAGTGTGCTGGATCCACTGGAATGTAAAGATAGGCATGTGCCAGATCGATAGAGGTCATCCAATTTTCTTCTTTTACCACCAATATGATGGTCTCCATCTTGAATGGAGGGATTTTCATAAAGGAATTTAGGTACTTCAAACCGGTCTGTAGGTTCTGAATGACTAGAAAGAGAGGAGAATAAACTCCTCTTCCGTACCCTGATGTCAGAACTGGGTGAATGGCTTGGAGCTCCAATAATTCCTCTATATATACTTGCAAACATCTCTGTTTCTGGGGGCATTTTGGCACCTGTGTTTCTATAAAAGCCAACTGTGGTGTTTTTTGCTGAACTCCAGCTGGTATCCTCTTTTCACCACTGTATGTCTAAGATCCAAAAATCTTCCATTTCTCCTGCCCATGCCTCCCATAACCAAGCCAATCTTGCTCCTACCTGAGGTGCCTGGGCGGAAACACCTTCAGAAAGCCTTATCGGCGGGTTTGGACGCCTTGCTCCCCTTTGTGAAACCTGAGCTGTTTTTTTTCCATTGGCGAAAAAAGGGATATCCCGGCTTATAAGAACTGGCATCCTTGAAGCCGTTCCTTCAGTCTTCGGAATGAATGAAAAGGCTGACATTGCCTCCTTCTGTCTTGGGGGGATAAGGTCTGATTTACCCCTGAAAACGCTCTTGATGGCGGCCTCCAACGCTTTTCCAAAAAAAGCTTTCCATCAAAGGGAACTGAGCATAACTGTGTTTTGGTGCGTTATCTGCTGCTCAATGTTTTAACCATAAGGCCCTTCATGCTGTAACAGAATGGGCCATAACTTTAGCCATATTTGGACTTGGTCAATTGCAGCTTCTACTAGAAAATCTACTACCAGCTTGATGAACTGAGGGACAAGAATCCCTTCCTACTCTCACCTCTTCAAAACCGGGAGACCCAAATTCCCGAGACCCAAACCTTCAGGACTGCCGCCACCACCATATACATCCTCTTTAAGTCCGTGTCCACTCTTCTGTCCATTGGATCCTTGAAGGAAACTGAGTCCTCCAAAAGTAAGAGTTATATGGAGGGCTAATTTTTGCAAGGATGCGTCTACCGTTTTTTTTCACCTTAGGCAAAGTGCCCCACAAGGCCGCATCTCTAGCATTAAAAGGTATAGTTTTGTCACTCTATTATGGATGTTAAACCTTTTATCCGGATTTGCCCATTCTTCCTCCAAAATCTTCTGTGTCTCAAAAGTAAGTGGAAAAAAAGGAATGGATTTCTTAAGGTCCGGATAATATTTTCTCCTTTTTTTAGGGGGAGAGTTTTCCTCTAGCCAACACATAGCCTCCTTTACTGCCTCTACCAAAGTGGGAACTAGAGCAAAGTCAAAAATATGATTACTCTGACTGTCTTCTGACTCCGACTTGTTTTGAGCAAGCCCAACAGGTAGCTTCATCTGCTGAAGAAATGATCCTCCTGCTGTATGGTCTTCTGATGTTTTTCACCTTGACCCCGGAATTGGGGCTTCACAACTGCCATAGGCCACTACGGGTGATAAAGAAGCAGATTGAGCTCTGACATGCTTGCTTTTTTTGGACTCCTTCCCCTTACATGATCTTTCACAGAACAACTCCTGCACAGCAGTGGGAGTTTCCACTGATCTCCGCTTAGCCGGTGGATGACAAGTCCATCTCTGCACTCTGTTCAGGGATGGCCCTGTCAGAGAGTCTGCTCTCCCCTATGGGAGGATCGGATGATTATGGACCGCCTGTCCATTTTCATCCGATCTGCCAGATGGATGGAAAATAGGACCTCCATCCGTCTGGATTTTGCGGAGCGGATTGGATCAGCGCGGATCGGATGTCAGCGGACATGTCACCACTGACATTCTGACCATTCAGATCCACCTGAAAAAATAGGTAATTGGATCTGAACAGTCCGCATGTTTGAAAGGGGCCTAAACCTTTAATGTTTCTGGGATCATAGTCAGAACTCCTTAAATTTAATAAATAATCACTCTTGATTAAAAAAAAAACGGCGGTTTGCATAGGCCATGGCTCTTTATTATAGGTATAATTAAATAATGTATTTATTATATCAACTCCAATAAAATATAAATAATTAATTAATTAAACAATCAATTAATCAACACTCATAACATAGTATTAACCCCCCTGGCGGTGTTCCCGAGTCTGGCTCGGGGTGGAAGTTTTGTACCAAAAGTGGTAACCCCCGAGCCAGACTCAGGGCCGCATCGCTGAATGCAGGAGATTACTTACCTTCTCCCTTGGATCCAGCGATGTCCCCCCACTGTATGAGCGGCCTCGTCCTCCGCCGGATCTATCACGGAGCCGATCTCTGTTCCCTGCCAGCGTTGCGACGCACGGGGACGGAGATCGGCGCCAAATTCAAAAAGTGAAACACACAGTATACATACAGTATAATGTAATCTTACAGATTACATTGCTGTATGTAATTATTTCACATCCCCTTTATCCCTAGTGGTCTGCCCAGTGTCCTGCATGCAAACTGGAGATTTTCCATAGCAACCAAAACTGTCACTTTACATCAAAAATTATTTTATTTATTTTTATTTTTTTCTGTTTGCAGGTTCTGGTGCGAACCGAACCAGGTAGTGTCGGGCTCATCCTTTTTTTCACCAACATTTTTTTATTAATTTTCTGAGTACAAGTATATATATATATATATATATATATATATATATAAAAGAAACAAGCCAGTATACAATAATGTCAATACATTGCATATTCAGTAGGACAATCTTTTGTAGATATTAT
Source organism: Lithobates pipiens (assembly GCF_037356315.1). Taxonomy (NCBI): domain Eukaryota; kingdom Metazoa; phylum Chordata; class Amphibia; order Anura; family Ranidae; genus Lithobates; species Lithobates pipiens. The sequence continues at coordinate 187,003,507 of NW_027507748.1, forward strand.
TGCATGGTACAATAGCAATGAAGTTTACTAACATTAACTGGAGAGGCTGAGGGAGTATTGTAAACTGGAATAGGTACTACAAAAAGCCTGTCACCCCTAACGGGAGCAAACTGTGAGCAGGCTATCTTAATATGATCTCAGGATCTGTGGTTGGGGCCCAGCTCTTGGCCAATAGTAGCAAAGTAAAGTATCCTAGTAAAATACTAGTACCCTTATAAAATTATGCATTGACAGAGGGAGGAAAGGCTACCTTTGACTTGAGGATACAGGTACTGTAGGCTTGTATACCTAGTAGATGTGTAATCAAAAACCAAATAACCAACCAAACATCAGAAACAGATCAGCAGTGTCATGTTCGAGACCTCTGCAATGATATTATAATTTCACCAAAAGATACTATTAGTTGTCCAATACTCCGGTATGTCTTGTTAGTAGAATATCAACCCTAGAGGCTCTAGTAAGATGAGGTCCAACTATCCAAGAATTTATGGAAGGTACTTGCTCTTCCTTCCTTATAAGCTAATAATTTTTCCATTAGACTTTGTGAGTTCACTCTATGAATAACTTCTGCTATGCTTGGGGGAATGGCAGATCTCCATTTGGCTGCTATTGATATATACGAGCCGCATAAAGAATGTTTACTACCACTTTCCGTTGTCTGTATGGGAAGAAATCTATGCCCATGCTTAATAATGCTAGTTCTGGGGAGGGGTTACACTTGGATTGAGTCGTTTTCGAGATAATAGAGAAAACGTCTCCCCAAAACTGTTTGAGAGCCTTGCATAGCCACAGGACATGTAGTAGGTTACCTGTGTGATTGCAATCTCTCCAGCATAAGGGAGAGAGAGCCGGGTTCATGGTGTGTAGATGCATTGGAGGATCTTATGGGAGTTGTCCCAGTGATCTACACATGCCAAGGATCTATTGTTATATTTAATAGCTGCTAACCATTGTGGTAACGCAAAGGATCTACCTATTTCCGCCTCCCACTTATGCATTGATGGGAGTTTGGAATGCACGGTATGGAAGTTGGAAAATTTGTAACACAGTGATATGCCTTTAACATGTGGACCACTTTTGTTCCTTAGGTAATCCCAAATTTTTAAAGGTAGTACTATAGATGTATTTGGATTTTTCATGTGGTAGTGTTTAATTTGTTGTATCATAAAGGTTGCCGTAATTCATCAATGGTATAGTGGATGCCCTTTTGTTTCCAATGATGTGTAGAGAAGTTTTCTATAAGGTAAGCATATGTTGTCAGGGGTATATTAAGGGTATGGAGAGTTTCATCTGGAAATTTATTTTTTGTTAACAGGGACCAGGCTTCTAGCGTTGCTTGGATCGTTGGGTAAGCTGGAATGTGTGGTGAATATTGATTGCCATCAGTAATGCTGTAAGGTCATGCCCTGGAGTCACTTCTTGTTCTATGCAGGACCATAGGTTATCCTCTTGACACGAGAACCAATATTTTAGTTGATCCAGTAGTGAGGCCTGATAATATGCATAAGTGTTGGGTAGGCCTCCTCCACCTATTTTTCTATGTTTATATAACGTTGCTAAAGCTATTCTGGGCTTCTTGTTTTGCCATATATATTTATTCAGTTTTGAGACCAATTCGGAAAAAAACTTTTGTGGCATGGGGATCGGGAGAGCCCTGAAGAGGTAGAGTAACTTGGGAATAATTTGCATTTGATAAGCGGCTATCCGGCCAACCCAAGTGAGGTGAATTTTGGAGAGCTGGGAGAGTTCTACTTGTATTTGCACCAGTAGAGGAGTGAAGTTGAACTCCTACAATTTCGAGGTAGGATATGTCAACTGGATACCGAGATAGGTAATGGAAGGTGAATTCCAGTTACAAGGAAATATGTTTTGTAGTCTATGTGTCCTGTCTTCAGGTATATGCAGGGGAAGGGCATAACATTTAGCGGTATTAATTTTTCACAATATGTTATTTTACCAAATTCATGTAGTTGTTCCTTGGCTTTGGGCAGAGAGGTTTCAGGGTTGGTTAAAGTGAGCATAACATCATCGGCAAATAGTCCAATTTTGTGTTCTTTCTATCCTATTTGAAGACCTTTTATGTCAGTAGTAGTTCTAATAAGTTCAGCTAGGGGTTCTATGATCATGGAGAATATTACTGGGAATAAGGGACAGCCTTGTCGGGATCCATTGGTAAGGTTGAAGGGGTCAGAGAGTATACCTGAGGTATATACCTTAGCAGTGGGGTTTGTATAGAGGGACATAATCACAGAGTGGACAAAACCTTTATATATAAAAAGGTTATAATGCCAGTGCACTCTATCAAATGCTTTTTCCGCATCAAGAGCAACAAATATACTGGGCGTCTTATTGATTTCCGCGTATGTCATCAGATTAATCATCCTTCTTGTGCTATCTGGGGCCTCTCTACCTTTGACAAATCCTACCTGTTCCAATCTGATAAGAGCGGGGGTCACTGTCATTAGTCTGTTGGCGAGTGCTTTGGCATAAATTTTGAGGTCAGTATTTAACAAGGAAATGGATCTATAATTCTGGGGATGGGAGGGGTCTTTTCCGAGTTTTGGTATTGTCACTATTATAGCTTGCAACATTTCTTTGGGAAATGTACCAGTTTGTGCGGCTATGTTGTAAAGCTCTACTAATCTTAGGGTGAGTATTTGCTCAATTGCCTGGTAATATTCGGCCGAGAAGCCATCCGCCCCCGGGGATTTATGTTTAGGTACATTTTTAATCACCACCTGTATTTCGGCCTCTGTAAAGGGTGTGTTCAGGTGTTGTAGTGATTCCTGATCCAGAGAGGGGAGGTCAATGTTATGCAAGAATTTATTAATGTCTGCCACTGTGGGTTGGTGAACTTGCCTAATTTCAAGTTATATAAAGATTCATGAAAATCTTTAAATGTGTTGGCAATGTCTTTGGGGTTGTGATGTGGGTGGTTGTCTATATGGTGTTTAAGCACCGAAATATTAATGCGGTTCACCCGCTTCTTTAGTTGTGAGGCCAGCAGTTTGCCAGCCCTGTTGGATTGGGAATAGTATGTTAGTTTGAGTCCTTTAAAGTAGATGTCGTAGTCATGTTTTAATATTTGTCTAAGTTCCTCTCGACAGAAGTTTAGTTGCTGCAGTATGGAATGGTCTGCTGTGCGTTTATGTTCCTGATTCTAGGTCAGAGATTTGACCCTGCAGTTGTGTAATGTGTTGCGACTTTTTTCTCTTTTCTCTGGCAGCAATTTTCCCCTGGAGACTGCTTTGTGGGCACACCAGATCATATTTCTGGGTGTTCCCAGTTGGTCATTCAATCTAAAATATTCTTCAAGTTTATTTTTTATTTCTGACTGAATTTGAAGTATGGAGAGAAGGTAAGTATTATTTCGCCATAAGAGCACAGATTTTGATTGACTTGAGTCGGTTATTTCGATCGTAATTGAGGCATGGTCAGACCATGTACTATTATCTATATTCGTTTTTAGTACGCTTTGTAACAGATATTTGTCGGTGAGAAAAAAATCAATTCTAGAATAGTGTCGATGAGCTGGCGAATAGTATGTGAAATCTCTTTCTGTGGAGTGGAGGCAGCGCCATGGGTCATACAGCTCTTCGGATAGGCAATACTGTCCTAGAGAAGGTCTGTTTCTCCGCCCCACAAAGGAGGAATCCATTGCTTCATTCATAAGCATATTAAAGTCCCCACATAGCAGCAAACTACCCTTTTGTAATGCTTTAGCTTTTTGTACTGTCTTCAGCAATAATAATAATAAACCTACCACTACTGTCTATCAATTTGTCTATGAGATTAAATGTAACGGAGTCTCTGATGGCAATTCAGACACCATTATGTTTGCCAAAGTCATTTTCCGTAAAGATGTGCGGATATTTATTGTGAGAGCATCTGGGGGGATTTTGACTTGAAAAATGTGTCCCTTGCACGCATAGAATGTCACATTTCTGTTCCTGAGACGTCTTCCACAATGTTCGTCGCTTGAATGGGCTATTGAGTCCTCTAGCGTTGATGGATAAAATTTTAATGGACATAGCTGTTTTCGGAGATGCCTAGTTGGCATCTAGTGGTGAAATAGGATAAGTGCAATGTGACGAGAACATTTTCCAAAGCACAATGGGTATGCCAATGCAGGCATAGGACAGATCCAAGAACCTGGATGAGTTAAACACAAACTGTTTCAAACTAAGAAAGAAAAATCATAGTCAATAGAATGGATTTGGGATAATCCCATAAACGGAAGTGAGGAGATATAGTTCCAATACGGTCCAATACAGCCGAACATCAGGGGTATTCTGTATCAGCTGAAAATGGCGTGTACTGCTGTGGTTGAGACGAGGGATATTGTCACATCCATGTCAGGAAAGGCTATCAAACTGGAGATTAGCCTGCTCCTTTTTCCCTGGAGTGATAATCAATAGAACTAGGCCTGGAGGTGGCAGGGCCTGAGGAGGTATGGCAAGCGTCTTTAGGGAGCAGTCCCCATCTTTGCAGGAGCTCCAATCCAGACTCCAGAGATGAGATTGTAAACCATTTACCTCCACGTTCAAGCAAAAGTTTCGCAGGAAAGCCCCATTTGTACAGAATTTTATTATTTCTCAATGCTTTATGGATTGGAACCAAGTTGTTCCCGGCTTTCATGGTGGTTTGTGAGAAATCAGCGTAGATGGCGATCCTCGCATATGGGTCAGGGAGGGTATTATGTTGTCTGGAAACTCTCATAAGCTGGTCTTTAACGTGGAAATAGTGGATTCAGGCAATGACGTCTTTAGGCACTGTGTCAGAGAGATGAGGTGGTTTCTGTAGCCTGTGTGCCCTATCTATGATGACGTCCGCAGGCGTGAGGGATGGTAATGCCGTCCTCATCAGTTGTTGGAGGAATGGACGCAGGTCAGCAGGCTTTACTGATTCGGGGATCCCCGAAACTTTACGTTGTTCCTGCATGACCTGTCCTTGAGGTCGGTGACCTTTAGAGGAAGGGCCTTAAGCTCATCCTCTAAATCCAGATGCGCATCTACTAATTCATTATAAGCCGCAGAGAAATCGCTCATTTTGGTTTCTACATGGATGACTCTGCCACTCAGGGCTCTTTATCTCTTTATGCGCTGTGCAGGAAACCTTAGATATGTCTTGCTGTATAGCCCCCCTCAGGGTGAGGATCATATCTTTCATAATAGTATCAGTCAGGGGCTGACCAGAGGCAGGAAGAGCATATAGCTTCTGGGTGTATACATCAGACTGGTCCATCTTCTGTCCTTCATCCCCCAGCTCATCTCCGTCTTCATCTGGAGAGCAGAGTCTCCTTTTTTATTTCAGGGGACTATTGGAGGCTGACAAAGGAGATAGCGGGTTAATGCTACTGTCAAGGGACTCACCAGCTCCCTGAGTTGCCGCACCACTGTGATGAGGAAGCAGCCGCGCGGTAGAATGCTCTGCACCAGCGCCATTTCGGAGGATCCCTGCCGGGATCGCGGAGTAAAAGTACATCAGTTTTCTGGGTCCCTCTCTGGTTTTCCTCTTGGCCATCATGAGGATTACAGTGACCTCGTCTTCCGCCATGGATGTGTGCCGTTTTAAGCTGTCACACACTGCTGTGAGTTGCTTTTAGTCTTCTGATGCGACAGAGCTTTTCTCTCACCGCACCATTCACTCCGGCTGCCGGCTCCGCCCCCCATCAAAAATGATTTTAGACTAGCTAGAAAACAGCGATAATAAATTGGAATCACTCGCAGAATTGAGGGATATTGATTTGTGCGGCGATCCGTTATCAAATATTGAAAAGTAATGACAGATAATTCTGCAACTGAGCAAATTTCTGTGTTTTTGATTTGATTACATTATTGAATAATTTTTATTATTGTTATATTATTATTTGGTATAATTATTTATAGTTGTTTACTATATTATAATTTATGATTTCATTTTTTAAACTTTATCATACCCGGGATGTCTGCTAGACTCTGGTTTGAACAGATTTAAGATTTAAGTTATTCCTAAGAATTGCAGGACTACAATATAAAACGCCAAATTTTCATGCAAAATAATTGTACCCCTTTTAGCACCTAACATCCGAAAAAATCATACCACCAGGGAGGTTAACATTTTATATAGCCATATATATTGCTCAGCTATTGAAGCTCGAGCTACCACTGAAACTTTCAATGAAAGGGACAAACCTCATAAAAAGGGCCACAACAGGGATGGAGGATGGGGTATAGTGATGGCCGAACGGTTCGCCCGGCGGTCGTTTCGCGGCGAATTTCCGACTTTCGCCGTCCGCGGGTTCGAACGCCTTTTTCCGTCGTTCGCCCCGGCGGACTTACGTGTTTAATGTATACAAGAACTTTAACCTTTCGTGACACGTTTATCATGTGTTACAGGACAACCAATTGAGACATGACAGCTCATGGACACTTGGACATTCCCCCTAACCTATAAATACACCCGATCCGGTGGCCATTTTACATTCTTTCTTCTGTCACTGTAGGGAAAGGATCCTGTGTGGAGTAGGGACAGAGAAAACGCTAGCTATTTGGTACACAAAAGTTCTTTTCAGGACTGGTATAGGTGTTAGGTCAGCAGCCTGAGTTTCTTTTGTCAGTTTAGATAAAGGGACAGAGCGCTGTATGCTGCTATTTTAGGGACAGCTCAGCCAGATTAGTCTTTCTTCATCATCATCATCATCATCATCATTAGCTGTTACTATCAGGTCCACAAAAGAGCTGTTCCAGCTAATCGTTCCAGCCTACTCTTTTTTGCCAATTTGTATAGGGACAGGCAGGAAGCAGTGTGTCAGGCAGTGAGGATAATTTTAAAGACTTGCTGTTACTATTAGTTCCACAAAGGTTCTTTTCAGGACTGGTATCAGTGGTACGGTAATAGGCTTGTACACGTATAATATTCTTTCTTCCAAATATAGAAAGAATATTATACTTGACTGCTGCCCTTCTGCTGCAGTCTGCTAATCATTCACAACTCACTTGTTCCACAAAGCTCTTTATCAGGACTGGTAACTTGGTCTGTCTAGGGTGCTACGGTACATAGGCTTGGGTGCGGTACAGTCTGCTGTTCTGTAAGGACCGCTATCGGTCCACAATACATAGGGTTGCCGTGCACTACTGCTGACCGCTGCCCTATACTGCAGCAGTCCTTCAGCGGTATAGGGACTGACGCACAGTCTGCTAAACACTAATACACAACCTGCTTGGTCCACAAAAGTTCTTATAAGGACTGGTAACTTGGTATAGGGTGCTACGGTACATAGGCCTGAGTGCAGTACAGTCTGCTGTTCTGTAAGGACCGCTATCGGTCCACAATACATAGGGTTGCCGTGCACTACTGCTGACCGCTGCCCTATACTGCAGCAGTCCTTCATTGGTATAGGGACTGACGTACAGTCTGCTAATCACTAACACACAACCTGCTTGGTCCACAAAAGTTCTTATAAGGACTGGTAACTTGGTATAGGGTGCTACGGTACATAGGCCTGAGTGCGTTACAGTCTGCTGTTCTGTAAGGACCGCTATCGGTCCACAATACATAGGGTTGCCGTGCACTACTGCTGACCGCTGCCCTATACTGCAGCAGTCCTTCATTGGTATAGGGACTGACGTACAGTCTGCTAATCACTAACACACAACCTGCTTGGTCCACAAAAGTTCTTATAAGGACTGGTAACTTGGTATAGGGTGCTACGGTACATAGGCCTGAGTGCGTTACAGTCTGCTGTTCTGTAAGGACCGCTATCGGTCCACAATACATAGGGTTGCCGTGCACTACTGCTGACCGCTGCCCTATACTGCAGCAGTCCTTCAGCGGTATAGGGACTGACGTACAGTCTGCTAAACACTAATACACAACCTGCTTGGTCCACAAAAGTTCTTATAAGGACTGGTAACTTGGTATAGGGTGCTACGGTACATAGGCTTGAGTGCGGTACAGTCTGCTGTTCTGTAAGGACCACTATCGGTCCACAATAGATAGGGTTGACGTGCACCACTGCTGACCGCTCACCTATACTGCAGCAGTCCTTCAGCGGTATAGGGACTGACGTACAGTCTGCTAATCACTAACACACAACCTGCTTGTTCCACAAAAGTTCTTATAAGGACTGGTAACTTGGTATAGGGTGCTACGGTACATAGGCCTGAGTGCGTTACAGTCTGCTGTTCTGTAAGGACCGCTATCGGTCCACAATACATAGGGTTGCCGTGCACTACTGCTGACCGCTGCCCTATACTGCAGCAGTCCTTCATTGGTATAGGGACTGACGTACAGTCTGCTAATCACTAACACACAACCTGCTTGGTCCACAAAAGTTCTTATAAGGACTGGTAACTTGGTATAGGGTGCTACGGTACATAGGCCTGAGTGCAGTACAGTCTGCTGTTCTGTAAGGACCGCTATCGGTCCACAATACATAGGGTTGCCGTGCACTACTGCTGACCGCTGCCCTATACTGCAGCAGTCCTTCATTGGTATAGGGACTGACGTACAGTCTGCTAATCACTAACACACAACCTGCTTGGTCCACAAAAGTTCTTATAAGGACTGGTAACTTGGTATAGGGTGCTACGGTACATAGGCCTGAGTGCGTTACAGTCTGCTGTTCTGTAAGGACCGCTATCGGTCCACAATACATAGGGTTGCCGTGCACTACTGCTGACCGCTGCCCTATACTGCAGCAGTCCTTCATTGGTATAGGGACTGACGTACAGTCTGCTAATCACTAACACACAACCTGCTTGGTCCACAAAAGTTCTTATAAGGACTGGTAACTTGGTATAGGGTGCTACGGTACATAGGCCTGAGTGCGTTACAGTCTGCTGTTCTGTAAGGACCGCTATCGGTCCACAATACATAGGGTTGCCGTGCACTACTGCTGACCGCTGCCCTATACTGCAGCAGTCCTTCATTGGTATAGGGACTGACGTACAGTCTGCTAATCACTAACACACAACCTGCTTGGTCCACAAAAGTTCTTATAAGGACTGGTAACTTGGTATAGGGTGCTACGGTACATAGGCCTGAGTGCGTTACAGTCTGCTGTTCTGTAAGGACCGCTATCGGTCCACAATAGATAGGGTTGACGTGCACCACTGCTGACCGCTCACCTATACTGCAGCAGTCCTTCAGCGGTATAGGGACTGACGTACAGTCTGCTAATCACTAACACACAACCTGCTTGTTCCACAAAAGTTCTTATAAGGACTGGTAACTTGGTATAGGGTGCTACGGTACATAGGCCTGAGTGCAGTACAGTCTGCTGTTCTGTAAGGACCGCTATCGGTCCACAATACATAGGGTTGCCGTGCACTACTGCTGACCGCTGCCCTATACTGCAGCAGTCCTTCATTGGTATAGGGACTGACGTACAGTCTGCTAATCACTAACACACAACCTGCTTGGTCCACAAAAGTTCTTATAAGGACTGGTAACTTGGTATAGGGTGCTACGGTACATAGGCCTGAGTGCGTTACAGTCTGCTGTTCTGTAAGGACCGCTATCGGTCCACAATAGATAGGGTTGACGTGCACCACTGCTGACCGCTCACCTATACTGCAGCAGTCCTTCAGCGGTATAGGGACTGACGTACAGTCTGCTAATCACTAACACACAACCTGCTTGTTCCACAAAAGTTCTTATAAGGACTGGTAACTTGGTATAGGGTGCTACGGTACATAGGCCTGAGTGCAGTACAGTCTGCTGTTCTGTAAGGACCGCTATCGGTCCACAATACATAGGGTTGCCGTGCACTACTGCTGACCGCTGCCCTATACTGCAGCAGTCCTTCATTGGTATAGGGACTGACGTACAGTCTGCTAATCACTAACACACAACCTGCTTGGTCCACAAAAGTTCTTATAAGGACTGGTAACTTGGTATAGGGTGCTACGGTACATAGGCCTGAGTGCGTTACAGTCTGCTGTTCTGTAAGGACCGCTATCGGTCCACAATACATAGGGTTGCCGTGCACTACTGCTGACCGCTGCCCTATACTGCAGCAGTCCTTCAGCGGTATAGGGACTGACGTACAGTCTGCTAAACACTAATACACAACCTGCTTGGTCCACAAAAGTTTTTATAAGGACTGGTAACTTGGTATAGGGTGCTACGGTACATAGGCCTGAGTGCAGTACAGTCTGCTGTTCTGTAAGGACCGCTATCGGTCCACAATACATAGGGTTGCCGTGCACTACTGCTGACCGCTGCCCTATACTGCAGCAGTCCTTCATTGGTATAGGGACTGACGTACAGTCTGCTAATCACTAACACACAACCTGCTTGGTCCACAAAAGTTCTTATAAGGACTGGTAACTTGGTATAGGGTGCTACGGTACATAGGCCTGAGTGCAGTACAGTCTGCTGTTCTGTAAGGACCGCTATCGGTCCACAATACATAGGGTTGCCGTGCACTACTGCTGACCGCTGCCCTATACTGCAGCAGTCCTTCATTGGTATAGGGACTGACGTACAGTCTGCTAATCACTAACACACAACCTGCTTGGTCCACAAAAGTTCTTATAAGGACTGGTAACTTGGTATAGGGTGCTACGGTACATAGGCCTGAGTGCGTTACAGTCTGCTGTTCTGTAAGGACCGCTATCGGTCCACAATACATAGGGTTGCCGTGCACTACTGCTGACCGCTGCCCTATACTGCAGCAGTCCTTCAGCGGTATAGGGACTGACGTACAGTCTGCTAAACACTAATACACAACCTGCTTGGTCCACAAAAGTTCTTATAAGGACTGGTAACTTGGTATAGGGTGCTACGGTACATAGGCTTGAGTGCGGTACAGTCTGCTGTTCTGTAAGGACCGCTATCGGTCCACAATACATAGGGTTGCCGTGCACTACTGCTGACCGCTGCCCTATACTGCAGCAGTCCTTCATTGGTATAGGGACTGACGTACAGTCTGCTAATCACTAACACACAACCTGCTTGGTCCACAAAAGTTCTTATAAGGACTGGTAACTTGGTATAGGGTGCTACGGTACATAGGCTTGAGTGCGGTACAGTCTGCTGTTCTGTAAGGACCGCTATAGGTCCACAATAGATAGGGTTGACGTGCACCACTGCTGACCGCTCACCTATACTGCAGCAGTCCTTCAGCGGTATAGGGACTAAGAGTTTTGTCACAGGGTCATTTAAAAAATGACATGCAGAGGAAGAGGCAGGCCCTTCCGCAGGGGTGGTAGGGGTAGGGCAGGAGCAACAGGCTTGAGCCAAAGTGGGAAGTTGCAGAAGGTGCGTTCAATTACTTTAAAGGATGCACCAGACTTGGTTGAGTGGCTCGCTCAGCCTTACTCTTCTGCACCCTCCTCATCCTCTCGATCTGCACCCTCTTCTTCACTCTCTGCTATGTGCACCCCCAAAGACACTACCACCAACAACACGACCACCACCACCACCACCACATACCTTCCGCTTGAGTCACTGGAATTATTTTCCGATCCATATCAAGAGGACATTTCTGATGCGCAGCCACTCTTGGTATTGGATCAGGAAGAGGAGGTAGCAACAAGCGCTACTCAGCAGTCTGACGCCAGTACCCAGATCAGCCCAAGGAGGAGGTTGGTCCCCGGTGTTGCTGCCTACTCTACTTATAGCGGTGGGGAAGGTGACGTTGATGATGACGTGTCTAGTGATGTCACGTGGGTGCCCACAAGAGAGGAAGAGGAGGGGAGTTCAGAGGGAGATATGGACCAGCAGATAGGGAGGAGAAGCAGCAATGACTTACATTGCACAGCAGGGACAAAGCAGACTGCAAATGTATCAGGAGCGAGTCATCGACCATGTACGGTCACATCTGGCGCTCCCAGGACACCGGCACATGGCTCCGCAGTGTGGGCTTTTTTTAACGTGTCCGCTGCTGACAATAGCGTTGCCATCTGCAATCTTTGCAGTCAACGCGTTAGTCGCGGTAAGCCCAATACTCACCTAGGGACGACCGCCTTAAGAAGGCACATGAGCAGCCATCACCGAGCCCAGTGGGAGCAACGGAACACACAAAGCCACACTGCAGGCTCTCACCGTCCAGCCTCGTCTTCTACTTCTCCTTCTCCTCTCTCCTCACAATTGTCCTCCACTCCACCTTCCATCACGCCAAGCTCACATTTTTCTGCAAAAAGGCAGGCTTCCGTGGGCCTAATGTTTGAGCGTAAAAAAATGATGACGCCGGATAACCCTCTTGCCCAACGGTTGGCGGCTGGCTTGTCAGAACTCATAGCCCGCCAACTACTGCCATATAAACTGGTGGACTCGGAGGCCTTTCGCAAATTTGTGGCCATTGGAACACCACAATGGAAGGTCCCAGGAAGGAAGTATTTCTCAGAGAAGGGCATCCCAGAGCTATATGGCCATGTTCAGCGGCAAGTGAATGTATCTCTGGCACACAGTGTCGGTGCCAAGATACATCTGACCACAGACACGTGGTCTAGCAAACACGGGCAGGGAAGGTATATCAGTTTTACTGCCCACTGGGTGAACCTTCTGACGGCCGTCAAGCATGTAACCCGTGGCACCCGTGTAGATTTGGTTTTACCGCCACGGATTGCATGCAGGCCTGACTCTTCTTCTCCTCCTCCTACTCCATCCTCCTCCCTCTCCTCCTCAGCTGCCTCCTCCTTTTCCGCTGCTAGCGTCTCTTCCACTGCACCGCCCAAGCTCCCCAGAACCTATTCCACATGCCAGGTGAGACGTTGCCATGCCGTGCTGCGTCTGTTGTGCCTGGAAGCAAAGAGCCACACTGGCCCGGCACTCCTTTCAGCTTTGCGTTCACAGGCAGATGAGTGGCTAACACCGCTCAATTTGACAGTTGGTAAAGTGGTGTGTGACAACGGTGCCAATCTGCTTAGCGCATTGAAACAGGGCAAAATCACGCACGTGCCGTGCATGGCACACGTCTTAAACTTGGTCGTGCAGCGATTCCTTGTCAAATACCCTGGGGTCCAGGACATCTTGCGGCAGGCAAGGAAAATCTCGGCCCATTTCAGAAGATCTTACACGGCCATGGCTCGCCTTGCTGACATTCAGCGGCGACACCATCTGCCGGTCAGACGTCTTATTTGCGATTGCCCGACGCGATGGAACTCAACCTTCTATATGCTTGATAGGCTGCTCCAGCAGAAACGTGCAGTTAACGTCTACCTGTATGAACTCTGCGAAAGAAACGGTTCTGGGGAGCTGGGTTTTTTTTCACCGCGCCAGTGGCTGCTCATGCGCGACACATGCAGACTTCTGCGGCCATTTGAGGAGATCACCAAACTGGTCAGTCGCAGCCATGGCGCCATCAGTGACATGGTACCTTATGCCTTCTTTCTGGAGCGTGCATTGCGTCGTGTCATTGATCAGGCTGTGGAGGAGCAGGAGCGGGAAGATGAGGAAGTCGCAATGCTGGATGAATTCCCAGGGGGGGCTACTCTATCTGAGACAAGTCAACAACAGGAGTCTGATGAGGAGTCAGAGGAGGATGGTGCCGGGGCGGATGAGCAGGAGCAAGAAGAGCATGCTTTAAACCTTTCTGGGATCCCTGTTGTGCGAGGATGGGGAGAGGAGAATGAAGAGGACGACATTATCCTGGATGATGAGCAGGAGCCAGGCCACCACACCGCTTCCACTTTAGTGCAAATGGGGGCCTTCATGCTCCAGTGTTTTAATAGGGACCCCCGTATAAAAAGCATGAGGGTCAAGGACCAGTACTGGGTGGCAACGTACTTAGACCCCCGGTACAAACACAAAATGGCGGAAATGTTACCGCCGTCGCAGAGGGCTGTCAGAATGCAGCACTTCCAGGCCTTGCTTCGAGAAATGCTGCATTCTGCTTTTGCGTGCGCTGGCAGAGGAGCAATTCCCACTCCCAGAGAAGGATTTGCGGGTACCAATCCAACAGCGCCTGCAAGAAGAGGCCGGTTTGAAGATGTGTTGGTGACTTCGGATATGAGGTCATTCTTTCAGCCGACCCATCGACAGGTGTCATCCGGATCCAGCATCAGGGAACGCCTAGACCGTCAGGTGTCCGACTACATTGGGTTAACGGCCGATGTGGACGCTCTGAGGAGTGATGAACCCCTAGACTACTGGGTGGGCAGGCTTGACCTCTGGCCAGAGCTTGCCCAATTTGCAATCGAACTGTTGGCTTGCCCCTCATCCAGTGTCCTGTCCGAAAGGACGTTCAGCGCAGCAGGGGGGATTGTGACCGATAAGCGTACTCGCCTAGCTCACCACAGTGTTAACTACCTCACATTTCTAAAAATGAATGAGGCATGGATCTCGGAGGAATTCAACACATGTGATCAGTAGACCATGTATATGTCTATAAACAATTTTTGGAATCAAGCACACAGACCTTCTTAATTCATTTGGCTCACTTCCCTGACCCAAAAAAGCACACCGTACTATATGCCCCTACCCTCCTCTTTGAAGAGGTTGAGCGGTGTCATATTTCTACTGGGGCTGCTTATTATGAGGGGTTCCCACCATCCCTGTGCTGTGCTGACTTCCTCCTGGGTGTTCTTATTATGAGGGGATCACACCATCCCTGTGCTGTGCTGACTTCCTCCTGGGGGTTCTTATTATGAGGGGATCACACCATCCCTGTGCTGTGCTGACTTCCTCCTGGGGCTGCTTACGGTGCTGCTGTCAGCGCTGTATGTCACGGAGCTGCTGTCAGCGCTGTATGTCACGGAGCTGCTGTCAGCGCTGTATGTCACGGAGCTGCTGTCAGCGCTGTATGTCACGGAGCTGCTGTCAGCGCTGTATGTCACGGAGCTGCTGTCAGCGCTGTATGTCACGGAGCTGCTGTCAGCGCTGTATGTCACGGAGCTGCTGTCAGCGCTGTATGTCACGGAGCTGCTGTCAGCGCTGTATGTCACGGAGCTGCTGTCAGCGCTGTATGTCACGGAGCTGCTGTCAGCGCTGTATGTCACGGAGCTGCTGTCAGTGCTGTATGTCACGGAGCTGCTGTCAGCGCTGTATGTCACGGAGCTGCTGTCAGCGCTGTATGTCACGGAGCTGCTGTCAGCGCTGTATGTCACGGTGCTGCTGTCAGCGCTGTATGTCACGGAGCTGCTGTCAGCGCTGTATGTCACGGAGCTGCTGTCAGCGCTGTATGTCACGGAGCTGCTGTCAGCGCTGTATGTCACGGAGCTGCTGTCAGCGCTGTATGTCACGGAGCTGCTGTCAGCGCTGTATGTCACGGAGCTGCTGTCAGCGCTGTATGTCACAGAGCTGCTGTCAGCGCTGTATGTCACGGAGCTGCTGTCAGCGCTGTATGTCACGGTGCTGATGTCAGTGCTCTGTATTACGGTGCTGCTGTCAGTGCTCTGTATCTCCTGCACCCTCTTGTTTGCCTACCCTGGTCCCTGACCTTCCCTCTCCTCCATTGCCTTCATTAGCTCCATAGTCCTGAATTGTCAGAACAATTTCCCAAATAAAAAAAAAATGCTTGTAGTTATCGATCCCAAATTCACCTCATACATGTATTATGCTATTGTCCAGGTGGTGGGACTACGTGCTACCCCCTAATAATTACCCCGTGGCCGCAAATTCGACCTAAAGGTTTGCGAAATTCGCCTCCCATTGAAGTCAATGGAGCCCGCGGCGAACGGTCGTTTTCGCGAACGTTTGTGCCCGTTCGCGTTTCGCGTTCGCGAAACGTCCCGTCGGAAGTTCGTCCATCACTAATGGGGTATGCTATTTTCCGGATCTTCTCTTTGTCTGCCCATCTAATGACCCATCCTCTCTATTTTTATACGTAACAGCTCATGTCAGAGGACTGTTTTTGGGCAACTGTCAAATCATCCACCAATCATTGGTATTTCTTTCAATTTTTTTCATCAAATTTTTTTATTAATAACCTACAAATTCTAGAAATGTCTTTGTCTGCCATGCTCCCATAGGTGGTGAGGTGGGCATATTTTATGAAATTCAAATGCTACCAATCTCCCTACCTACATATTTTAACCATTTAAATACAAGACACTTATAACCCCTTCCTGCCCAGACTCATTTTCAGCTTTCAGTCTTCTCTCACTTTCAGAGACAATTATTCTGTCCTGCAACACTGTACCCATATAAAAGTTGCAACATTTTTTTTTTTTTACACAAATAGAGCTTTCTTTTGGGGCTATTTAATCACTAGTGGGGTTTTTATTTTTTTGCGCTATAAAAAAAAGAGCGAAATTTTTGGGAAAAAATGCCTTTTTCTTTGTTTCTGTCATAACATTTAGAAAATTAGTACTTTTTCTTCATTAATTTTGGCCAAAATGTTACCAAACATATCGTTGGTAAAAAAAATAACCCAAATTAGTGTATATTATTTGGTCTTTGTAAAAGTTGAGTTGAATTTTTTTTCATTTTTCTTTTTTTTTACAAAATTGTCATATTAACAGGTTATTTCTCTTACAGAGCATATGCATACAACAAATGAAACCCCAAAATACATTCTGCTACTCCTCCTGAGTATGGCGATACCGCATGTGTGAGACTTTTACATAGCCTGGCCACATAGAAAGGCCCAACATTGAAGTAGCACCTTCAGGCGTTCTACGAGCATAAATTACACATCTCATTTCTCAACCATCTATTATACTTTTGAAGGACCTGGAGCACCAGGACAATGAAATTGCTCACAAAATGACCCAATTTTGGAAAGCAGACACCCCAACGTATAATCTATGAGGCATAATGAGTTATTTTTTTTGCAGTAAGTTTTGGAAAATGTAAAAAAAAAAAATGAAAAGGTTACATTTCCAACACATAGCAAAATACATAACAAAAATGACACCCCAAAATATATTCTGCTACTCCGTCTGAATATGGCGATACCATATGTGTGAGACTTTCACACAGCCTGGCCCAACATTGAAGTAGCACCTTCAGGCATTCTACAAGCATAAATGACACATCTCATTTCTCAACTAGGGATGAGCCGAACACCGCCCCGGTTCGGTTTGCACCAGAACTTGCAAACAGGCAAAATGTTTGTATGAACACACGAAAACCTGTAAAGTCTATGGGACATGAACATGAAAAATTAAAAGTGCTAATTTTAAAGGCTTATATGCAAATTATTGTCATGAAAAGTGTTTGGGGACCCGGTCTAGCCCCAGGGACATGCATCAATGCAAAAAAAGTTTTAAAAACTGCAGTTTTTTTTCAGGAGCAGGGATTTTAACCACTTAAGCCCCGGACCATTTTGCAGACCAAAGCACTTTTTGCAATTCGGCACTGCGTCACTTTAACTGACAATTATGCGGTCTTTGGCTCCCAAACAAAATTGATGTACTTTTTTACCCATAAATAGAGCTTTCTTTTGGTGGTATTTGATCGCCCCTGTGGTTTTTATTTTTTGCACTATGAACAAAAAAAGAGCATCAGTTTTGAAAAAAAAAATGCATTATTTTTTACATTTTGCTATAATAAATATCCCCCAAAAATATATAAAAAAACTATTTTTTTTTCCTCAGTTTAGGCCAATACGTATTATTCTACATTTTTTTTGGTAACAAAAACACAATAAGTGATTATTGATTGGTTTGCGCAAAGGTTATAGCATTTACAAAATAGGGAGTAATTTTATGGCATTTTTATTAATATTCTTTTTTTAAATGGCGGTGATAAGCGATTTTTATTGTGACTGCAACATTATGGACCATTGTCATTTATACAGCAATTAGTGCTATACAAATGCACTGATTCCTGTGTAAATGACACTGACAGTGAAGGGGTTAACTGCTAGGTGGCAGTGTAGGGGTTAAGTGAGCCCTGGGGAGTGTTTCTAACTGTAGGGGGGTGTGGCTGTGTATGACACATCCCTGATCTCTGCTTCTTTCCAGAGTGCCATGCCCTTTTAGGAGGTTCCCATTCTTCCTCCGAATCATTTTCCGATCCACTGCTATCAATCATACACACTCATAGAATTCATACTCATGGCAAAGTGTATCTGCTTTCTTATATACAGTATTTGTGATATGCAATGTAACATTTTTTTTTCAAGTTTATGCATGAAGCCAATATAACATGTATGCGCCGTATGTTTAATAAAACCTTTTGTTTAACAAAAAAAAGGCAAAAAAAGTACCACAATTTGTGTAGGATTCTTCTGATTTCATGTTCAAGTGTAGCAACCTTAATTTCCAGTGTAGGACCTCATGCTTGGCAAAGTGGATCCTTGATGAAGTACTGGATGACAAAATGTGTTGGGCAGAGGGAGCAAAGTCACTATGAATAATCATAGATACTAGTGAATCTGTATATATATATATATATATATATATATATATATATATATATATATATATATATATATATATATTTATATATATCTCCTCACTAAGCAACATGTCCGTAGGATTAAAAGGGCACTATATGTTAGAATTGGGGAGCATTTAATCAACAATAGGAAGTAGTTAAAAAGCCATAGTCTTTCTAAACATTTTTCCCTATGTCATTATAAGGATTCATTGAGTAGATACTAATACATTACGATTGTGTATACTTACATGAAGAATAATAAAATAACATTGGAGGCAAGACTGCATGTTTTATTACTTTTGAACCTATTCATTTTTGCAATAACTGATTAATGCTAATACAAGTCAAAAAAGCATTTTGTTTGCAACATTGGACTTTACCTCATATACAATCAACAATAAAGAGCTTTTGACAATTTTAAGATAATGAGGCTGATTTACTAGATAATACATTCAATTATCCAATCATATGACAGACAGATTCCTGTTTTTTATTTAACCTGCACATGATTGAGCATTTTAGAGTCAATTCAGCCACAATATATTGAGTGAAGATTGAGTGAAGATTCTCTGCTCAGCAAATCAACATTACTTTGTCAGAATTGTCAGATATTATAGTGGGATTCTTATGAAATTTACCTGGTTTTCAAAAAGTAAACGTTAGAGAAACATCTTTACAACGATTATAAGCATGCTTGCATTGTGGGATTGCATGAGTGTGCAATCACACTTTAGAAGATCAGTAGATGAATATCTTAGCTGATCTTCTAAAAGCATACACTTATTTTCAGTGCCTACTTTGAAGTCCCCATTCACAGTCTATAGATTTAATACTTAAAAAAATGCTGTTTTATGCTATATATGTGTATAAAATACACTAAGTAATCTTCTGTATTGCATTGTACACACGGTAGGACATTCCGACAACAAAATCCATCAGATTTTTTCCGCTGGATGTTGGCTCAAACTTGTCTTGCATACACACGGTCTCACAAAGTTGTCAGAGTTACCAATCGTCAAGAATGTGGTGACGTACAACGCGTATGATGGGACTATAAAAGGAAAGTTCAGCACCACATGGAGCACCCATTGGGCTCCTTCTGCTGATCTTGTGTTTATTGCATGTAAGTAGAAGTTTTGTTAGAGACAATTCGTGCTTTTCAGACTTGTGCTTCAGATCGTTACTGCTCTACAGTTTGTGCTTGTCGGTGCGTATCTACTTATCAGTGCATGTAGTCATTTCACAATTGTTTGTCATTGCGTGCTATATTTATATAGTACTCTTTGATTTTCAGTGCTTATTGTCTGCTCGTTGCTGATTGTCAGTTCGATCTTTCAGGCCTTGCTGTTTATTCGTGTTTTCTGATAGTCCGTTCTGACCGTTTTGAAGCCATGATGCATGTACGTATTCGTTGTAGAGTTCATTCTGTGCAGGGGCTTGGTATTGGGCTTTTAGCTTTGACACAAGCCCAGTCCATGAACAGGGCAAGGAGGAGTTCATGAAGCAAGAATTGGTAGCTCCAGCGTGACCAATTCTCGCATATGCCTTTGCTTTGTGAGATCCGTGAGAATAATCCTGATGATTTCAGGAATTATCTCAGGATGACGGACCCCGTTTTCACCGTTGGCTTTGCTGACCCCTTATATCACCAGGCAGGATACCTGCATGAGGCAATCCATCACTCCGGAGCAGAGGCTAGTTGCCACGTTGTGGTACTTGCGACAGGGAGAAGCCTACAGGACATCAAGTTCTCTACAGGCATCTCCCCCCAGGCCCTGGGGATCATTATTCCAGAGACCTGTTCTGCCATCATTCAGGTCCTGCAGAAGGACTATATGAAGGTAAGTTTTCTCCTTTAGCATCACATTCTATGTATTTAATGTTTGCTAATGTATTGTACTTCTTTCATCGTTACCTAATTACCATAATTGGAATATGCTGTAATATGCTGTGCCCCTTTGTCCTCATGCATGATGGAAGCTTTTAAACTTCCTTTTTTGTCCTTCATGCATATTTACCTTCACTAACCTCCCCAGCATGCTCTTCTGGGCCCATAAACACCTATAGCCTAGTCACTTTGCAATGTATTTTGTCAGCCCCATAGTAGTGCTTTCCCCTAAACACCCCCTAAAATGTGTACAAATGTTATGTGTGTCCTTAAATTCATGCAGGGTGCCAGAGGCTCCCCCAACTGCTAAGTCAGCTGATAGCAATCCTCTATCTGCTGACTTTGCCAAACCCATACACACGTCTTTTGTGGTCAGATTTATGGATGAATTCACCAAAGCATGCAGTGCAAGGGCCTTCCTCAATACTTTCAAATGCTACTGTTTAAAGTTTTGTTCTCCTATTATTATCTTTATAGGTAATAGCAGAATGTAAAAATGTGCTTCCATTTGTTCAGTGTTTTTTTGGGGGGATTATTACACTTTTTACCTGTCTAGTGGGCTGCCAACAGTGTAAGTAAGGAGGGGCTGGCCAGAGTATCACACATTATTTATGCATTCAGCTTTCAATTAAGTATAGAGGGTTACCTGTCCAAAACATCCCCTCCTATTTTTTTGCAATGGGCCATCAGATGGAGTGAGGGATCTGATAAGGGGACCTTATACTTTTGGCTTTAAATACTAATTTCCAAAAATATTATACTGATGCTGGCCAAAAATGTTTGTGTCTAATCTTCTTGCAATGTTGATGCGCAAAATGATTAACTTTTTTCCTGTTTGACTCCACAGTTTCCTTCAACACCACAGGAATAGCAGACTGTGGCCTCCCACTTTGCCAACGGTTGGGACTTTCCCAATTGTGGAGGTGCAATTGATGGAAAACACGTCCGCATTGTCCCACCCCCAACTCGGCACAGGTAAGTAGTTTCGGAGGAAGTGGTCACTGACATTGGCCAATCCCCAGACGATGTCCTATCGTGACAAAATGCGTAGAGGGAAGCCTGTGGCGGTGACGTCATTATGTTTGTTGTTCAGAGACTGATGGGACACAGTTAGGAGGCAGGAGGAAGCGAGAGGAGATGCCTCGATCCTTTGATTTTAAATGATTATACCATACTTTACTTGAACAAATAATCCTGTAAGTGCAATTCATTTATACTATTAAACCTTCTTAAGAAATACTACACCATGGGGGCCATTTTTGTTCTTGTTTCATGAGTTCTATAGTTCATCTTCAGTGGTGAAAGTCGCTACAGGTTGTGGGGAGACCTGAACTTTTCCCTGTGCTTGGCGAGGCTATCCTCATGGTAGTAATTTGAAGCTGGTAAGAGGCTTTAATATACACTTGGGTGGGAAGCATTCTGGACGTGAGACTTTTTCACTGACGTTTTGCTTGGAGCAGCACTGGCACTTTATGGACATTTGTTTAATATTCTGAGATATTTTAATGCACTGGCAGCACTGGCACTTTATGGACTTTTGTTTAATATTTTGAGACATATCAATGCACTACTTCATATTAGGTCTCTTTAAGTGATTGGTTTATTTGATCAATGCACATTTATCACTTATTTGGATAATTTATACATTTATTGGTTTCGTGATTGTTTAGTGAGAGTTTTGGTGACTGCTTTAGTTTTCTTCACCAGAGTTTATTCACCACTACTTTTTTTTTAAAGCTTAATTTTTTATATAAATAACTTTTTAATATTTATTCATTATTAGATAAGTTTTGTCTGTTTCACTGTATGTAATGCCAATTAGTGGTATAATTTCCGCTTTTATGTCATAGTATTAAGATTTTGGGTCATCGGGATTTCTTCAAAAAACTTCAGCTTTGACCAAAGTTGAATAATGCACTTGAAATAGGTGCCATTAACATACCACATGAAGCCTGACTGAACACTCCCAGGACTTTGCTTAGAGATGCCTAGCTGTTACTGTTCACCTTCACCATCACAGAAGTGAGCTCTTCTCTGATTCAACCCCCCCCCCCCCCCCCCCACGTGCTCTTTCTCTCTCCTGTTGCACTAACTCTGAGCATTTGCTGTAATGAAAAAGGTGAACAGTAACAGTTATGCCGTGTAAACACGATCTGATTTTCCGACAACAAAACCATTATTTTTTTCAAAAGGATGTTGGCTCAAACTTGTCTTGCATACACATGGTCACACAAATGTTGGCCCAAAATTCCAAAACGTGAGAATGCAGTGACGTGCAACATGTACGACGGGGCTATGAAAAGGAAGTTCAATAGCCAGTGTGCCACCCTTTGGGCTCCTTCTGCTAATCTTGTGTTTATCTCATGTTAGTAGAAGTTTGGTGAGAGACGATTCACACTTTTCAGCCTCGTGCTTTTTAGTTAGTTTCTGCCTTTCAGTTTTTGCTTGTTGGTTCGTATCTGTTCTTCAGTGCGTTCTATTCATAGATCGCTTCTCTCTTTCAGTAAGTTCTTGTCTGCTTGTTTCTGATTTTCAGCTCGTTCTTCTCAGGTCCTTTCTGATTTTCAGTGCTTTCTGTTAGTTCGCTCTGACTAGCCGACCTTGTTCAAGCCATGTTGCGGGTATGTCCTCTTCGTAGAGTTCGTGCTGTGCTTTGGCTTGGTGTTGCAGTTCTTGCTTTGAAGTCCATTTCATTAACAGAGCGAGGAGGAGTTCATGGACAAAGAACTGGTTGCTCGTGATCAATTCTTGCACATGCCTTTGTTGCGGGAGATCCAGGAGAATAATGCTGATGATTTCAGGAATTATCTTCAGATGACGGACCCCGTTTTTCACTGTCTGTTGGCTTTGCTGTCCCCTTATATTACGAAGCAGGACACCTGCATGCGACAAGCCATCACTCCTGAGCAGAGGCTCGTCGCCACCTTGCGGTACTTGGCGACGGGGAGAAGTCTTCAGGATATTAAGTTCACAACTGGAATCTCCCCCCAGGCTCTGGGGATCATTATTCCAGAGACCGGTTATGCCATCATACAGGTCCTGCAGAAGGACTATAAAAAGGTAAGTTTTATCCTTAACATCACATTCTATGTATTGAATGTTTGCTAATGTATTGTATTTATTTCATCATTCCATAATTGCCATGATTGTAATATGCTGTGAATGTCCTCTTTGTCCTCATGCATGCTGTAAGCTTTTAATGCTCCTTATTTGCCTTCACTAACCTCCCCAGCATGCTATCCTGGGCCCATACATACCTAGCCTAGTCACTTAACAATGTATTTTTTCAGATCCATTGTAGCACTTACCCTAAACACCCCCTAAAATATTTCATATATTTCATATTTATGGATGAATTTACCAAAGCATGTAGTGCAAGGGCCTGCCTGAATACTTTCAAATGATACTGTTTAAAGTTTTGTTCTCCTATTATCTTGATAGGTAATTGCAAAATGGAAAAATGTGCTTCAATTTGTATAGTGTGTATTCATATTTTTGGATTATGACACTTCTTACCTGTCCAGTGAGCTGCCAATAGTGTAAGTAAGGAGGGGTTGGCTAAAGTAACACACATTATTTATGCATTCAGCTCTCAATGAAGTGGAGATGGTTACCTGTCCAAAGCATCTGCCCCCTAAAATGTTTACAATGGGCCATCGGGGGGGGGGGGGGGGGAATCTGATTAGTGGACCTTATATTTTTGTGTTCAAATACTTATTTCAATAAATGTTATACTTATGTTGGCTAAGAATGTTTATCTGCTTGCAATGTTATGTGCAAAAGTACACTTTTTTTTGTTTGAGTGGCATTGAGTGGCATGGCAGACTGTGGCCTCCCAGTTTGCCCAGCAGTGAGACTTCCCAACTGTGGCGGGGCAATAGATGGGAAACATGCCCACATCGTACCACCCCCCAACTCGTGGTCTTACTATTATAATCATAAGGGGTATAGTAGTATCGTGTTGTTGGAGGTGGTGTCGCTGACTTACGAGTTTTTGTATGTGGACATGGGGAAGAATGGGCAGATATTGGATGTTGGAGTTATCGCCCAGACGTTGTTTTACAGACGGCTCCAGAATGGCAGCTAGGACTTGCCACCTCCAGAAGACAACGTGGCGGGACTTCTATGCCTCTTTGTAGCGGATGTAGCATTTGCCTGGGGGACCATCTTATGCGGCCATTCCCTATGAGGACCCTCACCCCAGACCAGAGGGTTTTTAATTACCAATATATAAAAATGGACTTTGTCAACTAAAAAAACGTGATTTTCCTATTATTATGTATCACCACTTCTAATTGAAACCATAAACCTTGATACCAAATATTAGTACCACAGTGCCTTGTTATAAAACCTTAAACCCTCTGTATATATGTCACACAAACCAACATATAAATGCAAATCTACTAATGACAAAAAGTATTAATTAAAAAACCATAAACCCAATTATAGTGAAGACACGGTGAAAACAACCATTCAAAAATGATATACTATATTACTACTGCTGTGAATGAAATAATGTGGAAAAACAATTATATCACAAGTGAAAAAAAGTCCAGCAAAACAATCTCATAGGTGTTTCCAAGTGACTGATGTATCACAATTTGGATAGCCCCAGTGAGTGATTATTATTATTATTCAGGATTTATATAGCGACAACAGTTTGTGCAGCGCTTTATCAGTCTCCTTTTCCTGTTGCTTAATAGTGCAGCTAAGCATCAGCCTTATTGTGATTCCACCACCGCTTATGAATTGGCCACTCACCAAAAACAGGTGAATTTGCGCCTTTGGTTTATTGGTTGGGTAACCACTCCATGCCCTAGATATCTCTGCACCCACTCTAGATGGTATATTAGGCAGATGGGTGTCCCGTTCTCAGGAAAAAATGAATTGCCCTCATGGTGTATTAAATTTAAACTGCATTCATTTTAAAATTATAAATAATATTGCACTCACATATTATTGTGCCTTAAGTGGATTTGCCAATGTTTTGTTATTAACCTCCCTGGCGGCATGATTCAGTCTGGAATTAGGTGCTGAAAGCGGTACAATTATTTTGCATGGAAATCTGGCGTTTTATTTTGTAAGAATAACTCTCTTAAATCTCTTCAAAGCAGAGTCTAGCAGACATCCCGGGTATGATAAAGTTTATAATATAATAAAGAATAATAAAAATTATTCAATAATGTAATTAAATCCTAAAACACTGAAAAAGGGTCACGTTTTGGTTGCTATCGACAAACTCCAAATTTCAGGCAGAAAAAACAGTATTTATAATATAAAAGTGCATGCAGGGCATTGCACAGACCACTATAAGATTACAATGCTGTGTGTGTTTTGTGTACTTTTACTTTTTTGAATTTGCCGCCGTTCTCCGCTCCCGCGCGCCGTAACGTCGCAGGGAACGGAGCTCGGCGGCATTCGGCACTGTGAATCGAGTGGAGGACAGCTCGATCACACAGCACAGAGGACATCACTGAATCCAGGGGACAAGGTAAGTAAGTCTCACTGTGTCCTCCCCTGCATCGAGCGAAGCGACCCCGAGTCTGGCTCGGGGTTACCGCTCCTGCTAGTAAATTCCCAACCCGACTCGGGATTACCGCTAGGGAGGTTAATGTATGTAATGCATTAATGATAAAAATAATCATCTTTTTCAACTCCATGAACTAATTGTTTGGAGTCCCTAAAATGGCCTTATTGGGGCAAATTTTAGAGCACTGTGGGGGTTAAGTACTAAAGGCAAATCCACTTTGCACTACAAGTGCACTGCAAGTGCACTTGAAAGTGCACTGAAACTGCACTGAAAGTGTACTTGAAGTGCAGAGTGCCTTTAGTAAATGCCTCCCATTGTCACTGTAACTACCCCAACTTACTCCAAAAACTGGTATTGAGCATTGAAAGAAGAAGCCACACATTGTTGAGTATAAAACATTTTACTGCAAGCACATTAACATGTGCATTGTAAAAGGGTTTTTTAACAAACCGACATCTTTGGTGTATAACATGTATGTGTAATAGTATATAGCCTTTTTGTGGCTAAACAGGCATGTTTAAAACCAGAACATCCACAACTCAGGAACTTACAAAGTTCAACTTTTAGAAAGTGAAGGGAATATGAGACATTAGTATGTCAAAACTGTGTGGATTTTGCCTTCATCAGATGGGGTGATGTCACCCCTGTAAAAGCCAAATTTTGAAGATATACACAAATTTGTACAAAAAAATGTGGATTTTCTTCATGATCCCATGCCTAAAATGTGTGTCTTTTCCCTACATCTATTTTGATAGATGCAGGGAAAAGACACACAGTGTGTCAACATGTGCTATCTGCCATCATGAGATATCAATGTTCATGTTTTGTGGGTGCAACCCCTTCCCCGCAACTAAAGTAGATGAGAGGAAGGGGTTGCATCCACAAAACATCTATATTGACATCCCATGATGGCTGATAGCACATGTTGACACACTGTGTGCATTTTCAAAATTTGGCTGTCAAATTACTTAAAAATTTAGATAAAAACGTAAAAAAAAAATAGCAACAACACTGACTTTTTTTTTGGTTATATTTTGGCTAAAACATCAGTCTTTTTTCAACAGCATTGATGCTTTCCTTGACCTTCTCTAATTCACAATTGCACACCATTATTTCGCTGATCAAGATCTGTGCACTTGCTCTGCTGAAGTGAGTTTCTTCTTCCACATCATCCACATCACCTAAAAAAAAGAAAACACACCATGTAGTATAAATATACAGGCACACATCTATTATCTGAAGCTGTGGTCTCAGACACTGACCTGTTGTGGTCACTATTTCACCCACTTCATGTACCTTGGAACCCACATCTTCATGGTGTGTAGGTATGTCCCCTTCTTCAGGAAATTTGGGGGTTCCTGGTGTCCTCAGATGTCCCGATTCTTTTGTCCCCTATGTGAGTACAAAAAAGGTATACTTAGCACACAGATAGTTGAGGCAAGAAATAGTAATATGAAACATTGCTTGGAAGTGTCGTCAAATTGTTTGTTTTGGCAGAGTTCATAGCAGACATGATTTTTTCCCTTTCTAAAGCTGGAATACTTACCTGTTTTGTTAAAGTTTCACATATGGAGAGACCCCTAGTATCCACTGGAGCACCTGAGTAGGACACCATAAAAAGGGTGTTCTGGTGCTCCTGCATCCAGATGTGTAAACATCTGTTGAGTGTCCTCTCCTCACACTGAATTAAGTTTGTATTTCATTATATTACAAATACATCTAGACAACACTGTACTAAACTTCTTTTCATAGAAATAGGCATGAACGAATGTAGTTAACCTGCATCTGCCAAAAACATTGTATTAATGGTCAAATGAACGATGTTTAATGCAAATGATTACTGTGCCCACGAACCTCAAACTTGCCATTTTAAACTGTACAACAGTAAAGTAAAGCAAATGTACCAGCACGGAAGTAATTATAATAATATGTACAAATGACAAATTCTTACTTTTTAGAAGCACTTTCCTGATCCTTCTGTACTGATTGTGCTCCCTCAATTTCAGGTCTGACTAGCATTTCCTCAATTGCTCCTTGGATTGTCGTACCCCAAAATTCCTGTGCAGACTTCTCACAACTTTAGTCATGATCTTGGCCTTTCTCACAATTTGGTTTGGGTAAGGTCCATGCTTCCCATCATAGTCGGCCCATCTCTATCATTTCTACAAAGGACATATTTGCGGTCTTATATCTCGTCCTGGATCGGGACGTTTCTTGCTCCAGGCTTTCCTTGTCCTCCTCACTGCTCTGCATGCACCTGCTCTGTCTCCGCTATGTGCTCTCCCACTGCGCAAAAGAGAAGGGGTGGGGAATACACTAGAAAGCAGGTCAGGGATGGAGTTTCATGCATGTGCAGTGTATATAAAGCATAACACGCGTGCGTCATACGTACGATCTGTAAGCGGAGAATGGAGTAGCATAAGCACCGATCATGCAAACAAAGGTAAACTTTTAACTTGGGGCATCAGTGATTAGTAGCCTATATTACTGCTTATAGATTGAGGTCTATATTGGGACAAGATTAGGAGAGTTTAGCCTGACATTAGGGTTTGTTTTTTGTTGTGTCTTGCAGAGAAAATGTATACATTTACTGACATGGACTTTCTGCTAAACTTTATAGACAAGTACAGGGAGCTGCTATTTCTCTGGCAAGTCAAAAACAGTGACTACTCCAACAAGCTAAAGAGGAAGGCAGCGCTGGAGCAACTGTTGGAATTGGTGAACCCTGTGTATCCCACGGCAGACATCAGTTATTTGAAGGCCAAAATTGGTGGCCTGAGGAGCACATATAATAGGGAGAGCAAAAAGGTCCAGGATTCCATGAGATCAGGAGCAGCAGCAGATGACGTTTATGTACCCAGGCTGTGGTACTATGACAGACTATGTTTTTTTTTTCAGAGCAGATGGAATCCAGGCCATCACTATCTTCACTTCCTTCCATACTTCCTTCCACATCAGATGAGGCTTCAGAAGTCCAACCTAGGCCTTCTACCTAAGAAGAAGATGTGGAGGAGCCCATCTTGAGTCAGGTATAGCATTGTTGAACATATTTCGTCAAAAATTGAGTGATGTTAACTAGATGTTATTGATCACTAATTTCTGATTTAACAAAGTGGTTTACATATCAATAGACAGTAGTAGCCAAAAATGATTGGGACAAGAATTAAAAATGCTGGGGTCAGAAGGATAGGCTTTTCTATTTGTTAACATTTAATTTGCAACAGTCATGAGCTCAAAATTGTGTGTGATTGATGACCAAAAAACTAAAACTATGTCCCATTTTCATACACAGGAAAGTCTCAGCCAGGAGGAGGCCATGGAAAGTCTCAACCAGGAGGTGGCCACAGAAAGCAGCCTGACCGAATTCCAGGCTTCCAACAAAAAAGATGAG
This sequence comes from Lithobates pipiens, assembly GCF_037356315.1. Taxonomy (NCBI): domain Eukaryota; kingdom Metazoa; phylum Chordata; class Amphibia; order Anura; family Ranidae; genus Lithobates; species Lithobates pipiens. The sequence continues at coordinate 187,032,571 of NW_027507748.1, forward strand.
AAAAGTGAGGAACCCAGAGGAGTCAGTGACTACTTTGATTCGGCAGGCTACTGTGGTCCTCACAACAATCCCTGATGGTTCCAAGTCCTTTGGCTGTGTGGCAGCCAGTAAACTGGATGGAATAGAGGAGGGCTAATGTTTTATCTGTGAGGAGGTAATACTTGAGGCCCTAAACAGGGGGTTGAGGGGCCAACTCACAAATAAAAGCCACGTGTGTGAATTGGACCATGCTCCTCCACCACCTCCCGCAACACCACCACCACCTTCAGCAACACCACCACAGCCACCAACCCACTACAGCAGCCTGGAAGGAATCGTGAAAGGAAGTGTTGAGAGTGATGGCCTGGGTTTGGTGTGGTCTGGCAAAAGACGCAGGCTGTTGTAAGACCCCAGCCTCGGGACATATACTTCCAATCTCTCAGAGTCCTGGACTGTATTGTGCTCACTAAATGGACTCCTCAGGTTACCAATTTGGCCTATAAAATAATTGATGTCTGGCATGGGGTACAAAGGCTTTACCGATTCCAATTGTTTCTCCAGCATTGCCTTCCTCTTGATTTTTTAGGACCCCTAATACATTTTCAATTTTTATTTTGACAAATACTTGTGTTTTACTTCAAAAAGGACAGTTTGTGAGTAGGCAGGTACATTTTAAAAATACAATGTCAAATTAACAAGGGACACCAACACCAACCAACCTATTTGAGGTAAAAAATAATAATAATAATGGTGTTGTGGTAACTTGACACACAAAGCGAAAAAAAATATTACGGCGATCACTATAAAAAAAAGATTATTCTGGATATCTGGAGATATAAAAATAAAAAAAAGGAGATCACAATAAAAACTAAAAAAAAACAATTTTTCTGGAGATCTTGATAAAAAAAAAAAAAAAAAAAAAGATTATTCATGAGATCACAAGAAATGCAAAAAAATCTGGTTGTCAGAACTCTGTGTGAATATCAGCTGCAAAGCAACTTCATTATTATAGCATTATAAAGAAGAAGAGAATGCGCTGCATTGAAAGATTTTCACATTTGCAGCGTGTCGAATGTGCTATCTCCATTACGAACTCTAGTTTTACAAGACTCAACGCTTCCATCTTGTACTTGATGCTGAGCATGCATGGGCTTTTGTGCGTGGATTTGTGTACACATGATCAGACTTTCTAACAACAAAGTTTTGTTTTCAGAAAATGTGAGAACCTGCTCTCGAACATTTGTGTGCGGAAATTCCGACAGCAAATGTTCGATGGAGCATTTGTCGGACTATCCGACAACAAGCTCAAATTGAACATTTCCCGTCGGAAAGTCCATTTGTGTCTACGTGGCATTAGGCTTCTCTTAGCAACGCCCCTAGCAATGTCCTAGAGGTTTTATAATCGGCTCCATGAGGTACATAAATGGCCTACATCTATACCAAGGGCATTATTCAACTTTGGTCAAAGCTGACTGGTTGCAACAGACAATAAAATTTGTTCACGTTTAGTTGGTGAACTTTTAAGTAGAATTTAGTACCCTGATCCACCTATTCTTACTTGTCTCCAAAGTTTAGATATGATGTAAGTGGAAGAAGAGCCTGCTCCAACAAGTTCAGTATCATTATGTACACTTTGCATTTCAGAATATTTTATTATAAATTTTCTAATAAAAGATTGGTAAATAGAACAAATGTTCTGCTTTTTCCTATCACAAAACCATAATGCCCCGTACACACGAGCGGACTTTTCAACATCCAAAGTCCGAAGGACCGAGTCCGTCAGACTATCCGATCGTGTGTGGGCTGCAACGGACTTTTGATTCGCCAAAGTCTGACGGACTTTAGAAATGAAGCATGCTTCAAATTTTCCCGAAGGAACTCCGCCGGACCCGGTCCCCTTCGAAAACTCCGCTCGTGTGTATGCTACTCCGACGGACTAAAACCGACGCTAGGGCAGCTATTGGCTACTGGCTATGAACTTCCTTATTCGAGTCGGGTCATACGTCATCACGTTCGAATCCGTCGGAGTTTAGTGTGATCGTGTGTGGCCAAGTCCGTTCGGCCGAAAAGTCTGTCAGAACTCCGTCGGAACTCCGGCGGAACTCCGGCGGAACTCCGGCGGAACTCCTTTGGAAGTCTGTCGGACATAAGTCCTCTCGTGTGTACGGGGCATAAGAATTAATGATTTTTTTGTCTGTGATTATAGGTCCATCACACCTTCCTACCACAAGGCCAACCACAGAAACAGAAAGTTTGGTGTTAGAGCAGAAGTTTGGTGCAGTGGAGCTGTGCCCGCACTGCAAGGTGTAAACTGCTAATTTTTGTCTAGGGGTGAGGAAAGCAGACATTTACTTAATCAGCCAATTCTCCCAATGAAAGACCGTTTCTGAGGCTCCTGCCCCCCACAGTCTACCAGTCTTGTACGGTGGACCGTTCTTGATGCCATCATGCCCATAAACCGAGTCTGGTTGTGAGGATGACAGGAGCAGGGTTGAGTATAGGTTCTCGTTTCACCTCTGGACTAAATGAGCAGTTAAACGATGCAGTGCGGGCATAGTCCCTTTGCATGGGAAAATGTTTCTACTTTAAAGGGAACCTATTTACTAGTGCAATCTTCATACTGTGTTATACCCATGATAGTGTGCAGCAGCTGCTGGGTGTACACAAAGAAATCTTATAAAGATTGCACCAGCAAATGGGTTCCCTTTAACTCCAAACTTTCTATTTCCATGGCTGGCCATGTGGGAGGAAGGTGTGATGGGACAGCATTGACCTATGATAACAGACAAAATGGTCATTGACATCTGATCTGAGGGTTTCCTCATATACTTGGCTTCATAGGATCTTCAACTCAAGTAGGGACCAGGGAGTTTTCCACAGTACACTGTATGATGGGATCGGATTATTACCTTACTGACTTATGTGTTTTCAGCAGGAACCAGGGTTGAGGCCTGGCACTGTGTGGAAGCTGCTGCCTGCTGGTAAAGGTAATCTGTGTCAAAGAGAAACAGGGACTCACACTCAGAGTTTCACAATGGCTTACCGCTGTCAACAGGCACACTGACATGGGCACATAGAATACAGCCTTGAGGACTAAGAGTCGGCTTTAGCTAGCTAGCTTTACATTTTGTATTCTTTTGCCAACTTCAGTGATATCAGAAGTTCAATCTGCTAATATTTTGCCTTTCCTATTTCTTTCTTCCCTCAAATTCCGTTGTCACTTACCCTATTTAGACCCAATGACTTGTTACAAGCAGTTGGCTGGGGAGTTACGCAAATATAAATAAGCCTGAGTATACAAGTCTAGGTATATTCCAGTCTCCAGGAGTGGACATTCCTTGGCAGGCCACATTTGGATGTTGACTGTTCAACATGTCATGCTTTGCCTTCACAGGTGACAAAGAACTAAATCAAATAAATGAAAAGGGTGGGCAAAGGACAGTAAGGATGAGGAAGTAAGGGCAAGATCATGTTCTAATGATGTAGTGATTCTATATGATGTGCACATGCAAAATAACTAGCATAACTCAAAGAGAAAACATCAGAATAGATTCTCCTTTTTTGGTTTAGTTATGCAAACACTTAACTGGTATACATTTGAACACTGGACTGGACTAAACTCCTTTGCAAACCACATTTATCAGTGAAACCTGATGGTATGCCTTGGTGCAAAGCAGTGATAAGCCGAACTGTCCTGGGTTCAATTTGAGTGTTGTTTGATGAACTTCAAAGAAGTTTTAATTGCGAACCCAAACCCCATTGAAATCAGTGGCAGCCTAATCAGTCAAATTGAAAATGCCTATTTTTCTGGGTTAATAGGCAACGGGCCGGGGTTGTCAAAAAAGAAACCATAGAGGGTGGGCACTGAACCATCGGCTCATCCCCAGTGATTAGTAATACTGTGGGAATAAAATTGGTCTATTGCCTAATTTGCAAACACGTCAATTTGAAAATTATGTACATATGCTTTGTAAATCAGGCTCAATTTGTAATGATATTTAAAATATGTACATTTTTTTTAGCTCTGCCCACATGAAAAAAAAAAACATGTTTCAAAGAATTCCTAATTATATGCAAGGAAAATAAGAAAACAGTGTTTTAACGTGCAAGTGATTGGATAATTGAAATCAACACAACGTTATCTCATGACCTAAGGTAGGTGAATTTTCTTTTTGCTAAGTGAATTTCAGTTAATGAATGAGGTGAAGTTGTGTTGACTTCAAAAATCCAATCATGCGCAAACAAAAATCCAGTTTTTAACATTTCCTTGCATATGATTGGGTATTCTTTGCAAAGTGACTTTTTTATTTTGTTTTACCTTATTCAAACAAAAATTCACTTTCCAAAGTGAAAAATTATTTGAAAGTGAACATAAGCACTCCTTTATAAAATCAGGGTCAGCCATCGTTCACATTGAACACGACTTTTGAAATCGTGTGAGTTCAGATGATTTTGCACGAAATCAAAGCCGCATTTCATTCTGACTCCGGGGGTGACTTGAAAGACATCTGTGCAGGTTTATGCACAAATGTCTACAGAAATCGCTCACAAAGTCGCCAAAAGTAGTGGAGGAACTACTTTTGGAGATCGGCCACAAAGTCGGTGTCGCACTGGTTGGGATGCTCCTATTGCTACCAATGTATTCTGATTTGACATGCGCTTTGACCTGTCAAATCACACCAATGTGAACGGGGGCTTAAGCTGAGCTGAAATGTATTTTTGCAAAAAATACCCAAACACAGGTGGGAGGAATGAAAATAAATACATAAATAAACACGTCAGCAGAGCTTTACCTCATTCACTGGACTCTGGGGAAATTACCTTGCAAAAACAACAGCCTATTTGCCTTTAGTAAATAAACCTCCATTAAGTACAAAATGCAGTTATATATAGCATCCAATCACAATTCATGTTGCTTTCCAGTGCATTTGGTATGGGCATTGCTATTTACACGTCCCACTGCTCCTTGCTTAGTTTTTCTAATAGACTTGGGGGGTTATTTACTAAAGGAAAATCCACTTTGCACTGCAAGTGCACTTGGAAGTAAAGTCGCTGTAGATCCGAGGGGGACATGTAAGGAAAATAAAAACCAGCATTTTAGCTTGCACATGATTGGATAATAAAATTAGCAGAGCTTCCACTCATTTCAGATCTACCCCTTAGGTTTAGAGCGACTGCACTTCCAAGTGCACTTTCAATGCAAAGTGGATTTGCCTTTCGTAAATAATCTCCTTGTAGTTGCACAGCAAAGCTTACGTTCTGAGCTTATGGTTTTTACACAGAATCTTTATTTTGACCTACAGTAACCACATCTGTTTTCACCACATGAAACAATCAACAAACTTGATTAACAAATGTCAGTTGCTTCCTTCTGTAAGAAGCTTCTTGACTTCACCGCAGTCAAGCAGTATGATAACAGTAGGAACAGATTTGAAGTGTCTATTTATTTGCAATATTGGTGTCATAAACGAAGTAGCTATTGATTGGTTTATTTGTGCTCAAGTAGCAATACCTCCTCATCCACAAATAGAGTATAAATGTGTTCAGATCTGCCACTGCTTTATACCATGTCATTCATTACCAAAAGAGCTAATGTATTGAATACTTGAAAATAATTTCTTAAAGGGACTTTGAAAGAGAAAATAGAATATTTGTTGTGTTCACACAAATGGAAGCTAGCACAGGGGGGAAGTGGGAGATGGTAGTATTGTTAATTATAGGACATCTTTCCTAGATCTTGTTCATATCATACCTGGCAGAATCTACCTTATCACAGTTCATGAAAGACATAAATAAACAAATCTGCGATAGGTGAGAAATTAAATGGAGCATCAATCATTTATATAAATCCTAGAAACCTTGAGGAGTTTACATTTGTTACCCTTTCTTGGTTCAGCGAAAGCACATAGTTTAGTACTAAAGTAAAGTGGAGTGAATATTGACTGGCTAAAAAAAAACATATTGACTTGCTGCTGAAATCTCTGTGTGTACACATACTGTATAGTCAAGAGAAGGGTGTGTAAAGGAATGGCTGGCAGAATTGTGGATGGGTATACCGTATGTGTATGTGTAACCTAGGTTTCTCATTTACATGTGAGGGGCTCCAAGGTTTATGACTGATCTAGAGAAAACAAAATGTTGTTTTCTCAAAACTTAATATTTCCTCTAATGGATCCTAGAGCCAGGAGGCTTTGTAGAGCTTTAGGTGTGATTTACTTCTAGATCTACATTTTACCTGGTAGACAGATCTCAATATAAGACTCAGCTGTCCACAGGCCTTTAAATATTGGAGCTGACTGATGCTGGGGACTTGTTTACTCCCTTTGCTGTTAGCCTACTGTTAACGGAACACTAATAGGTATAAGAGCTGCCTGCTTGTTTTTAGAAGCCCATTGGGGGCACCCTGTTAGGCAACAACTAATATGGGTTTAGTTAGTTGCTCAGATTATTTTGTTTAATGCTATGGACTTGCCATATAACTCCCCCTGCATTGAAACTATGTTTGGGCTCTTCCTGGGTGTCCCTGTCTCCTGTATGGTTTATCACTGACAATACCATTTGACCATGTCCCCTTGACCCTGTCCCCTATATAATTCTCCGCATTGGTGTCAACGGCCACATTAGTAACCCTCACAGCATTGGTGTTAGTGACTGTGATAATAACCCTAAACTTTTTTGTTAGTGTTAAAACTCATACATTAGTGTTAAAACTCATACATACCCCCTCCCCCCACACTGACAGTGCTACTTAAACCCCCCCCCCCCTTTATTGGTAGTCAGTAGTAATCCTGTTAACTCCCCTCTCCTTAACCCCATGTCTGCAATGCTATTCAGTAGCAATGTAATTTAAATTACACCTGGCATGGGTGATTAGTGGCAATAGTTTTTAACCCCCCCTCCCCACATTAGTGGTCATTTGCACTATAATTTAATCCTCTCCTCCTGTGACAGTGCTTTTGCCCCCCCCCCCCCCACACACACACACACATACATACACTGTATACACAGTGGTGGTGATTGGTAATGTTAATCCGACTCCCATGCATTGGTGGTCAATGGCAGTGCTGTTAACGCACCCTTCGCCCCCCACACACACATTGGTAGCCAGTGGCAGTGTTATTTACTCACCCGATTACCCTGTGTGTTTCTCTCTCCCTGATGATGTTGGGCAGGACTATTCTACTGTTGGACAGAGATCACTCCACCTGACAGTCTCGGACACAGTGATCTCTGTTTGAGAAAATGCAGAGAGTATGTCAGCACCTGGCATTTAGTGGCCACGCCGCAAGGTGCTCAACAGTTGGCAGACCCACATATCATGCAGTGGTCCTCACAAAGAAAGCTGGCATGCTGCATTTATTGGGCATCAGGAGCCTTAAAGGATTTTGCACTATAGATATGTACAGAGTATAGCTGTAATGTATGCTTCTATTTTACAGTAGGAATTCAAGTCAAGGAAACTTGAAGTAGGCAGCTGCACACAACAATGGTATACCGATCATTGGCTACGATTAAGCACAAGATGTGTGAAACTTGTAAACCTTCCATTGCTTCCTGTGAATGTACCTGTCTTTATCACAATAAAGAAGTCTTGCTTGGTATCCCGTTGCGGTGTGCAGCTGCCTACTTCAAGATTGTCTGTTGTGGTGGTGAACTGGGCCAGCACCTGTGGGATTACCTGTTGTGAGAATGATCTCCTTGTCTCACCTGGAGCCGTGATTCCTTCTCCTGCCTTCCAGGAATTCAAGTCAAAAGGTATTTTTCAGGGTATTATTTATGCACAATTAACATTTCTAAATGTTCCCTATAAGATAACAAATCTTCACGTTTTAAACTCAGATCCCCTTTGAATAACAGTGATATTTCTCCAGTGAGTTGCCAGCTAGCATTCTTCTTTTTGCTGAGCAGCATTCTGTTGCTTTGGCTTTAGCTGTTGGAAGATACACATTTAGAGGCCAGCCTAGTATATTTTAGTAGTTGAAAACAGTAGTTGAAACCTTCTATTATAAAAAGGTACATATATACAAGCTTATAGTGGTAGGAAAGCCTAACTGGCCACTCATTGCCTGAGGAAGAATGACTTTCAGTATGGCAGGTAGTGTTGGGCGAAGGGTTCAGCATGAGAATGAGTTCGGGCTGAACATTGGCTGTTCACCCATTTGGGGGCCTTTAACTGTTTGCAAAGCACTCTGAATGCCCCACAATGCACTGCACTCTTCACAATGCATTGAAAGCTCTGATTGGCTGAAGCAATGAAGGCCTTGTCCAATCGGGGCACAGAACACTGTCAGAGTCAGGATTGGAGAAACTAATGAGGACTGTGCCTAATAATGGCTCATTGCTCATTGACCCACCCCACACTATAAAAGGTTCCTTCCCAGAGCAGCCCTTAGCACTGTAATATTGGAGTGGATATAGATAGAACAGGGCTCTGTTCATTGCTAAAAGCAAGTTAGTGTGCTATAGTGTGCTATTGTGATTCTATTGTGAGTGCAAAGTTCAATGTAGTGTGAATATAGTGATAGTGCAGCGTGAGTGTAGTGTGAATTTCCTTTTTTACTTTAGCGTCAGTTAGGTGTGTCAGGGCAGGTTTAATGTAGTATGTTGAAGTGTGTCAGTGTAGCGTGTCAGGGCACCTTTACTGCAGTATATTGAATTGCATTAGTGCACTTTTATCACAGTATATTGAAGTGCGGTAGTTTACTTTTACAGCAGTATATTGAAATTCGTTAGGGCACTTTTATTCTAGTATATTGAAGCGTATTTGTGCACTTTTACTGCAATATATTGAAGTGTGCTAGTGCACTTTTACTTCAATATATTGAAGTGCGTTAGTGCACTTTTATTGCAGTATATTGAAGTGTTAGACCACTTTTATTTCAGTATATTGAAGTGCGTCAGTGCCTTTTTACTTCAATATATTTAGGTGCGTTAGTGCACTTTCACTGCAATATATTGAAGTGCATTAGTGCACTTTTACTGCAATATATTGAAGTGTGTTACTGCTCTTTTACTGCAGAATATTGAAGTGTGTCAGTGAAGTTTTACTGTATTATATTGTAGTGTGTCAGTGGAGGGTGTCTATATAGTGACTCCTCAAGTTAACGTGCACAGAACACCACTTTCCATTGATTAAAGTGCATCCAAGTACCCATGTCCCTGTCTCTATTACATTTTTGTAATAAGCCCCCCATCATGTCTGGGAAGCCAACAAGGAGAGGCGGACATTGCCATGACACTGAGAGGGGGCCAGAAGTGTCTGTGTCCACAGGCAAAGGTGGACATGGTCCGTCCTCAGACAGGGCACCATTTCCTCTGTTTAGTGATATTGCTTGTGCTATCCAGTCACAGCATGCAGAGGAGGGGGTGAACTGGCTTACTAATCCATCCTCATCCTCCTCATCCTCTGTCACCCAAGCAGACACTAGTGTGCAGGCCACCACAGCTGCCAGAGTGCCTTATTCTGCCTCCTTGTCCACAACTACTCCTGCCATAGCCCCAGCATCATGCATGGAGGAGTCAGCTGAGTTTTTTGAACACAGCATCAGCCACTTGCTTCTTGACGATGAACAGCCATTAAACAAACAGAAATTTCACCGCTCCAGGTCAAACCACTGACAGGCTGATAGCTCTCCAAGTAGGTAGGGGTTCCAGGTGCAGGCTGATTGCATAAGCCAAATGTGCAAAAACAGAACAAAACTCTGGATAGCCGCACTCTGGGTTGAGTAAAAAATAAAGTGCCTTTATTTCTTCAAATGCAAGTGCAAAACTCCATAGAACAACACATCACGGCAAAGGGGAACAAAAAAATAGAACAAGATTACTGACGCGTTTCACGCTACAAACAGCGCTTACTCATAGCTATGAGTAAGCGCTGTTTGTAGCGTGAAACACGTCAGTTATCTTGTTCTTTTTTTTGTTCCCCTTTGCCGTGATGTGTTGTTCTATGGAGTTTTGCACTTGCATTTGAAGAAATAAAGGCAATTTATTTTTTATTCAACCCGGAGTGCGGCTAACCAGAGTTTTGTTCTGTTTTTGCACAGATGAACAGCCATTACTTGATTCTGATGTTGGTTCCGAGGTTGAGGAAGGGAGTAACATGAGCCTACAGAGAGGGGAGGAAACTGATAAACAACAAATTACATGAACATGGGCTTGAGTGTATTCTAATTTGGCTTCTTTGCATAGGACTTGCTCACTATTGCCCCGTACACATGATCAAACAATCGGGTGGAAAAGTCCGGCAAACTCAAGTCTGCCGGACAATCCCCCCATGTGTAGCCTCCGGCAGAATTTTTTGACCCAAAAGTACGGCGGACTTAGAAAGTAGTTTTTCACTCCAATCTTCCCGCCGTACTTTTGAAATGAACGGACTTTTCCCGTCCGGAGAAAAGTCCACTCATTTCGAGCGGGTCTCCAGGTAGGCGGGGCCCGCGAAGGAGACATCGCTGGTATGGACTTAAAGGGGAACCCCAACGCCGAAAAAATCGGCGTGGGGGTTCCCCCAGGTCCACATCAGACCCTTGTCCGAGCGCGCTACCCAGCTGGCCAGGAACCGTACCAGGCCGGGTGCCCTCAACATGGGGGGTGCCTTGGGGAAGGGGGGCCGCGCGGCCCCCCCACCCCAAAGCACCTTGTCCCCATGTTGATGAGGACAAGGGCCTCTTCCCGACAACCCTGGCCGTTGGTTGTTGGGGTCTGCGGGCGGGGGGCTTATCGGAATCCGGGAGCCCCCTTTAATAAGGGGGCCCCCGGATACCGGCCCCCACCCTATGTGAATGAGTATGGGGTACAATGTACCCCTACCCATTCACCTGTGAAAAAAAGTAAAAAAAAAAAACACAACACATGGTAAAAATAGTTTATTGCACAGCTACGGGGGTCTTCTGTCTTCGGGGGTCTTCTCGCAGGACTCCTCCGCTATCTTCTGCTAGCTCTTTTGCTAGCGGAGGAGCCTGGCTTTCTTCCTCGCCGCCGGCCTCTTCATCCAACTTCGGGGGTCTTGTCCCCCTCTTTGGGGGTCTTGTCCCCCTCTTCGGCTCTCTTGCCGGGCCACCGCACCTTCTTATAGCTCTTTTACAGGCGGTGGCCCGGTCTTCTGTCGCCGCTGTTGTCGTCGCCGCCTTCTGTTCTTTTCTTCTTTTCTTGTCTTCGGATGTTGACTCGTCGCTCCCTCCGCTCACAATGACGGGGACCGGGCGTGCGGCGACTTATATAGGGACATCGCCGGATGATGTCCCCGCCTATTATGATGTCACAGTCCCAGCATCCTCTGGGACTGTGACACCATAATGGGCAGGGACATTATCCGGTGATGTCCCTATATAAGTCACCGCGCATTGCGTCGGAGCCATTGTGAGCGGAGGATGCGACGAGTCAACATCTGAAGAGAAGAACAGAAGAACAGAAGGCTACGGCGACGACGACAACGGTGACAGAAGACAGGGCCACCACCTGTAAAAGAGCTATAAGAAGGCGCGGTGGCCCGGCAGAAGAACCGAAGAGGGGGACAAGATCCCTGTAGAGGGGGACAAGACCCCCGAAGTCGGAAGAAGAGGCCGGTGGTGAGGAAGAAAGCCGGGCTTTGGTGAGGAAGAGAGTCCGGCGAGAAGACCCCCGAAGACGGAAGACCCCCGGAGCTGTGCAATAAACTATTTTTACCCTGTGTTTTGTTTTTTTGTACTTTTTTTCACAGGTGAATGGGTAGGGGTACATTGTACCCCTACTCATTCACATAGGGTGGGGGGCCGATATCCAGGGGCCCCCTTATTAAAGGGGGCTCCCGGATTCCGATAACCCCCCCGCCCGCAGACCCCGACAACCAACGGCCAGGGTTGTCAGGAAGAGGCCCTTGTCCTCATCAACATGGGCACAAGGTGCTCTGGGGTGGGGGGGTGCACGGCCCCCCTTCCCCAAGGCACCCCCATGTTGAGGGCACGTGGCCTGGTATGGCTCAGGATGGGGGGCGCTCGCTCGTCCCCCCTTTCCTGGCCGGCCGGGTAGCATGCTCGGATAAGGGTCTGATGTGGACCTGGGGGCGTTGGGGTTCCCCTTTAAGTCCATACCAGGTGGCGGGGCCAGTGACGTCTCCTTCGCGGGCCCTGCCTACCTGGAGATCCGCTCTAAATGAGCAGACTTTCCTCCGCGTGTGTGGGCGAGTCCGTTTATTTCAAAAGTAGGGCGGATAGTACGGCGGACTTAGTCGCCGTATTAGTCCGCTGAAAAAGTGCCGTGTGTGGGCAAGTAGCCCGTTCGGAAAGTCGGATGGACAGTCTGTCGGGAAGTCCGCCAGACTAAGTCCGTCGGATAGTCCGCTACGTGTGTACGCGGCATAAAGTGCAAAACTGTTATTTCCATCCAACGTCTGCCAAAGAGACACCAGAATTTGTCCAAAAAATCTCTAATCTTGTTCCGAATGCACTAAATTGTGGTCTCATCATACAGACTGTCTCCCCAAGCTGTTATTTACAAAATAAAGAAAGCTTGCAGGAAAAATTTATTTAAATGTATTTTGTATGTTACAGATGCACCACTTTACAGGCAGACCGGACCCCACATGCACTATATTTGAAGGAATTTTTCATTTTTATTATTTTATTTTAAGCATCAGTAAATCACTGCTCATTTAAAAATTATCTTTTTTATAAACTTTTTCTTCATTGATACATGTCCCCTAGGGCAGGACCCCATACCTATATATTTTATTATATTACTTGCATATAAGCCTTAAAAAAATTTCGACCAATCTCTAGTGGCATGTGAATAATACCGACAAGCAACCATTGTTGATAATGTTTGAGTAACAGAGCATGCCTCGCCTATCATTCGGTCAGAGAGTTGAAATAATAAAAGTGAGGAAAGTAATTTTGGAAAGAAATGGAGTAGATATGGAATCATCCAGCTGGCACTAAAATTCAATAAAAAAAATAGTGAGCCACTTTGGAAAAAGAAGCAGTGCGATTCAGTTAGACTAAAGGGCTGGAGATTGGAGTCATGAGCAATCTTAAACAGTGGTGTGTGCATGTGGTGATAGGGTGGAACCATCTAAAAAATCATTATAAATGAGTAGAGCTCAGTTTAAAAAAGATTAAACTCTTTTATCTATAGAAACCAGGAAAACCGAGGGTCAGCAACCTGCAGATCATGATATACCAGTAGATCGCAGACAGGTGACTGGTAGATCATGGTCCAGGCTTGCTGACCCATCATTCCAGAGCATCAAACAGAGTGCAATGCAGAGAGATTACTTGTAAAGTTGTAGCTGTAGCAGGAAGCAATAGTGGCAAAAGCAAATGCCTCCTGTGTAGTGCAGGCTCCTATCCCATGCAGAGTGATACCAACCCCTTATTCCACCCCTTATTCTGGGTGGTGATCTCCAGAGTGGTTACAGCAGCAGGAAAGAAGAGATCTTCAGGTCAGTGTGAAGCAACTGATTTAAACTCATGATTGCCGTGTAATGCATGCGATTGTGACATGATAGTATGGCAATTAGAGGTTTAAATTAGGTGTTAAGAAAGGTGACATTGTGCCCAGTGATCTTTGACTTCTCCCCTGTTGGTCAGGTACATCTCCACCTCCACCTGGAGCTGAATGATTGATAAATTATATATATATATATATATATATACAAAAAAAAAAAAAAAAAAATATATATATATATATATATATATATATATATATATATATATATATATATATATATATATATATATATATATATATATATATATATATATATTATAATTAAATTTAAAAATTTAAATTAAATTTAAAACAAAATCTGAATTTACTATACCATTATAATTTACAGTTGATCCAGGCATTCAATATATTTTTTCTTTAAGGTTTGCCTACCCCTGGTGAAAAACATATTGTATTAAAAATATAGTCTTGCTTTCACTGTAGCTTGGGATACACAACTGTAGTGGATTTTTATGTACATACAGTGAAAGTCTGCAGAGCAGCTATGTTTCAGTCTGGTAACAAGATATCACATTTAGATATAAATATCAAATTTTGACACATACAAGGCATAAAAAAACTAGCCTCTTTGGAAATTATTACAGAGTTCAAGCTCAAGGGAAATAGACCTTGAGAGGAATTTGACTGGAACAGCTAGAATCTGGAGCAGATGTGCATGGCACGCAGACAGCTTCTATCTATAATTTTCAAAGCTTAAATGAGTTATAAAGGTAGACGTTTTTTTTAACTTAATGCATTAAGATAAAATAAAAACTTCTGTGTGCATCAGCCCCCCCCCCCAGTACCCCCAAATTATTTACCTGAGCCTCATCTCTCTCCAGAGATGTCCACAAGTTTCTTAGCCAACCAAGACTCTCCTCCTGATTGACTGAGACACAGCAGCGGCGCCATTGGTCAATCAAAGTCAGTTAGCCAATCAGAAGAGAGAGGGGGTGGGGCCGGTTCAGGGCTCTGTGTCTGAATTGACACACAGAGCTGTGATTCTGCTCGGGTACCCTCACAGTAGCCCGCTTGCTGTGGGGGACCTCGACAGGAGGGAGGGGCCACAAGCAGAAAACAGGGACTCGAGAAGAGAAGGATCCCGGCTGCTCTGTGCAAAACCCACTCCAAGGAGGAGGTAAGTATAACATGTTTGTCATTTTTTTTTTAAACATGCCTTAAATGCCTGATTTGCCTTAAACCATGCCTTTATACTTACAAGGCTGCCACCATACAGTCTTTCTCTACAGGCCAATACATTTCTTTCACAAGGCTTGACAGTGTGTGTGTGAAGGTAGTTGCTTCCTCTATAAAGGATAACTACACCAGTAGCATAACTATGTTAGACTGCAGGAAACCCAATAGTTCAAATAACAGCCAAACTGCAGTATTTACACACCTGCTAGAAATGTAAACCCCTTCCATATGCATCCTAAAGCTTTTCCCACCTGGTATACAGGACACCTAAATGAGGCTTATTTTGTCTCTCTATATAATAAACGGCACTGAAATGTTACCAATTCAGCAACTGAATCAAAAACGAAGCCTAATGATTACTTCAACCTATTACCATCAAGAAGATTTGCATGCAACTGTATTTTTGATAATTGGCGTGTTACTGTTGATGTAGAGAATTCATTTGAATGAGCAGCAGCTGTTATAGTAGACCTTGCCTATGAAAGGATTGTGGAAAACTGCTCAGAAATAAATATAGAATTCATAGGGGTCTCCATATATGCTCCATTCCCTGCAGGATATCTTGAATGGAAAATCTCTTATGACTTATGGTAACTTTATCTTTAAAATGTATTCCGTAAATAATGTAGCTTGATGAACAAACTGCTGCTGCTCACTTCTGTAATAAACAACTTTGTTGTAGTCAAGTGGTATGGCACTTAGTTGTCACCATAAGAAAAGATTTTAAGTGTCTATTTATGTGCAATCTTGATAAAAGGGATGAAAGTAGTTATTGATTGATTTGTGCTCAAGTAGCAAAACTAGCTCTTTCAGCATCCTCAAATATAAATGTGGTCAGAAATGTCAATACTCCACACAGTATCATTTGTTTTACAAAGAGTCTGTGTTTTCAGAAATGACAATGTTTTACAGGTGGAATAATAGTTCCAAATGTAAAATAGGCATAGCTTGCATGTTAAAAAAATATATGTATATTAGTAATGTATAATGATAGAATAGTTAAACAACAGGAGACATTTAAACTAGTTTCATCATGAACAAATTACAGCCAAATTAAAGTGGTTGTAAACCCTTCCTAGTGACTTTTAACTACTGTATATATTTAACCTTATTCTAGGCTTATCAATAGGTAGTGGAAATATCTCCTAAACGTGTGCTGTTTAGGAGATATTTCACTTGAGCCGATGATGTAATTGGCGTGTGCTCTGTGAAGAAACAGACCTCTGTGCCGTTTCTTCCCCCAGCATGTGCCGTTACTGACGGCTCCCAAGCTCATGCACGGGAGTGATGTCACATGGCTTCTGGCCAGTCACAGAGCCAGAGTCCGCGGCCCCCGGAAGGAAGAGGGGTGAAGATGGACACAGCCTGCACAGGGGACAGCAATGGATTCCTTTGCAGGTAAGTGCCACATAATGGGCTAGTATGAGATGCATACAGGCATACCCCCCTTTTAAGTACACAATGTTTTTTTTTTTTTACTAAAGCTAGAAAGTGCAATAGAAACCAATGAGCTTCTAACACCAGCTTGTTCAATTAAACTTTGGAAATAAAACCTGGAAGCTCATTGGTTTCTATGAAGGAGGAAGTCTGATTTTGCACTTTCTAGCTTTCTAGTAAATAAACCCCATTGTGTACTTAAAAGTGGGGTATGCCTGTACTTAGCCCATTATGCTTTTAATTTGCAGGCTTTGCAGGAAGCAAAAAAGGAAGTAAAACCCATTAGGGTTTAATTCCTATTTAAGAGAATATAGTAAAATATTACCATGATAGCCTGCTTTCTCTTTGTTAGTGCAATAACCAGAAACATACAAGTTTAACTTGTTGCTATTGACTTTGGTGTATGTATGTATGTATCACTGTGCAATATTGAGATTCTCCATCCATCGTGCCACATCTACCTCCATTTATGTTTCCCATTACCAATGATTGGATTGATCCCAGTGCAAACGATTTTGCTGTGCACTTACCAATTTCACCATCTCAATACACTCAATTTCCCTCATTGTGCTACTTAAAAAAGTAAATAAATAATAGGATAAAAGATTTCTGATGGTCACAGGAAATAGATAATGCTGTGTGGTTTATTTGCTAGTACTTTACAAAAGCTTGGATATGCACAGAGCAAATGTTTTCTAAATAGCTTCCAAAGTATGTTAGTGCTTTTATTTTATGAAAAAAAAAGAAAGAAAAGGAAGCAGAAGTAAACCCAAATGTTAATAAAAAGAGGAAGCAGAAGTCAACAAAAGTTATTTGAGTATAAGTGTTGGGACATCTTTAAGATATTGCTGTTGAGTCTCCATTGTTAATGGAGTTGTAATGCCAGAAGTTTTTTTTATCTTAATGCATTTTATTTTATGTGGGTGCGCCCATAGCAAGCTGCTTTCTGTGGGGGCATTGAACAGGAGGGAGGGGCCAGGAGCATATAAGAGGGACCCGAGAAGAGGAGGATCCAGGCTGCTCTATGCAGACAAGTATGACATGTTTATTATTTTTATTGAAAAACAAAGGGACTTTACAATCACTTTAAGAACTAATTTCCTTATAAGGTAGTGCCAATTACAGGGACAGAAGGCCAAGAGAAATCTAACTAGTGGGTACTCAAAAAACCATTAAAGGTTCTGACCTCTCTCTGACTTATCTAAACCCAAAGAAAAAAGTTTTGAGTAGCCCTCTCCTTTAAGACATGGGTTATTTTTCTTTACCCGTTATACTGCCTTTTTCCACTATTTGTTTTCACATGCTGTAACATAATGCTGGGCCATAGTTGCAAGCAAAATATATGTTTATCTTGTAATGTTTCAGTTATGCACATCTCAGCTTTACCAAGACATATCTCAGCTTTATCTCAGCATATATCAGTTTTAGTTTGGCATATTTCAGTTTTATCTCAGCATGTTTTTAAACTTAGTCCCAAATGTGACATCATTCCTGTCAGAATTGCAGCATGCAGAAAAGATAATAAATAAACAGCTTGACTTATATAGGACACATCCTAGTATTTTCTTTACCTTACAAGCGTTTTGTATGAAATTCGTACAATGCTTTGATTTAGTATGTAAAAAAAAAAAAATCCAATCTCATTGGAGCAGTACAAAATAAAGGTATTTTTTACAGATCTGTACCCAATTCAGGAGCCTAGACTGTCTGCCAATCTATGACGATTCAATGTATTTGCAAGAAGGAATGATGTCAATTGAATTTTTGGTGTTAGTTCATGTGGGTTGTCTCATGCCGCGTACACATGATCGGATTATCCGGCGGACTTGGTCTGGCGGATCAGAATCCGGCGGACAATTTGATCGTGTGTGGGCTCCAACAGACTTTTTTTCCCCAAAACTCCGGCGGACTTAGAAAGAAGATTTGACTCAAAATTGTCTGCCGCCGGACCAAAAATGATGAATGCTCAGAAGCATATATAGGACGGAAGTGCTCGGTCTGCTAAAACTAGCGTTTGTATTGAAGCTAGCACATTCCTCATGCTGCTAATTCTGTGATCTTTTAATACAGCAAATTCTTTGGTTCTTTATAATGCTAGAATAATGAAGTTGCTTTGCTGCTTATATTCACACAGAGTTATCACAAACGTCTTTCTTCATTATTTCGTCTTTCTTCATTATTTATCCTCATCTCATGATTCATATTAGAATAATAATTATATATATATATATATATATATATATATATATATATATATATATATATATATATATATATATATATATATACATATATACATATATATATATATATATACATATATATATATATATATATATATATATATATATATATATATATATATATATATACATATATACATATATATATATATATATATATATATATATATATATATATATATATATATATATATATATTCCAAAAACAGCATTTTAGCTTACACATGATTGGATGATAAAATCAGCAGAGCTTCCCCTCATTTCAGATGCTACCCTCAGATTTACAGTGACTGCACTGCCAACTGCACTTGCAGTGCAATTTCAATTGTACTTTGCACTTGTAGTTAACACTTGGATTGCAAAATGAATGTGCCTTTTGTAAGTAACCCCTATAGTCTTTTGACATGTACCAGCCTACTCACAAACAAACCATGGTTTTAGAATAAAACCACATATTACATTATTTGGAGAAAATTAAATGTCCATTTATTCTGGTTAAAACAAAATAAAGAGGAAGGCAACACTGGAGACACATTTGGCGTTTGTGAAGCCTTTTGTCCCCATTGCACACATAAAGTTAGTGGCCAACAAAATTGGGATCAGTTCGTTCTGAGCAGCCATTCATTTATTAGCCATGTTGAAGTTACATACTTGTCATAGAGTTCCTGCTGTTGTTGGGCTTGGTGTTGGAGTTATTGCTTTGACCCAAGTCCATTCCATGAACAGGGGGAGGAGGAGTTCTTGGACCAAGGATTGGTTGCTTAATCGTGACCAATTCTCTCATATGGATTTGCTGCAGGAGCTCCAGAAGAATAATCCTGAAGATTTCAGGAATTAACTTCGGATTACAGACCCCATCTTTCACTGTCTGTTGGCTTTGCTGTCCCCTTATATTATGAAGCAGTACACCTGCATGTGGCAAGCCATTACTCCCAAGTCTTGTCGCCATCTTGCAGTACTTGGTAACTGGGAGAAGTCTCCAGGACCTCAAGTTCACGACTGGGATCTTCCCCCAGGCTCTGGGAATCATTATTCCAGAGACCTGTTCTGCCATCATTCAGGTACTGCAGAAGAACAATATTAAGGTAAGTTGTATCCTTTAACACCATATTCTATGTATTTAATGTTTGCTAATGTATTGTATTTATTTCATTATTCCATAATTGCCATGATTTTAATATGCTGTGAATGTCCTCTTTGTCCTCATGCATGCTGTAAGCTGTACAGCTGTAATTCAGTGCTGTTTTTTTTTTTGGGAGGCCAAGACTCATTTGGAACCCTCCCTTCTCCAACTGCTAAGTCAACCGACAACAATAGTCTATCTGCTGACTTTGAAACTCGTTGGGATTGCTAAACCCATACACACTATACCTACCTCTTTTATGGTCATATTTATGGATGAATTTACCAAAGCATGTAGTGCAAGTGCCTACATGAATACTTTCAAATGGCACTGTTTAAAGTTTTGTTCTCCTGTGGTCTTCAATTTGTACAGTGTGTATTCGTATTTTTGGATTATGACACTTCTTACCTGTCCAGCGGACTGCCAATAGTGTAAGTAAGGAGGGTCTGGCCAAAGTAACACACATTATTTAAGCATTCAGCTCTCAATGAAGTGGAGAGGGCTACCTGTCCAAAACACCCCCCCACCCTAAAATATTTACAATGGGCCACCGGAGGGGGTGAGGAATCTGATAAGTGGACGTTATACTTTTGTCTTTAAATACTAATTTCAATAAATGTTAAACTTATGTTGGCCAAGAATGTGCGTGTCTAATTTGCTTGCAATGTTATGTACAAAAGTTCTATTTTTTTTCTTGTTTGACTCCACAGTTTCCTTCCAACCCACAGGAATGGCAGACTGTGGCCTTCCAATTCCACCAGCAATGGGACTTTTCCAACTGGGGTGGTGCGATAGATGGGAAGCACATCTGGATCATCCCACCACCCAACTCGGGGTCATACTACTTTAATTATGAGGAGTAGAGTAGTATTGTGATAATGGCGGTGGTGAGGGCAAATTATGAGTTCCTATGTCTGAACGTAAGGAAGAATGGCTGTATGTCTGATGGAGGAGTGATCACCCAGATGGAATTTTACCGGCATCTCCAGAATGGCACCTTGGGGTTGCCACCGCCAGCGGATAACATGGCATGCCTCTAGTTTGTTTTTGTAGCGGATGAGCTCGTTGCGCTGGGGGACAATCTAATGAGGCCGTTTCCCATGAGGACCCTGACCCCGGAGCAGAGGGTTTTTAATTACTGGCTGGCACATGTCAGAAGAGTGGTCGAGAATGCCTTTGGCATAATGGCCAGCCGGTTTGCGGCTTTTCCAAACGGCCATCAACATGACCGAATACAAACTCAATTACACCATCTTGAGCTGCTGCATTCTTCATAATTTCCTATGGAACTATGAAGCCAACTATTTGGCAACTGAGGCTGACTTTTCACTGGCACAAACAATGACAGCGCTTGAAAGTGGCCGTCCTGGCTTGTCCCCCCAAAGTGCCTGTGAAGTAAAGCAAAGCTATGTGGAGTACTTCATGGGCAGGGGGGCAATTGATTTACCAGAAAATCTGGAAGCTGTTTAAAATAATTTTTGGGGGGAAAAAACTAAACTCACCTTACCCTGGAAACGTAACTTATTTGATATATGAGGTGACAATCTCTTCTTCAGCTAACTATTATGTGCTGTGGGTCTGCTACATACACACACACAGTGTTTTTGTTGTTAATGTATGTAATGCATTAATGATAAAAATAATCATCCTTTTCAGCTCCATGAATTAATTGCTTGTAGTCCCTACAATGGCCTGATTTTGGAAAATTTTACAGCACAGTGGGGGGTTATTTACTAAAGGCAAATCCACTTTGCACTACAAGTGCACTGCAAGTGCAAGTGCGCTTGAAAGTGCAATGAAAGTGCACTTGTAGTGCAAAGTGGATTTGCCTTTAGTAAATATCCCCCATTGTCACTGTAACTACACTAACTTAAAAAAAAACTGGTATTGTGCATTGAAAGAAGAAGCCACACATTGTTGAGTATAAAACATTTTACGCCAAGCACATTCACATGTGCATTATAGAAGGTTTTTTAACAAACCAAAATCTTGGTGTATAACATGTATGTTTGACAATATATAGCCTTTTTTGTGGCTAAACAGGCATGTTTAAAAATATAACATACACATCCCCAACTCAGAAACTTACAAAGTTCAACTTTGCTTAAGTGAAGGCCATATGAGACATTAATATGTCAAAACTGTGTTGATTTTGCCTTCATCAGATGGGGTGTATTTTCCCTACATCTATTTTTATAAAGTCACAAAACACACAATGTGTCAACAATGTGCTATCTGCCATCATGGGATATCAATGTACGCATTTTGTGGATGCAACCCCTTCCTCCAAACTTGCATTGAACTTGTAGTGCAAAGTGCTTTTGCTTTTTTTTTTTTTTCCAATAAAATTTTTATTTAAAAAAAAATAACATAAATCAGTTACAATAATAAAGATGTCATATATTTCTCCAGGTAACGTAAAATGTACATAATGAAAGATCCAAGCCAGAACATGTTGTAGGCAATTCACATCCATTTGTCGTCAGTTAAGATACAAAAAGCAAAAGAAAACATATTCTCCAAACAAAAGGTAGGAAGTGCATTCAGGGAAGATGTGTTAGACATTTTGAATCAGCCATATCAGGATGGACCAAAGGCAGATGTATCCCAATAGTAACGTAACTGGGGTCAATTCGTGAAGGATGTTTCGATGGAAGTTCCTACCTAGCCAAGCCGATGGGTACTTATGTTCCATATTAATTCTGCGAATACATGTAAAAGGGTCGGCTTGGATACCTCAATTTGGGCATCCAAAAAATAACCAGTGGGTTGTGGTAGATATAAAGGACAGGAGGGGGTGTAGGGGGGGGGGGGAGAGTCGGGTTAGTAGATCGGGGGGAGGGGGGGTCAGGGTCATGGGCTTTTTCTTTTTTTAAATAAGCCACAGTGTGTCATCATGTGCTAGATCCCATTATGGGGGATCAATGGACGTGTTTCGGGGGTGCAACCCCTTCCTCTCATCTACTTTAGTTTGGAGGAAGGGGCTTCACCCACAAACTGTGTACATTGATATCCCATGATAGCAGATAGCACATGTTGACACACTATGTGCATCTTAAAAATTTGGCTTTGCAATTACTTTTAAAAATAAAAAATAGGAACAACAATAACGACAAAATTAAAAATGAGTTTGGTTGGGGGCGTGGCCTGACTGCGGAGCTGCATGGACGTGTGAGCCCAGAGCTCTGAGCGAACCGGGACTACAGCGGCTTATAGCGACTCAGCTCAACGGCCCCCTGCCTCGTTATAGCAGCGGGACTCACCACAGCACTGTCCACCATGTCGGGGAGACGTCGCCAGCACCACAAACCGCAACGCTTGACCGATTTCTATCCGCTCAGCGGGAGAGAGGTGGAGCAAGATGGCGCCGAGGCCTACACAGTGAGGAGACCGGCACCTAAACACAAACCGATGGCGAAAGGTACATCTCTCTTAAATACAGACTTAGATGAGGAGAAATCCGCCTCCCCCTCCACCCCATCCTCCCGCAGCCCTGTTAAAGCTAAACCCAGACTAGATGAGGATGGATTGAGTCCGGCGGCGAGCCAGGCCTCGGATTCAGGGGAGGACACTAGAGATTTACCTGAACCTATTGAGACATTTCCTACACAAAACCAGCCTGTGTTGGACACAGTTTTAAAGGATATGTTACTATCCTTGCGTAGCACATTGCAATCTGATATGGCTAAGCACATGCACAGATTCCACACGGATATACTAGCATTGGGAAACAGGGTGGATCATGTGGAAGCAAAAATGGAGGAATTTGCAGGCACTATCAACGATTTGGTAGATGCTCATGATGAGCGGGAAACTGACATGGAATGGGTTAAAGCAAAGATGGAGGACATGGAGGACAGATCCAGGAGGAACAACCTTAAAATAAGGGGCATCCCTGAATCAGTAAAACAGTCGGACCTCACCCTCTATGTCGCCAATATGTTCAAAGCCTTGATCCCTGATCTCAGCGACTTGGACGTTACTATTGATAGGATCCATCGCCTACCAAAACCATCCCACCTATCGGAACAAGTGCCTAGGGATGTTCTTATGAGATTGCATTTTTTCCACGTAAAGGAGCAGCTGATGATATTTATGAGGAAACAAGAGTCGCTCCCTCCACAATATCACCGATTGCAATTTTTCAGTGACTTTTCGCAATATACTCTGCAAAAGAGGAAAAACCTCAACACAGTGACAAAGATTCTGCACAACCACAAGATATTGTACAGGTGGGGTTATCCTACTAAGCTCTCTATCACCAAAGATAATCAATCCTTTACCATCACATCCCTGGAAAAAGGGATCGATTTGCTTAGAGAATGGGGCATTATGTTGGAGGAAGATGAGAAGGGCTCCACCACTAGCACTCCACATGGCCTCCCACAGGAATGGAGACGAGTCACCGCTAAAAATGCTACTTCACACAACTGAAGCGGGCCAAACAGCTTCATTATTTTTATCATCAGTCCCGGTCCAGGACTGCTTTTGCACCAGAACTGAACTCACCCCCCCAGCACGAGTTCGGCCTTGTGCTGCTAAAAGGTTCATCACCTTCCCCAAGGATGGACCGCAGTGACTTGGAAACGCCTCGTACCATCCGGGGACTTTCCCACCTGCTGCATTTATGCTCTCCCTTTTGTTTGTTCAACTTTTTTTTTCTTCTTTCATTTTCTTCCTATTT
Organism: Lithobates pipiens; assembly: GCF_037356315.1. Taxonomy (NCBI): domain Eukaryota; kingdom Metazoa; phylum Chordata; class Amphibia; order Anura; family Ranidae; genus Lithobates; species Lithobates pipiens. The sequence continues at coordinate 187,056,695 of NW_027507748.1, forward strand.
TCCTATTCTTCCTCTGAGGTACCTGACTGATGCGATTCGGTCCCGACTTTTGAACTCCCTCGATCCACGGACCTGCCTTCCTCTTCGATACATGAAGGACTTGTTTGATGTGTCGACGCTTCCTGCGTTTCCCTGGGTGCCCTATTTTGTGAGTATTGACGCTATGACACCGAGACCCGGCAGGATCAAATCATCATATTTCCCATCCAAGTATGCCACTTAACATCCTCTCACTTAACACCAAGGGTCTGAATCACCCTGTGAAGCGTAAGTCTCTGTGGAGAGAGGCATCCATGTATAATAGTGACATTGTGTGTGCGCAGGAAACTCATTTCTGTAAGCAGGCACCACCCAAATGCACGCACAAACGGTATCCCTTTATATTCACTGTAAATGCGGACACAAAGACCAAGGGTGTTTTAGTGGCTATCAGAGATACGGTGGCCTTTAAACTAATTGAGCAGATATCAGACTCATTGGGTAGATACTTAATACTGATTTGTGAATTGAATTCTACTGTATACACTCTAGTGAATGTCTATTCCCCCAACAGTAGACAGGTGCATTTTTTTAACAGGTTGATGAAACGGGTTAACTCTTGCAAGCAGGGTCGGTTGCTTATATGTGGCGATTTTAATATCACTCTAGATCCTCAGATGGACTCCACTTCAAATGTTTCTAGAACCCAACCTTCCTTGTCACAGTCTGTCCACGGGCAGGGGTTATATGACGCCTGGCGTTGTTTACACGCCAATGAAAAGGATTATACTTTTTTTTCCCCACCACATGGAGTTTACACAAGAATTGATTTTTTTTTGGTGGATCAACAGCTACTCTTACAGACAGCTTCGGCTGGTGTGAACTCGATAACGTGGTCGGATCATGCGTCGATAACCCTGTCCGTGGCAGACTCGTATAACCCGGGTACAGCACCGGTCTGGCGATTGAACACCTTTCTATTGCAACAACCAGAATTGAAGGAAAAAGTAAGCACACACTTATTGAATTTTCTAAGCGATAATGTAGGGTCAGTGACTGATCCAGGTGTTTTATGGAATGCACAAAAAGCATATATGAGGGGTATATTTATTCAGCTGGGAGCGGGGGTCCGGAGGAGGAGGCAGCAGAGACTTAACGCGTTACTCAAAGAGATAACGGACCTGGAAACGCAAAATAAAACTCAATTTTCCCACTCTAACTCCCAAAAGTTGTCTATACTCAGGTCTGACCTTAGAATACACTTACTGGAAAACTTTGAAAAAGCATCTAAACGACTCAAAATGACTTATTATTCCACAGACAATAAGGCGGGGAAGTTGCTAGCGCACACTATCCGAGGGCATAGATACAAACATAGAATTCAATTCATTCTACACCCCACTACTAATCAGAAACTTTATCACCCACAACAGATAGCTGACGCCTTTAGCTGTTACTACAGTAGCTTGTACAACTTGAAGGACGACCCACTGACTACTCAACCTACATCGGAGACTATCGAACAATTTCTGTCAGGTTTACCGATACCCAAATTGACAGCGGACCAGTTTCAATACTTAAATGCCCCGTTCACTTTAGCAGAAGTGCAAAAGGCTATTGAGTTGCTTCCGATCAATAAGTCACCGGGCCCAGACGGTTTTAGTCTGGAATATTATAAAGCATTTACAGCTACACTGTCACCTCTATTGCTCCAGGTTTTCCAATCCGCTGCTGCCTCGTCCTCCTTTCCTCGGGAAATGTTGGAGGCCTTGATTGTCGCGCTGCCAAAACCGGGGAAGGAGCCCACCTCTCCGGCAAACTTTAGACCAATATCATTATTGAATACTGACATTAAGCTTTATGCTAAAATGATAGCTTTACGATTGATTGACATACTACCTACGATTATACACCCGGATCAAACCGGATTTACCAAGCACAGACAAACCTCAGATGCCACGCGCCGCATGATAAATGTTATCCACCTTGCGCGGACGCAGCGAAGGCCTTCTCTGCTCCTGTCTCTGGACGCGGAAAAGGCCTTCGATAGGGTGCACTGGCTCTATATGACCAAGGTGCTGGAGTCCTTTGGTTTCTCTGATTTAGCTTTATCCACGATTCTGGCCCTGTATTCGGAACCCTCAGCCAGGGTTTACACATCAGGCATCCTCTCGACCCCATTTAAAATATCGAATGGTACCAGGCAGGGGTGCCCTCTGTCACCTCTAATATTTAATCTATTGATGGAACCCTTAGCCATTGCTATTAGAACCCATCCGAATATTAAGGGTTTCCCTCTTGGTAACCAGACGCACTCTATTAGCTTGTTTGCGGATGATGTAGTTGTAATCATGACAGAGGTGGGCCCCTCCCTGGCGGCAGCGCATGCTACTTTGAAATTGTTCGGACAAGTGTCCTACTATAAGGTGAACACTAATAAGTCTTATATCCTAGGATTGGGTATTGATAATTATACTAGCAGCAAGCTCAGGGCTCAATTTCCTTACGTTTGGAGCGCAAGGGGAATTAAATATCTTGGAGTCACTCTGACTGATAAATCGGAACAGCTGGTCGAAGCTAATTACACGCCATTTTTGAATGAACTTCCCCTGAAGCTCCAGACAATCAGCAAGTTGGAAATGACATGGTCCGGCCGATTAGCGGCCTTCAAAATGATGGTACTCCCCCAGTTCATTTATTTGTTTAGGGCTCTGCCCATCCCAGTGCCAAGCGCCTTTTTCCGCACAGCACAAGCTAAATTGAATGCTTTCCTATGGCAGGGGAAAAGGGCGAGATGTGCTTTCCACAAACTGCTTAAAGCCAGGCTGGCTGGGGGAGTGGGACATGTGCTTATCCAGGATTATTACGTTGCGGCAGTTCTAGCTCAATTGAAATGCTGGTTTCTGGAGGACCATGTTCCCCGTTGGAGGGACATGGAATCATACCAATCTCCTAATGGAAGGCTGTGCGACTTACTTATGTCTAGCAGATTCATGCAACGCTTCCCGTCACACTTGCCACCCACTGTCAAGGCAACATTACAGACGTGGAATCTCTTTCTTAAGGATTCTTCAACCACAACCCCGGTCAGAGTTGTACGGCATTCCATTACGAGCTTACAAGTATTGATCCCGAATTTACACATTGCCCATTGGGTGCCCAGGGGAATCGCCTTGGTGCATGATTTGAAAATTGGGCCTGCCCTTAAAACTTTTCGCACTCTCCAGATTGAATACGCTTTGCAGCCAAGGGATCACTATGCATATGCCCAAATCGCGCACTTATTGCAGAACATTGGGGACATGTCTACTGCTATCCCTCAGCAAGTTTATGCTTACCTCCATAATTCAAAAACCTCCATCCGAGGTATCTCTCTATTCTATGGTTCCCTACACCAGAAGAAGGTCTTTCTTAAATCCCCCTCCATGAGAACTTGGGAATTAGACTTACAAGAGTATTGGACCATCGAGCAATGGCAGACCGCTATAGCGTCTGTTTATAGAGCCACTAAAAGCGTAAATCTATGGGAATTGTACCAGAAAATCTTGTTGCGGTGGTATCTAACGCCCACAAGATTGGCTGGGTTCGACCCGAGCAGGTCGCCTCTTTGTTGGCGACAGTGCGGGCAGAGGGGATCCCTACAACATATTCTATGGGCCTGCCCAAAACTAACAAAATTCTGGAGGGATGTTTTTGAAATTATAAGTGGCGTCTTAAGTACGCACAGGAGGGGCGATCCGGGTCTTGCACTCCTATCCTTAGGTATAGATTCATTCCCCCACTCACATAGACACGTCTTGTCTCAAATTCTACTAGGGGCACGATTAGAGATAACGAGGAAATGGGCAAACCCAGACCCTCCTATTGTAGCGAAAGTAATCGAGACAATTAACTTACATGTTACGTATGAAATTATGTTTCTGGCTTCCCAGAACAGTCTCCAATCTAGAATTCAAATCTGGCGGCCTTGGGTGGAATGGTATAATCAATACGGTAATAGGCGCAATACCGTGTAAATGGAAATGGCAAATGGACCTGGGTACCTACACCACTTTGATCTCTTTTATCCTCTCTTTCTCTTCATCTCTATTCTTTATTACTTGTTTTCTTTCTCTTTTCTTTGTTATTTCGCACATTGATACTGATGCACATTCATGATTACAGATCCGACTGGGATGTTTGAGTATTCTCTAAGAGCTAGTTTGGGTATAGGTTGAAGCAAGTTAGAGGTTAAATCTGCTACTGCTGTCAAATGTTTCATCATTTATTTGCATTTTGTGAGGAGTTATAGGGCGGGTCATCGGCCTCCGGCTGCAGTGTGATCCCTTTTGGGGCGGTCGGGGGCAGGGGACCCATAAGGCCTACGATTAACAGAGGCGTAGCTCGGGGTGTGCGCGGACGCCTCAAGCTTAGCTTAAAGATTCTCCTCCGTTAATGTTACTATTACTGTCTTACAGAAGTTCTTATGTGTAACCTCAGGTTTTATATGTTCTGATTACTGTCTATAAGTCGGCTGTACTAATATTCGCTGAAAAGCATTTGTTATATGCATGTTTCATGTAAACTTTCTTAAAAATTTAATAAAAAACTATTGAAAGAAAAAAATGAGTTTGGTTTAGATTCTGCCTAAAACATCAATGATGTTGGCCAGTCTTTTTTGAACGACATGAATATTTTGCTTCAGCTTTTCTAAATCACATTTTCACAGCATGATCTCACTGATGAGTACTTGAACTTTGAGTGTTACACTTATTTTTTACACATATTGTTTGAACTTTGTTTGTGTGTTGGCTGCTCACATTTGACTTTTTTTTTATATTTGGGTTTAGCACAGTATTTTCCCCCTTCATTGTCATTTAATTATAGTTTCAAACACATCCAGACAACAATGTAATATACTTATTTTAATCAAAATATGCATGAAAAAATTTATTTAACCTACATCTGCCAAAAGCATTGTAGTAGTGATCGAACAAACAATGTTTAATACGAACAATTACTGTGCCCATGAACCTCAAACTTGGCATTTTAAACTGTACAACAGTAAAGAAAAGCACATGGACCAGCATGAAAGTAATAATAATAATAGGAACACATGACAAATACTTTTTTGCAGAACTTTCCTGATCCTTCTATACTGATCCTGCACCCTCAATTTCAGGTCTGACCAGCGTTTCCTCAATTGCTCCTTGGATCGGCGTACCCCAAAAGTCCTGTGCGGACTTCTCACAACTTTAGTCATGATTTTGGCCTTTCTGACATTTGGGTTTCTACACAATCTATGATTCCCATCATAGTCTGTCCTCTTCAAGATGTCCACCATCTCCACCATCTCTTCAAAGGACATATTTGAGGCTTTATCCTCCTGGATCTGGAACGTCCTTGCTCTGGGCTTTCCTCATCATTGCTGCTCTCAGCACACACCTGTTGTGTTTCCACCATGTGCTCTCCCTCTGCCCTGAAAGAGAAGAGGCGGGGAATACACTAGAAAGAAGGACATGGGCGGAGTTTCATGCATGCACAGTGTATATAAAGCATAACACGCAGGCGACCTAATTACAATCTGTGAGTGGAGGACAGAGGATCGTTAGCGCCGAACGTTCAAATGAAGGTACAATTGTAACTTGGGGCATCAGAAGTTAGTGGCCTATACTGCTTATAGTTTGAGGCCTATATTGGGACAAGATTAGGAGCGCTTAGCCTGACATTAGGGTTTGTCCTGTGTTGTGTCTTGCAGATAAAATGGTTGACAAATTCACAGCCTCTGACTTCCTGCCCAACTTCATAGACAAGTCCTGGGAGCTGCCATGTCTCTGGCAAGTCTAATGCGGGGACTATTCAAACAAGCAAAAGAGGAAGGCAGCTCTCGATAAACTGTTGTAATTGGTGAAGCCTATGTATCCCATGGCAGACATCAACTATTGGAAGGCCAAAATTGGTAGCCTGAGGAGCACATATAATAGGGAGTACAAGGAGGTTCAGAATTCCATGAGATCCGGAGCAGGAGCAGATTACGTTTATGTCGTCAGGCTGTGGTACTACTACAGCCTGCATTTTTTGTCTAACCAGATGGAACCCAGGCCATTGCTATCAATACTTCCTTCAACACTTGCTTCCACATCAACTGAGGATCCTGAAGTACAACCTGGGCTTCCCATCCAGGAAGAAGATGTGGAGGAGCCCAGCTTGACCCAGGTACAGCATTGTTGAACATTATTCTTGTCAAAAAATGAATGATGTTAACTAGATGTTATTGATCACTAATTTCTGATTTAACAAAGTGGTTTACATATCAATAGACAGTAGTAGCCCAAAATGATTGGGACTAGAAAGAAAGACGCTGGGGTCAGAATGATAGTCTTTTCTATTTGTTAACATTCAATTTGCAACAGTCATGAGCTCAAAATTGTGTGTGATTGATGATCAAAAACCTATAACTACTGTATGTACCATTTTCATACAGAGGAAAGTCTCAGGCAGGAGGAGGCCGTGGCAAGCAGACTGACAGAATCCGAGGTTCTTCCCCTCAGCCCAAAACCAAAAGGACCAGGAAGGCAAGGAATCTCGAGGAGTCCACAGCTCCTTTCCTAAAAGAGGCTAGTGCGCAACTTAACACGACCCCTGTGGCCACAAGGCATTTGGATGTGTCACTGCAAGCAAATTAGAACACATGGAGGAGGGCCAAAACCTGTGAAGAAATTATTCTGAAGGCCCTAAACAAGGGGACGACTTAACTCATGTCTGTGAGTTGGACCATACTCCTCCACCACCTACAGCAACACCACCAACACCCCAGCCACCCAACCCACCACAGCAGCATGGAAGGAAGCGTGGAAGGAAGTGTTGAGAATAATGGCCTGGGTTTGGTGTGGTCTGGCAAAAGACGCAGGCTGTTGTAGGACCACAGCCTCCAGACATATATGTCATATGCTGCTGCTCCTGATCTCTCGGAGTCCTGGACAGTATTGTGCTCACTATTAAATGGACTCCTCGGGTTACCAATTTTGACAGTCAAATAATTGATGTCTGCCCTGGGGTACAAAGGCTTCACCAATTCCAACTGTTTCTCCAGCATTGCCTTCCTCTTTATTTTGTTATGACCTTGTGCACCCCATTAAATTTCACATTTTTATTTTGACAAATACTTGGCTATGTGTTTTAGTTAAAAAAGGACAGTTTGTGAGTAGGCAGGTACATTTCAAAAATACAATGTCAAATTAACAAGGGACACTAACATAGTTGGATCTTTGAGGTTAAAAAATAAAAGATAATAATGGTGTTGTGGTAACTTGACACACAAAACAAAAATTTAAATTATGGAGAAGAAAGATTATTCTGGAGATCACCAGGAAAAAAAACAAAAAAAAAAAACAGATATCATTCAGGAGATCACTAGAAATAATAAATAATATGTTTGTCAGAACTCTGTGAATATCAGCAGCAAAGCAACTTTATTATTATAGCATTATAAAGAAGAAGAGAATGCGCTGCATTGAGAGTTTTCATAATTTGCCGTGTGACTAATGTGATATGTCCATTACGAACGCTAGTTTTACAAGACCAAGCGCTTCTGTCTCGTACTTGATTCCGAGCATGCGTGAACTTTTGTGCAACGGACTTGTGTAAACATGATCGGAAAGTCAGACAACAAAATTTTGTTCCCGGAAAATTTGAGAACCTGCTAGACAACATTTTTTGGCAGAAAGTCTGCCAACAAATGTTCGATGGACCATACACGCGGTCGAACTTTCAGCTAACAAGTTCACATCCAACATTTCCCATCGGAAAATTTGACCATGTGTACGCAGCATAAGAGTTTTCTCCCATGCTTTGGTTTCAGTGTCAACTGTAACATTTTGGATTTGCCAGCAATTTCTGTCATCCCTATTTTTCTTGATGACAATTATCACAAGACAAAAATTGAGAAATTGAGCTACCTAGTGGGACACAGAGAGCAATAAAAACCTAACTAGAGTTTTAAACGTTCCCTGTTCTATTATTAATAATAATAACAAAAAAATGTTTTGGCAATGTGTACACTTTAGTCACATTTATTGTTCCTTATAATGTTTTAGGATGTGTGTCTTTTTTTTACTTTGCAAAGGGAAGAATTAAAAACTCTTTTATGTTTTCATTTCTATTTATGTCCACATGTTAGCAGTTCTAACTCTTCCCCACTTTTCTAAAATGTGTTTTTTTCAGCATTCTATTTGGAGAAATTTCTTTTCACTTCCTGTCCTGTCAGAGAAAGAGACAAAATTGCCCCATTATAGACATAAACTATATTATTAAAAGTATTGCCTTTAAATGCACATAAAATGTAATGGCATCCCAGTATTTGTCCGTAGGGTTCAATATTGAGTTGGCCCACCCTTTGCAGCTATAACAGCATCAATGTTTCTGGGAAGGCTGTCCACAAGGTTTATGAGTGTATCTATGGGAATGTTTGACCACTCTTACAGAAGGTGCATTTGTGAGGACAGGCACTGATGTAGACGAGAACGCCTGGTTTGCAGTCTCTGCTCTAATTGATTCCAACGGCATTCTATGGGGTTGAGGTCAAGACTCTGTGCAGGCCAGTCAAGTTCCTCCATCCCAAACTCGCTCATCCATGTCTTTATGGACTTTGTGAACTGGTGTGCAGTCATCCCTAACCCCACACCATAATCCCCCCTCCACCAAATGACTTGTACCAGTGCACAAAGCAAGGTCCATAAAGATATAGGTGGGCGAGTTTAGGGTGGGGGACCTTGACTGGACTGCACAGAGTCCTACCCCTCAACCCGATATAACACCTTTGGGATGAATTTGAGCAGAAACTGCAGGCCATACAGTGCAGTCAGAGAGGTGGAAAGAGCTGGCAATGGTGGCAGCAGCAGTGCAGGAGTTATGGCAGGAGCTGGTAATAGTGGCAAGCCAGTAGAGGTGTCAGGAGTTCTCAATGGTGGCAAAACCAGTTCAGAACCAGGCCAGGAGAAGTGGTAGAAGATGGTAATAGTTGAAGGCCAGCAAAGGTGGAAAAAGCTGGTAATGGCAACAGCAGCAGGCCAGAAGAGGTGACAGAAGCTGGAAATGATGGTAGATGAGGAGGGCTTAGTGAGCCACTCCATGACCTGTTCCATGTTCTGGCTGCATAGCATTCCCACTACCAGAAAGAAAATGCAAATATGCCCTGCATCTCAAAGGTTTGGTATGACCGCCAATGTTTCCTGCAAGTATAGAATGTGCTTGCCCCTACTTACTGCATCTGCAGAACTTCTGCTTCTCTCCTTAGGCCTGCAATAAAATATGAATACAGTGGATTGCCTTTGCGCACTTACCAATTTGGTGATTTGATACACTATACAGTATTGGTCCAGCTGACACAAAACAATCTCCTGCACTCGGGTACCCGGTCAACTTGGGACTTTATGGACTTTTCTGTTTCTATTTCTTTTTAAATTTACGGTTATAAAGTTTTATTGTTCTGGTGGATTATCAGATTTATTAGTAGCACTGTTAATATAGTGGTGCTGTTTGTAACTTCGGTTGAAATATTATTCCTATATACTGTATATGTACAAATACCACATGATCATTAACTCTTTCATTATTTTTTTTCGAGTTTCTTTAGATTATTTTTCTTTTATTGGGTAGATACCTTTATATCATTAAGTGTAGGGGATGCAGTTTACATTTTTCTTATACATTATAGTTTAAAGGAAAGTGGCATAGTAAACAGTTTTGCCCTTAGTTATTATTATACAGGATTTATATAGCGCAAACAGTTTGTGCAGCGTTTCACAACGTGAGTTCTACTTTAAATGCAATCAGCCCAGCCTTCCTTATTCTGAACTCACATAACCAGAGTCAAGGATGCCTGCAAAGATTCTATAATGTATGGAATCTGATTGCCAAGGTACAACACTTGCAGAGAATACATAATGAGCCTTGTTATCTGTAGTCCTAGCAATAACATGAAAATGTTCATTGGCATGTCTTTATATACACTTATGCCCCAGAAAAGCTCCTCTGCTCATTTCTTCAGTTAAAGGGACAAAGTCTTTTTTTTTTTTAATCAGATACTTATAACATATCAGTGCACTCTCTCTTAGAACTATAACTGGACATGCAGCCTCTCAGAGTTTCACACACACAAGCAGCATGAGAGGAATGCAGAGAATTTGTCAAGCATTACTATAGATAAGAAGAAGGGTGGCTTGTGTTCTTTGTTCATTTTTGCATTGCCTGTGTATGTAGCACTCTGTATGGCTATACATACAGTTGTAGCTACCAGTAGGAATGCAAGGGTAGAGGCAACTCTTATAAGATTGCAAATGTTCTGAAGGCACCGTTGGCACAAATATTATGGGAGTGTGGCCAAACTGCTCTCACCACTAAGCATCCTGCCACTTTCAGTTGTATCAGAGCTTAGGATGCTGAGAAGAAAAGAACACACTTACCCTGGTTATTGAATATGGCAGTGCAAAACATGGTTTATGCACCCGTGTGGTTCTTGCACTCTGCAGGCATGCTGTACTTTGCAATTCTATAGTATGCAGGCACCCCTTAAAATTGAAAGCTTCATGAAAAGGGCCCTCCTAATCCTTCTATATTAAACTGTGTTGTAACTGTACTGTATTCCTTTGAATTGTAAAGTGCTGCACAAACTGTTGGTGCTTTATACATTCTGACTAATAATAATAATAATAATAATAATAATAATCCTTTATCTTTTTCATTTACTGAACATAGATTAATCCTTTCTCCTGTTTATTTTTTTGCATCAATAGATTTTTATTGGTATATTTCAATAACGTAAGAAGACAATGTATACGTTGTACAACATTCACATACATTTGTACGTCTTTATAGGTACATTTAGACATACGTGTGTCAACCAACAGGGATTGAGAATGTAGAACTAGTACTATAAACATAGGTTGTCAGACAGTTATGTTGCATCGCTCCCCCAGGAACCCCAAATGGGGTCTCTTTTGTTGCCTGGGGGAGGCTTGTGACTCATTAGTGTGCAACCTACATTCATGTAATGGGTATTTAGTGCTGTCATGGATCAAGGTTTGCCATGCTTTGACTGAAGCTATCATGGTGGGGGGTATTGCCAAGGATACTTTAGTCCCGAGGGGGGTGCTCAGTAACCACCATTTGAGATGTGGGTGTATCAATGACACATTTTCAATCTCGCTCCACAGTTTGGTAGGGCGGTGTCAGAACCATTTGGCCAATTGGTCCAACAGGGAGGCTGTGTAGTAATCCTCAAAGTCAATTGTCTCTGATCCGCCTGCTAACTTGTGTTTCCTAAGTTTCAAGTGAGCGCATCTGGGTTTAGATCCTTTCCATATACATTTATTGAATAAAGTTTGGAGAGACTTAGGGAAATATTTGGGTATGGAGATGGGGATGGTTCGGAATAGATACAGGATTTGTGGTAGATGAAGCATTTTAAATGCTGTAAGTCTGACAGACCACGATAATTCATGTTTGAGTATAGATATAACTTCTGTTTGTAGTTTAGTCAATAAAGGTTTATAGTTAGATGAGAAGAGTTGTTTGGTCAATCTGGTAAGGTGGATCCCGAGGTAGGGGATATATTTATCCGGCCAGTTGAACAGGTGTTGGGCTTGTAGGAGGTTTTTAGATGTGGCATCTAGATTAAGGTCTAAAATGTGCGATTTAGTCGCGTTTAGTTTATAATAGGAGATTTTACCGAATCTATCTAACAATTTACATGCTTCTGTCAGTGAGTTAGTCAGGTTGGATAGTATCAGAATTACATCGTCTGCAAAAAGGCTAATTTTATGAGAGATTTTGCCTATTGTCAGACCTGTGATCAAGGGATTTGAATGTATATATTCTGCCAGGGGTTCCATCAATAACTTGAATATTAATGGTGAGAGGGGGCATCCTTGGTGTGTGCCGTTCGTTAGGGATAGCATATCTGCAGAATAAACTTGCACTGACGGATTGGTGTAGAGTGCCATTATAGCTCTATAGATGTGGTCCCTGAAACCAAATTTGAGGAACACCTTTTGTAGGTACAACCAATGCACCCTATAGAATGCCTTCTCTGCGCCTAACCGAGTAGCAGAGAATGCACTCCGCTGGTTTTGGAATGGTGTATTAGGTTGATCATAAGCCTCGTAGTGTCTGGCGCTTTTCGCCCTTTAGTGAATCTGGTCTGGTCTTGGTGAATGATATCTGGCATTATTCCTAGCAGGTGTCTAGCAATGGTTTTGGCATAGATCTGTACATCTAGATTTAAAAGAGAAACGGGACAGAAGTTTTGAGGGGAGGTTGGTTCTTTCCCTTGTTTTGGGATTGTAACAATAATAGAATTCAATGTTTCTTTGGTGAACATGGAAGAGAAGGCTGCGTTGTTGCAGAATTGTGTCAGGTATGGGATTAATTGGTCGGAATATTGTTGGTAGTATTCCCTCGTCAAGTCATCTGGCCCTGGGGCCAGTGAGCGTATTATTGCAAGAATTTCTTTTTCATTAAAGGGTTCATTCAGCGTGGTTAGTTGTGATTCAGTCAATTTGGGGAGCGAGATTTGTTGTAAGAATGCATCAATGTCTTCATGTGAGGGGTGGAACGTGGTCGGGTCTCGTTTTAATGTTATAGAGGTCACTATAATAGTCGCTAAATGCATTGGCTATGTCCTGAGGATTAGTCAGTTTCTGTGTTGAGTGGGGATGGAATAGGTGGGTTATTTTAGTCTTGGCCTTTCGTCCTTTCAGGTGTTGTGCCAGTTTTTTCCCCGATTTGTTAGAGGTAGAGTAGGAGGTGGTCTTAATTTTCCGTTGTACGTGCTGGAAAGAGTTGAGGAGGAGTGTCCTCATTTCCTGTCGTAGTGACAGCAATTGAGCCAAGTGAGTTGGGTTTGGGTTGGCTTTATGGAGTTTTTCAGTGTTAGCAATTTGCAAGATCAGGTAATCAATACGCTGTGTCCTCTTTTTTTTGCAAAAGGAACTACATTTCATTATTACACCGCTAATTACAGCTTTGTGCGTGTTCCACACCACGGCGGGGTCAGGCACCGAATCATTATTAAGTTCAAAGTATTCTGTCAACTGATCTTTGAGTTGTTGGGAGTGGAATGGGTGTTGCAGTATATAAATGTTGGCCTGCCAGAGAAAGGTATTCCGCTGGTGTTCCGTGTCATTGATAGAGATTGAAATTGATGCATGGTCTGACCACGCCATGGTGGGAATTACATATGCACTGATTGTTTGTAATAACCATTTGTCTCCAAGAAACATATCTATTCTTGAATAAGATTGATGGTGTGGAGAGTAGTATGTATAGTCTCTTTCTGATCCATGATGACATTGCCAGATATCGAATAAACCTTGTGATAGGAGGAATTGTTGCAGGGGAGATTCTCTCCTCTTTGCTGCTGAAGTAGTATCCATATGTATGTCCACTACCATGTTGAAGTCACCACAGATTAGAAGGTGACCATGTTTTATTGCTTGAGCTTTGCGAATAGTTTTCCGGATGAATTTCATCTGTTGGGTATTGGGGGCATATATATTTAGCAACGTGTATTTGGTTTTGTTGATGGTGCAAAGTAGAATTAAATATCTACCTTGAGGGTCAGAAATTTCTCGAGCCAAGTGGAAGTCTATGTTGTTTCTAATAGCTATTAGGACTCCTCTTTTTTTTGATGTGTATGTAGCAAGATAGACATGGGAATATTTGTTGTTAGAGCAAAGGTTAGTTGACTTGGGCATTAAGTGCGTCTCTTGGACACAAATGATTTCGCTGTTAAGTCTTTCGGTTGTGTTCCATAGGGAATGTCTTTTTGTCAGATGATTTTGCCCCTTGGCTTTCAGAGAGAGAATGTTGATTGGTATTGCTGGTTCCTGGTGGTGTGTACAGTGGAGAATGAAAAACGGTAAACACTTACAGTTAGTCTTAAGTAGGCTGGAGGTGAAGAGAGTTGTTTAAGTTACTAAGCGGGAGGTTCTGCCGTATTTGGCGTAGGTCTGGAGCTGCGTAAAAAGATAACAAGTCAGAACAATTGTTTCAACAGGTATAGTTTTGAAGATTTGTCTGTTAGGTGCAAGATGAGCAACAGAAGATTGGGTGCGGCGTAAACAGGCTAAAGAAAGCTTAAAACAGCTAAGCCACTATAAGGGTAAACAGTTAGTAACTTAGAGAGTAAGTAAGTAATTAAGCAGTGAACAATGAACAGTGAGGGATATTATCCATAGGTGATGTTAGCCCTGTTATGTCAAGTATTATGCTGTGGGTGGGGTCCCGTGGAGCTGCAGTTTCGGCGAGATTGTGGTGTTCTGCACTGTGCTAGCAGAGGGGCTGAATTTATGGGAGGCTCCAAAATTATTCTCCATTCGTGTAAAAGATTCAGCCCTTTCTGTAGGTCGCCAACAACATGGGTAATGCCATTCTTGGTGATGAGGAGAGTCGCCGGATAGAGCCACTTGTATAGTATCTTGTAGTTGTGGAGGCACTTGGTGATGGGGTTCAGGTTCCGTCTTATGCCACGTACACACGTAGCCAACTATCCGGCGGACTGTCCGCCGGACTTTCCGAACGAGCTACTTGCCCACACACGGCACTTTTTCAGCGGACTAATACTGTGTACTAAGTCCGCCGGACTATCCACTTTTGAAATGAACGGACTCGCCCACACACGCGGAGGAAAGTCCGCCCATTTTGAGCGCGTCTCCAGGTAGCCAGGGCCAGCGAGGGAGGTGTCGCTAGCCCCGTCACCTGGTATGGACTTAAAGGGCAATACCTATGCCGAAAAATCGGTGTGGGGGTCCCCCCTAGGTCCACAATAGACCCTTATCCGAGCACGCTACCCAGCCAGCCAGGAAAGGGGGTGGGGACGAGCGAGCGCCCCCCCCCCCCCGAGCCGTGCCAGGCCGCGTGCCCTCAACATGGGGGGGTGCCTTGGGGAAGGGGGGTGCGCGGCTCCCCCACCCCAAAGAACCTTGTCCCCATGTTGATGAGGACAAGGGCCTCTTCCCGACAACCCTGGCCGTTGGTTGTCAGGGTCTGTGGGCGGGGGGCTTATCGAAATCCAAGAGCCCCCTTTAATAAGGGGGCCCCCGATACCAGCCCCCCACCCTATCTGAATGAGTATGGGGTACAATGTACCCCTACCCATTCACCTGTAAATAAAAAGGTAAAAAAAAAACACAACACACAGGGGTTAAAATAGTTTATTGCACAGCTCCAGAGGTCTTCTGTCCCAGAGGATGCTGGGACTGTGACATCATAATGGGCGGGGACATCATCCGGTGATGCGCGCCGCGTCCCTGCCATTGTGAGCGGAGGCAGCGACAAGGCAAAATCTGAAGAGAAGAAGAGAAGAACAGAACACAGCGACAGCGGCAACAGGTGGCCCGGCAAGAAGAACTGAAGAGGGGGACAAGACCCCCGAAGTCGGAAGAAGAGGGCTGCTGCGAAGAAGAAAGCCGGGCTCCTCCTCTAGCAAAAGAGCTAGCAGAAGATAGCGGAGGAGTCCGGCAAGAAGACCCCCGAAGACGGACAGAAGACCACCGGAGCTGTGCAATAAACTATTTTGACCCTTGTGTGTTGTGTTTTTTTCACTTTTTTTACAGGTAAATGGGTAGGGGTACATTGTACCCCATACTCATTCACATAGGGTGGGGGCCGGTATCCGGGGGCCCCCTTATTAAAGGGGGCTCCCGGATTCCGATAAGCCCCCCGCCCACAGACCCCGACAACCAACGGCCAGGGTTGTCGGGAAGAGGCCCTTGTCCTCATCAACATGGGGACAAGGTGCTTTTGGGTGGGGGGGCCGTCCGGCTCCCCCTTCCCCAAGGAACCCCCCATGTTGAGGGCACGCGGCCTGGTATAACTCAGGAGGGGGGGCGCTCGCTCGTACTCACCCCCTTTCCTGGCCGGCCGGGTAGTGTGCTCGAATAAGGGTCTGATGTGGACCTAGGGGGGACTCCCACACCGATTTTTCAGTATAGGGGTTCCTCTTTAAGTCCATACCAGGTGGCCCGGCTACCTGGAGACGCGCTCAAAATGAGCGGACTTTTCTCCGGGCGGGAAAAAATGTGCAAAAATACTTTCTTAGTCCGCCGGACTTTTGGGTAAAAAAAGTCAGCCGGAGGCTACACACGGCGGATTGTCCGGCGGACTTGAGTTTGCCGGACTTTTCCACCGGATTGTTTGATTGTGTGTACGCGGCATTAGTTGTAGTGTGTATGTGGAGAGGTCAGGGAAGAGTTGGACCCCTTTGTATGGTCAGGTCAATGGAGATTTGGCTCTTGCTTCAGACATCAATTTCTCTTTTATTTATTTATTTATTTATTTATTTATTTATTTATTTTTAAGTTTCAAAAATCATTTATTAAAACTTTAGAACATAACATCCATCCGACAATGACAACAAAAACAGGAGCAGAGGGTGGAGTTGGTACAAAGCATATGTCACCAGAAAAAAAAACGGAGGAGAAATACAAAAAACAAAAACAAAAGGGTCCCAGGTAATAAAAGAGACTTCCGTGTGAGTGGCGGTCCACTGGAAGTAATCAGCCAGCTCCTTTAACAGGTCTTGGATGGAGGAAATATACAATTAAACGTGAGAGTCCCCGTTTCCGGATCCACCAGGATCAATCCCAGGCCAGGACCCCTCACCCCATAGGGATCTTGCTGTGAGGGGACTGACCCAGGAGTTCCCGAAAGACCCGCGAGGTTAGCCCAGGAGGGTCTGCTGTCAAAAATCCCAAACCTGTGAAATGCTAGAACCACTATGAGAAGTTGCATTTAACCTAGAGAAGTTGCCATAACATGGGCAGAAGGAGGACAGATCCTTCCAGCCCAAACTCGGGGTGGGAACCCAAAGCTAAGGCCTAAATAGAAAAAAGTGAAGCATGTGTATAATAACAGGGAAAGAAAAAACAAGTAGACCTGAATGGTTGGAATGACCAACTGTCATACAGTTCGCTTCAGATCAAAATGTGGGTTAAGGCGACCCTGCAACAAGGTGAAAGTAATAAAGAAAGTCAGAGGGGGAGAGTGAAAGGAAAAGAAGGAGAGAAGGAACAAGGGGGGTGAGGAGAAAGGGAAGGGTAGGAACCTTCGCCGAGGAGCCTGGTTATAGAGGAAATGGGGGGTGAGGGACCTTGAGTAATTTCAGGGTAATAGGGATATTCCAACGTATGCAGCCCAAGGTTCCCATATAAATCTAAATTTCTCAGCTGAGTCCAGAATCTTACTGGCTACTTTTTCTTGTGCCATTATCCAGGATATTTTTTGTTTGGCCTGGGAAAAGGAAACTGAGGGAGAATTCCACGAGTGTGCCAGCGTAATCTTGGCTCCCAGAAGGATAAAGTGGATTAGAGAGAGTGTCTGTTTAGGGACATTGGGGATGTGAGGGTTGAGAAGGGCAGTAGTGGGGTCCTGTTTGATTGCGTGACCAGTGGATTTGCAAATGAGTCTAAAGACAGAAAGGGTGGCATGATGGGCCGCTCCGGCCGCGGTCCCCAAGTAGTAAAAAATATAGCAAGGGGACGAGTAAAGTAACGCATGTCTATAAGGTCAATCATGACACAATCTATAATCACTACCCAGAACAGCACAAAAACAAGAACCAAAAGAAAAGAACCCCCCATCAGGATACAAAAAACAAAAGAAGAAAAATGTGCCTAACAAAAATACACCTTTGTATGAGAGGTGAGAGCTTCCTGGGTAAGAGGGTGGGGTAGGAAGCCTTAGGTAGGAGGTTGGGGTAAGGGGAGCCTCTAAGAGCTCAGCTAAAGGCAGGGAGATGCTGAGAAAAAAAAAAGCGAGTTAAGCATCAATAAAAATATAGGAAGAAAAATAAAATTACTAAGTGGGGAGAGAGGAATCTTTGAAGGGGAAGCCCCTTCCCTGCCGGGGTGGTGGCTATGAGAGGCACAGACAGGTAACCCAAGTAGCCATCGGGGGGCTAATGGGATCCGACCACAGGATGCAGAGGATTCTGCAAGGGTCCAAAATGAAAGTCAGAGTCCAGGGGGGGATGTCCACTACTCATTAAAGTGGGTCCCCCCTGTAGTCCCATGAAAGGAAAAGAATTCCGGATCCGGGGCAGGATCCCGAGGCGAGTACTCATCTAGGGGGGTGTGAGTCCTGTTGCCTCTTTGGAAGCTGTTTGTTCCACAGTGGGGTGAGGGGGCTCCCTAGAGTTGGTCGTTTGGAAGAACTTGTCTTGGATGGCTGAAGTATAGGAGCAAGTTCCTGGGTTATAAGTCCGAGTTGCAGTAGCAGGCGTTCACCATCTTGGAAACAGGAAAAGCCATACTGTTTATCTCTTAGTTGAAACTGGAGACGAAAGGGGAATGACCAGCGATATTTGATGGAATTCTGATTCAGGATTTCAAGCAGGGGTTTGAGGGCTCTGCGTTTCTGAATGGTAGTGGGGGAAATGTCCGCAAAGATTTGGATTTTGTGGCCCTGGAAAGAGAGGTCGTCCAGATTACGGGTTTTTCTCATCACTTCTTCCTTGACGCTGTAAAAAGGAGGTTTAACGATAATGTCCCTCGGGAGGCCATCTTGGCGGGGGAGCTGCAATGCTCTGTGGGCTCTATCGAGCTCTAGCCTATGGCCTTGGATATCTGGGATGAGTTCCTTGATAAAGAGTTTGACAGTACTGGGTACATCTGCAACAGATTCGGGCAACCCCCGTATGCGAAAATTGTATCGTCTGCTTCTGTTCTCAAGGTCATCGATTTTAGCCTGAGCCACTTCCAATTGATCTTGGAGCGTTTGGATGCAGGTCGAGTTCTGGACAGTCCGGGCCACTGTGTTGTCCACTACATGTTCTATTGCGTCCAAACGGGCTCCCAGATTTTGTAAATCTGCCTTGATTGTGGATGTGATCTGCTTAGCATTTTGGGCTAGCCCTGCAGCCAGCATGTCAGAGAAGCTCTGCATAAGTAGATTTACATCATGGGACTAGGCTGGCTGCATGGGGGATGAGTGCAGGGTGCTTGAAATGCCTGCCAGGCCTGCTAGGCCTAAGGGAGTTTGCAGGATGGGAGTCTGGAGAATGCCCCATACAGTTCTATCAAGCAGGGATTCCGTGGAGGCTGGGGAGTAGCCTTGGGGAAAAGCTGAACTCACAGGGGTTGCCAGCAGTGAAGACCGGTGCTGGATAGGGGATGGAGGGTCCACAATGGAGACTTGTTCCCCCGTGGTGTCTTGTGCCTGAGACGTGGCCGCCATCTTAGCTGCTCTGGGGGCCTTCTGTGTGAAGTCCAGCTGGCGGCTGACGTCCGTCTTTTTGGAGCCGTTCGGCATGCAAAAAGTTGCCTGAGTGGTCCAGGAGGCTTGGGGGTCCGTATGGAGAGTGTCCCGCTCAGCGTGGAGGACAGGGGAGCCGGATGGGGCCAGAGCGGTGCGGAGCTCTCGGTTAGAGCGTCTTCCCGGGAGTGCCTCCTCAATTTCTCTTTTAAATGGAAAAAGTGTACACGCATGAGTACATCTCTAGGCACTGATGCTGCTAGATGGGAGGGTTTTGCTATCCTGTGGATCCTACTGTATCTATTATAATGTCTCTTGGTGGGGCGCCAGGTACGATGGTACTTATAAGGTCCTTGGCATATCTGTTTAGGTCTGTCGGTGCTATAGTCTCAGGGACCCCTCTCAGTTTTACTTTATTGCGTCTAAAGCGGTCTTCTAAATCGGCCAGCTTGGCGCAAATCCAGTTCTGTTCATCTTTTACCTCCTCGTACGTATCAATCAGATCATTCACAGTGGCTTTGCATTCAGTCATGCCCTTTTCTATGGTAGTGACTCGTTGTCCCATAACATGCATATCAGTGTTAATGTTGTGGAATAGGGAGGAAAGGTCTGTCATCAATGATGATTGCAGGGATATGAGCATTTCTTTTAGTATTGTATTCATGACGGGCTGCCCAGAGGTGGGGAAGGAGGCCATGGAGCTGTACAGGGCCTGGTTGGATTGGACCATGTTAAAGGACTGGGATTCGATTGAGGCCTGTGGTAGGCTTGTGTGCGGTGCATCCATCCGCATCCGGGCCTTAGCTGGGCTGCTAGTCAGGGGATCCAGCTCTGCATCTTGTAAGGGGGAAAAGGGTAGCTCTGATGAGCCCAGTTCTCCCTGCTGTTCATCGGGAAAGTCAGTGTATGCCACTCGTGGCGCGGTTAGGCTACCGCTGCTATTTTTACTAACCTGTGCCTCCAGGGGAACATGAAGGTTGTGAGCTTTTCCAGAGTATAATACGTGACATGGTCGGTCGGGTAGTAGAGCGGCTCCGGGGTAAGGCTGGTGCGGATTTGTTGTGTCTGGCAGGCTGGAAACGTTCTGTTCTTCTCCCTCACTGTGGAGCTGAGTATTTAGGCATCCATCTCCGGCGCCGGCTAGCCACGCCCCCCCCCTTTCTCCTGTTTAAAGCAATACTACAGTGCCTTGAAAAAGTGTTTGCACCCTTAAAATTTTCCACATTTTGTCATGTTATGACCAAAAATGTAAATGTATTTTGTTGGGATTTTATGTGATAGACAAACACAAAGTAGCACATAATTCTGAAAATGATAAATGATTTTCAAAATGTTTTACAAATGAATATGTAAAATATGTAAATATGTAGAATGTGTGGTGTGCATTTGTATTCAGCCCCCCTGAGCCAATACTTTTCGCTGCAATTACAGCTGCGAGTCTTTTTTGGTATGTCTCTACCATCTTTGCACATCTAAAGAGTGAACTTTTTGCCCATTCTTCTTTGCAAAATGACTCAAGGTCTGTCAGATCGGATGGAGAGTGTCTGTGAACAGCAATTTTCAAGTCTTGCCACAGATTCTTAATTGGATTTAGGTATGGACTTTGACTGGGTCATTCTAACATATGAATATTCTTTGATCTAAACCATTTCATTGTAGCTCTGGCTGTGTGTTTAGTGTTGTCGTCCTGCTGGAAGGTGAACCTTCGTCCCAGTTAGGGATGGGCCGAACAGACCCCTGTTCAGTTTGCACCAGAACTTCTGAATACCGTGAAAGTTCGGATAAAAATAACAAAACCCATTAAAGTCAATGGGATCTGAATGTCAAAAATCAAAAGTGCCCATTTTTAAGGCTTATATGCAAGTAATTGGGCATAAAATCATTTTTAAATGAGCAGTGATTTTTGGAAAGCATAAAAATAAAAAATCCTTCCAATATAGTGCCTGGGGGGGCCTTAGTCTACCTCTAAAGTCGCAGATCTGTACCATGTCTAGAATCTGCTGCAGCAATAATTGCATTTATAAAGCCAAAAAAGCTAATTTTTTCCTGCAAGCTGCTTTTATTTTGTTCAGCAACAGCTGGGGAGCCAGTGTGAATGATAAGGCCACAATGTAGTGCACTGGGAACAAGATTAAAGGTTTTTTGGATGCATTCTGGTGTCACTTTGACTTTAGATAGAAGTAAATGGCACAAATGAAATGATTGAACACCTTCAAAGCTAAGCAGCCTCGAAGTCCTGCAGAGATTCCACCTCTCAAAAAGACTTAATCGTGACATCGACATCAGAGGCTTCATAGCTGGTAATCCAGGACTTTTATAAAAGTCAAACGATCCACGGAGTCTGTGGACAGAAGTGTTCTATGATTAGTAATGAAACCTCCTGCAGCACTGAATGCCCGTTCTGAAAGCATGCTGGATGCAGGGCAGCCCAACAACTCAATAGCATACTGGGAAAGTTCTGGCCAGTGGTCTATTCTCATGACCCAGTAAGTCAGTAGATCATCAGCTGGAAAGCTCTCCATCTCTGTGTTGGCCCCGAGGTAATCATCTACTATGTGATGCAGACATTGCCGATGTGGAAGCTGACAGCCCTGGGGGTGTGGACAAAAAACATTCCGAAATGCCTCACTTAGGCGGACACCTTCTCCAACGCTCCTCTCTTGGCCAACAGAAGACTCAAGGCAACGTTTTCCACCACACTGTAACCTACCAGAGTCAGGAAAAACCTTCAATAAAATCCTCTTTAACGTGTCCTCAAGAGATTTTATCTTTTGCACTCTCTGTGGGGATGGGATGAGTTCTGAGACCTTCCCCTTATAACGCTGGTCAAAGAGGTTTGCCAACCAGTAATCATCCTTCTCCTTTATGCCACATATACTTGGGTCCTTTCATAGGCTTTGAAGCATGAGTTTGCCCATGCACCTCAAATTTGTCAAGGCTTGAGAAGTAGACTCCTCGGAGTCACTCAGGGTGACAGGATCTGGAACTTCCTCCTCCCAGCCATGTACTATTCCCAATGGTCCTGGGTTTGGAAAGCCATCGCTTACAGATTGACACATGTCTTCCTCTTCTTCGAAGCCTATGAAAGTGCCCGAATCCTCCTCCGAATCCTCCTCCCCTCTCTCCTCCTGTATGTTCTGTGACATAGAAATGATGGTGTCTGGATAAAGTGGGCCTTAAGAGGAAAGGAAGTCCTCCTCTTCCTCCTGCTAAGACCAGAAGGAAAGGAGGCATGAAAGTTGTTCTTTAAGAAAGCAAACCACAATAAAAAAGAAAGATAGAATATATGTAATTCATAATAATGAAAACATTTGATAAACAATAATGTAAATGGCCAAGGGGAGACCAAGATAGGACAACAGAATATGAGAAGTGGTGGAAGAAAAAAAGAAAAAATACATACTGTATATATATATATATATATATATATATATATATATATATGTAGCACTGACCCCCGAAGGAGCTGCTGGTTTTGTTGGGCTTACCGTTACCTTCTTGACCTTGTGCGTCTAGGGGTTTCCCGAGGTAGATGGCCCAAAGAATTGCAGAAACTGACACTGGATTCACTTTTGGGATATTTATTTGAGAAAAAGTAGACAAAACAGTCTCTCCATGAAGGGTAAATGGTTAGGTAGGAAGTTCAGGTACTTTTGGAACTGCAAAAGATAGGAAGTCTCTCACTATAGAAATCCACAGAATTACCATTCACAACTGGATTCTCACAGCTACCGGATAGACCTCCTCTCACTAGGCCTAGCAAACCAATAGAGTGTTTAAGTAGAACAAAGTCTCTGCCACAGACTTGAATGTAGAACACTTGAACAAAGTCTCTGCCACAGACTTCAATGTAACTGAGGGACGTAGATAAATATAGAGAGCTATCATACGGTACCAGTATCTTGCAGCTGGTCCGGCGATACCGTATGAGTGTAGATTCACTTATTGTCCTTCAACTGAGCCTCCAGGCTCCTTCTGAGAAGCCAGCATTATGTGCGGCCTTCTCCTGAAGAGTCCTCCCCTGGTTGCTTCTCCAGTTGCTGGGCCTCTCCACAGATGAGACGGCACCGGACCACCTTTGAATCCTCCTCTCGGTTACTTTGCCTTGGGCTAGCCAGCCCTGAGACTCAGAATTGGGTGGATCCGCACCCCAGGCCATGAGGACCATGGGGGCTGGTCAGGAGGACCAGGACCAAACAGACATCAAGCTCTTCTGGACCAGAAACCAAGAAGCACGTGATGTCATTACCTTAACCACTTCCCGACCAGCGCACGACAATGTACGTCGACAGCATGGCACGGGCAGGCATATTGGCGTACATGTACGTCCAATATTCGTTGCCGCCGTGCCATCGGGAGCGCGCCGCCGGCGGCGCGCTCCCGCGCTGGTCGGGACCTCCGTGAGTCCGGTCGCGGGACCCGCGGACTCGATCGCCGCGGGCATCCCCGCGATCGTCTCACGGAGCGGCGGAATGGAGGAAATGCTGTATAAACAACATTTTCTCATTCTGCCTAGCAACTAGTGACGCTGATCTCTGCTCCATGTGATTGGAGCAGAGATCAGTGTACACTAAATGAAAGCCCAACCCCCCCACAGTTAGTAACACACCCCTAGGAACACTTAACCCCTACACTGCCACCCACAGGTTAACCCTTTCACTGCCAGTGTCATTTACACAGGAATCACTGCATTTATATAGCAGTGATTACTGTATAAATGACAATGGTCCCAAAAATGTGTCAAAAATGTCCGATGGGTCCCCGACAATGTCGCAGTCACAATAAAAATGGCAGATCGCCGCCATTACTAGTAAAAAAAAAAATAATAAAAAATTATTAATAAAAATGCTATAAAACTATCCCTATTTTGTAAACGCTATAACTTTTGCGCAAACCAATCAATAATCGCTTATTGCGATTTTTTTTACCAAAAATATGTAGAAGAATACGTATCGGCCTAAATTGAGGGAAAAAAATGTTTTTTTATATATTTTTGGGGGATATTTATTATAACAAAAAGTAAAAAATAATGTGTTTTTTTCAAAATTGTCGCTCTATTTTTGTTTATAGCGCAAAAAATAAAAACCGCAGGGGTGATCAAATACCACCAAAAGAAAGCTCTATTTGTGGGAAAAAAAGGACGTCAATTTTGTTTGGGAGCCACGTCGCACGACCGCGCAATTGTCAGTTAAAGCGACGCAGTGCCGAATCGCAAAAAGTGGTCTGGTCTTTGACCAGCAAATTGGTCCAGTCTGAAAGTGGTTAAATACGCCTTCACAGAATACACAGCAGGATGACACACCCACTGGGTTGGTTCTGAGAAAGAATGACACTCAATATGCCTAACCAGACTGCTTCCTCAGGCCGCGTACACACGCGCGGACTGTTCGCCCAACCTTGTCCGCTGAACAGTGTTTGGGCGGACAGTCCGCTCGTGTGTGGGGCTTCAGCGGACAGTTTCAGCGGACAGTTGGACGAACAAGGTCTTACGGAAATTCCGAAAAACTGTCCGCTGAAACAAGGTTTCAGCGGACTGTTCGCTCGTGTGTAGGCTTGTTCGGCCAACTAAGTCTCGCGCATGCTCAGAAAGGATTTCCACGTCGGAAGGTTGCATTGCAGTGTATAGGACGTCGTATTTTTCGTCCCGTCGTACGTGCCGTTCACGTCATCGCGCACGGTTTCAGCAAACTGTTCGTCCGTCGTGTGTGGCCATGTCCGTCCATGCTAAGTTTGAGCGGACTGTTTGCCGAAACTGTTGGACGGACAAAGTTGGGCGAACAGTCCGCGCGTGTGTACGCGGCCTCACACTTGTCAGTGGTGACAGCGACACCCGCAGCCAAGGAGAACCCAGCGCAGTCCAGCTAGACTGGCACTGAAATCACAAATTGGAATAATTAACCCTAAAACCCAACTGTAATTTTAGGAACTTTAAATTGGAAAAACACATTGTGCATGCTCATCAGGAGCCGGCGCTACATATATATATATATATATATATATATATATATATATATATATATATATATATATATATATATATATATATATATAGATATATATATATATATATATATATATATATATATATACACGCATACATACACATACATTAATGAATTATAACTAGCGTAAACGTAAATCCAGGTCCCACCTGAGGTCCAACCCCAGGGGGACTCTGGTTTGAATCCTAAAAATCCACCAAGCCTCTCTATTCAAAAGTCGCTTACCCCTCTCTCCACCCCTGCGCATTGGAGTCAGTCTCTCGATGCCAGCGAACCTGAAAGAAGACAATTCCCCAGCAGGGCATTCACTGAAATGTCGTGAAGCAATTGAAATGTGTTTAGCATTGGGATTCGAAGTGTCACAATAATGCTCCCCTAGTGCGTATTACATGTGACACAAAATATAGTCCCACAATTAATGTAATGTTTAATTTCAAAGCTTTCTCCTCAGCTAAAAGAGCTAAATGACCTAGTAGGGGCATTCAAATGACAATATCTACATTTTTTTTAAATGACATGGGAAACTGCCAGGGTAGGACAACCAGGTAGGTTGGCGTTTCTGTGATGTAAATAGGCTCGGGAACAGAAGGGAGTCCAAAATGGGGGCCCTCCGACTGGAGAAATGGCAATCTGAATCCAGTCTTTTACGAAGACCTGTATCTGAATAGAGAATTGGAAAATTCCTTTTGATTATGTCCACCACCGGTTGTTACTCCTTAGAAAAAGTAGTAACAAAGGTGGCTGGATCCTTATTATCAGTTCTCCCTTCTCTCATATGTTTTTTTCTCCCATACTTCCTAATACCTGGTGTCCCATGAAAAGTATTGTCTAGGGATACTCCACTCTGCTTATCTTGCACATGATCCAAACCCTTCTCAATCACTGTACCTGAATATCCTCTCTGTACCAGCCTGGCATTTTTTTTAAAGGCTGTGTCTGAAGAGCAATTCCTCCAGGCACGAGTGAATTCCCCAGTAGGGATGGCACTAATGGTATGGGATGGGTGGCAGTTTTTTTTTTTAATTATTATTATTATGAATTACATATATTCTATCTTTATTTTTTATTGTGAATTGCTTTCTTAAATGAACAACTTTCAATCCTCCTTTCCTTCTGGTCTCATTGCATCAATTTGAGGATTAAGAGGCTAATTGGAAGTCTCTGTGACCAATGAAGGGAGGGGCGGGGAGGGGAGCGTTTTTTACATGTATTTATTTTGTGCTCTTTTGTACATTAATGTTGTGAAAACGGCCTTTGTGGCTGAAACGCGTCTACCTCTGCTGTACTTTTATACTGTACTAGTTGCGTATTGTCCCTTATCTATTCATCACTTTGGCAGCTGAGCAACTGCACATCCTGCACCTGACAGCTCAGGAGGAGTTTCATTAATTTGGGGTAGTAGCACCTTTCGCTGTTGTTTATGGACAATTCCTTGGGGACCCCCAGGTCACAAGAACTAGTATCCCCATTGGAAGATTTCCCCTCTATTACTTTTCTAGGGACAATCCAAAATTTGTGATTTTCATTTACTTTAACTTTACTTTAACTTTCAATGAAAATGGTAAACAGGACAAATAGAGTGTGTGAATCTCCTTGACGGGGACACAGGCAGCAATAAAAAACTGGCAAGCATTCTAATCCTTCTGTCCTCTATCCAAAACAAAAAAAAAGTTTTCCCTTTAACGCTCTGTAAGTCCAACCCCTTTCTATTCCTCTCCACATTTTAGCATTCTCAGCACTGAGACAACTAACAGATACAGGCTGCTAATTTGTGGAGGTGACTAGAGAGGGGAATAGTCCAATAAGAACAATGATACAGAATGCTGAGCTGTGGACAGTGCTAATTGGCCCTGTGCTGATCACATGCACTCTGCCAAGTAAAAAAAGAAACTGAGCATGTGCAGAGTGACTCCAAAGGCTCTGTTTTATCAGGAGACGAAGAAGGGAATAATCAGAAAAGACAAGATCAACCAGCTTTTTCACACAATGTAGAGGATTAACCCCTTAAGTTCCACAGTAAGTATAACAAGCATGCTTTGCTGCATATACAGATTGATTCTTATTGTTGTGGGTTTAGTAACACTTTAACCGGTTCCCGACCAGCGCACGCCGATGTACGTCGGCAGAATGGCACGGGCAGGCATATTGGTGTACAGCTACGTCCAATCTTCAATGCCGCCCTGCCATCGCGAGCGCGCCGCGGGCGGCACACTCGCGTGCCGGTCGAGACCCCTGTGAGTCCGGTAGCGGGTCCCGCGGACTCGATCGCCGCAGGCATACCTGCGATCGTCTCACGGGATGGCTGAATGGAGGAAATGCAGTGTAAACAGCATTTCCCCATTCTGCCTAGCAACTAGTGACGCTGATCTCTGCTCCATGTGATTGGAGCAGAGATCAGTGTTCACTAAATGAAAGCCCAACCCCCCACAGTTAGTAACACACCCATAGGAACACTTAACCCCTTCACTGCCAGTGTCATTTACACAGGAATCACTGCATTAATATAGCAGTGATTACTGTATAAATGACAATGGTCCCAAAAATGTGTAAAAAATGTCCGATGTGTCCGCCGCAATGTCACAGTCACAATAAAAATCACTGATCGCCGCCATTACTAGTAAAAAAAAATAATAATAAAAAATTATTAATAAAAATGCCATAAAACTATCCCCATTTTTAAACGCTATAACTTTTGCGCAAACCAATCAATAATCGCTTATTGCGTTTTTTTTACCAAAAATATGTAGAAGAATACGTATCAGCCTAAACTGAGGGAAAAAAATGTTTTTTTTTATATATTTTTGGGGGATATTTATTATAACAAAAAGTAAAAAATAATGTGTTTTTTTTTTCAAAATTGTCGCCCTATTTTTGTTTATAGCGCAAAAAATAAAAACCACAGGGGTGATCAAATACCACCAAAAGAAAGCTCTATTTGTGGGAAAAAAAGGACGTCAATTTTGTTTGGGAGCCAAGTCGCACGACCGCGCAATTGTCAGTTAAAGCGACGCAGTGCCGAATCGCAAAAAGTGGTCTGGTCTTTGACCAGCAAAATGGTCCGGTCTGTAAGTGGTTAAAGATACATTTGTTTTTGCCTGGAGTTTCAGCTTAAAGCCCCACCCCAGGATACAACTTTGTTTTCACAACATCTCTATTCTACCTCACTCTAACCAATCCTAATAGTTTTTTACCTCCCTTACCTGATGACGGCAGATATACGCACCTAAGTACCCCATTCAGGGCCCTCACTGTCACCAGTTCTAGTACAGGGGAGTAGAGCCGTGAGAGCAATAGAGCCATGAGACCACTTGTCCCCTGCTACCACCCTGTGATAACATCATCCACCTTTATCTCCTAAAAGGATGTCACCGGCAGCCATCCAATCTGAAATGCCCATGTCCTATAGGCAATATTGAGGTCACTTGAAGAGGGAAGCTTCCAGGAAACAGAAGAAAAGAAGACTCAGGCTGGCAATGTCAAATTATCACGGCTGGTAGTCAGGGGAGGCAGGTGATGCCATGAAAATAAAAAAAAATAAATGAATAAAAATGTGGGGCTCCTATGACCTATGGTTCCAGAGATACGGGGCTCCTTGCACAGCCTATCAAAAGCTACATACAGAGCGGCCAGTTTAAATACAAGTTGCCACACTCATGGGCATGTATCTAAAAGACAAATGCTCCCTTCCAGCCCTCCTAAAGTGGTTGTAAACTTTGTTATACCACTTTTACCTACAGGTAAGCCTATAATAAGGCTTACCTGTAAGTACCTTGAACATCTCCTAAAATTGCAGTTTAGGAGATATTCAGTATGTGTGCTGCCGACGATGTCATTGGTGCATGCACACTGAAGAAACAGGCCCGCTGGTGCTGTTTCTTCAGGACTTGTGCCGTGATCGGTGGCTCCCTTCTGCATTTGCGGGAGTGACGTCATCGCGGCTCCAGACAATCCAGACTTCCACCGGAAGTAACTCCGGTGGAAGATGTCCACCATGTACTTGGAGTCCCAATGCCGATTCAGGGCATTGTTCTGAGGTAAGTATTTCATAATGAGCTAGTATGCATAATAGTTCATTATGCCTTTGTCTTTTACTTTTTTTTTTTTTTTTCCGGAGGTTTACAACCTCTTTAACTAGAAGGAAAAAACATATACATGTGTATAAATAAAACAACATTTACACATAATCCCATGTTTTTCTCACACAGTTAAAAGGGAGAATGAGACTTTGCTGCTGTTGAGAAGTTACTGTTTTAATCAAGCTAAATCATGCATTATTATGCTATATGTTATAACATAATAATTTACTTATCAATTTACTGTGAAATTACTGATTGGAAGTTATAACTTGAAACTGCAGAAATTTGTCCGTTAAGCCACCTGATATATAGTAAATTACCTTGAAAACAATATATAATAATTATTTGTATTTGTATGTACCTACTTATGGTAATTAATCCCTTTCCACCCAAGCCAATTCTGACTCCTACATGTAAAAATCATAATTTTTTATTTTTTTTGCTAGACAATTACTCTGAACCCCCAAACATTTATATATATATATATATATATATATATATATATATATATATATATATATATATATATATATATATATATATATATATATATATATATATACATATATATATATATACCGTATATACTCGAGTATAAGCCGAGATTTTCAGCCTCTTTTTTGAGGCTGAAAGTGCCCCCCTCGGCTTATACTCGAGTCATCGCCGTCTGACTGCTCGATCAGCGTATCGAGCAGACAGACGGCGGACATACTACAATTCGAAAGCCGCGCCTCCGCCTCCGCCTCCGCCTCCGCCTGTGATAGGCGGAACACTGAATTTCCCAGCAGCCTGTGTTCCGCCTATCACGGACATCGTCTCATCCTCGTCCGTAGTACGAGGATGAGACGATGTCCGTGATAGGCGGAACACAGGCTGCTGGGAAATTCAGTGTTCCGCCTATCACAGGCGGAGGCGGAGGCGGAGGCGCGGCTTTCGAATTTTAGAATGGCCGCCGAGGTGCCGACGAAGAGCGGCGATCCTGGCAAGGCACGGGACGGAGGCAAGGCAAGGCACGGCACGGGACGGGACGGAGGCAAGGCACGACACGGGACGGAGGCAAGGAGGCAAGGCACGGCACGGGACGGAGGCAAGGAGGCAAGGCATGGCACGGGACGGAGGCAAGGAGGCAAGGCACGGGACGGAGGCTCGGGACACAGGCTCGGGACACAGGTAGGCTGGACACACACACACACACACACACACACACACACACACACACACACACACACACACATGGACACACACACACAGGGATGGATGGATGGAGACACACACACACAGGGATGGATGGATGGATGGAGACACACACACACAGGGATGGATGGATGGATGGAGACACACACACACAGGGATGGATGGATGGATGGAGACACACACACACAGGGATGGATGGATGGATGGAGACACACACACACAGGGATGGATGGATGGATGGACACACACACACACAGGGATGGATGGATGGATGGACACACACACACACACAGGGATGGATGGATAGATGGACACACACACACACAGGGATGGACGGACACACAGGGATGGACGGACACACAGGGACGGACACACACACAGGGATGGACAGGCATGTCTCACCCTCGGCTTATACACGAGTCAATAAGTTTGCCAGTTTTTTTGGGGGTAAATTGGGGGCCTCGGCTTATATTCGGGTCGGCCTATACTCGAGTATATACGGTATATATATATTGTGCAGCAATTTTTAAAATGTGTTTTTTTATAAAGAAACTGTTTCATGAATAAAAAAAAAACAGTAAAGTTAGCCTGATTTTTTTATTTTTTTTTGCATAATGTGAAAGATGATGTTACGACGAGTAAATAGATACCTTACTCATGCTTTAAAATTGTGCACACTTGTGGAATAGCACCAAACTTCAGTACTTAAAATTTCCATAGGCGAAGCTGTAACATTTTCTACAAGTTACATGTTTAGAGTTACAGAGGAGGCCTAGTGCTCAGGGCTGGCCCTACTATGGGACCCAATGGGACCATGGCTCCAGGCGGCATTTAACAGTGGGCTAACCAGGGCTCAAGTCCTGCGGGAACGCATGGGAACGGAGTTCCTATACTTTTTCCACAACAGGAACACAGTTCCCTTAGTAGCCATGTCCTGCAAGACTTTGAAGTATGCGAGTTGTGTGGCAAGTGCTACACCAGCAGCCGCCGACACAGCTCACAATAGTAAGTGTCGCACACCTGACAATTCAGGCATTGACAGTAGGGGGCCCCATTCGATCTACCTGTCAATCACAGCTAGCTGACAGGTAGATCAGGTCCCTGCTGCTAAGAGATTGTATTTAGTCAGACCTCTCATGATGCGCTCCTCCCCGCCGGCCCCTCCTGATATCCTGTCTCCTCACCCCCCAGTCTCCTGCATACTTGCTCTGTGTGTCCAGCTGAATCCCCCCCTCCTCTATCTTCAGTGCCATATGATGAGAGAACCCAGAGGAGGAGCTTAGCTATTCTGCTCACAGGACATGCAGGGAGAGAGGTGAGCTGAGGGAGGAACATCAGTTTGGGGTGGTAAGCTGAGCACAATACCTGGCAAAGTTTAATGCCAGGAGGGAAGTTTATGTGGAAATATGTGAAGGGTTGGAATAGCTGCGAGTGTGTGTTTGAGCCCTGCAGAGTTTGCAGCCCCCCAATCTAACATACATCTCCTAAGCAGGAACACATCACTATCTCCCCAAGCCTTCTGTCCAGATAAAGTGCAGTTCATTTATGACCTTTCCGTTTAACCCTGTGTTATCCAAACTCTGTTCAATGAAAAGTGTAAACTCACCACATAAACACTCTATATACAAAATAAAATTCCCCAATAAAGATCAGAACATGATGTTCACATTTGCATGGAAGCACGATTGAATGAATGCTGATTATTCAGAGAATTACATTATTTATGTTTATTGAGGATTGTTTTGGATCTTGGGTGGGAGTTCCCACACTTTTTCCCCCAGGACTTGACCCCTGGGGCTAACAGTTACTGTCATGAATCCTGGATCAGTCAGCAAGACTCTCAGGAGCAGAGCAGAGTGGAGCGGATGCTGGTTGGCTGTGCACTGTGCGCTGTCTCCTGCAATGATTTATAGAATCGCCTGCTGCCTAGCACCTAGCAACCAGTGACATCAGAGGCTACGTCAGAGGCCCGCCCCCCTCTGATGTAACCTGCATTACATCAGAGGGGGGCAGGGTCACCCATACATCATTGGAGAAGCCCGGCTTCCCCAATCGCATCAGAGGGGGGGGTCAGGTGACGGGTGGCCCTGCCCTCCGCATATAACAAACGTCAGGCCACCGGGATCCCGCAGTGTCTCCTCCGTGGAGACAGAAGATGGATGGATGCACTGCGCTGGATCAGATCAGCCATTGCTGGAGAGATGATCATCCATCGCTGGATAGCAAGAGTGGATTACCACCGCTGGAATCTTTTTTTTTTAATAAAGGACTTTTTCAAAAGTGTGTTTGTCTTATTTAACTATTTTTTACACTTTCTTTGTGAAATGGTAGGGGTACTTTTGTACCCCCTTACCATTTCAAACAGGGGGCTTCCAGATTCTGATAAGCCCTCCGCCCACAGACCCCCACAACCACCAGCCATGGTTGTGGAGATGAGGCCCTTGTCCCCATCAACATGGGGACATGGTGCTTTGGGGGGACCTCCAAAGCATCCTCCCAATGTTGAGGGCATGTGGCCTGGTATGGTTCAGGAGGGGGGGCGCTCTCTCGTCCCCCCTCTTTTCCTGCGGCCTGCCAGGTTGCGTTACACTTTTATTGTTTCACTTTAATCATTATTAAAATCACTGTTCCCGAATTGATACATGTCCCCTGGGGCAGGACCCAGGTCCCCAAACACTTTTTAGGACAGTAACTTGCATATTAGCCTTAAAAATTAGCACTTTAGATTTTGAACGTTGGAGTCTCATAGACTTTTATAGGGTTCTAAAGTTCACACAAAGTATGCTATATACTAGCTCCGTCAAATCTCCTTTATACATTCGACAGACACCATAAGCCTTCAAAGACAGATTCGACCGTAATTCATGTAGATTTTCGGACAAATGCAATTTTTGAACGAAAAACTAAATAAATAAAAACAAATTTCGGGAGTAACTAAATAAATAAATTTTTCGGACGAAAACTAAATTCCAAAATGAAATATTTCACTCTGCACATGTCTAGTGCCAGCCAGTCATGGGATTCCCAATAAAGGTGATCTCTTTGCTGCAGTCCTATGATGTACAATTTACCAGCTGTATTGGATATTATGTCATTCAAATGTATGTACGATTACTTGTTCAAATCCTCTATGAAGTTTTTTTTTTTTTTTATGTTTATCTAACCTATAACTTGGTGCTTATATCCATGAACTTTTTACAGGTGAATACACACAGTCACATAAGCTGTTTTTGCTATCTTAGTGCTGCAGGAGGCTTTGCAAGCTTATTTAGCTTCTTTCTTTATCTATGTTGCTCTATTGACTTTGGATACAGATCTCTTATATGCTTTGGGTATACACCTGGCTCATGGGACTGCACATCACATACGTACAAGAAGAGACTCTATGTGTGATACAACAGATGTGTTGATGAAACTGCATGTACTGTGGCTGATAACCATGTGTGCACAGTGCCTCAATGCATTTTGCTACATTTGATTCATATGGGTACTGATCCATTCGATGTACAAGCACCATGCTAATAAGTGAAAACCTCAGCCTATAATTTGTTGATTATATGTTAACAGGTTTATTTCAGTACTGGAACTCCTACATTGCATGTTATATTGTGAAGGCCATGACACAATATTACTGTTGTGGCATTGCAATCATATTAATAATGGATCCAGTCTTACCTTTAGACTAAATTTTCTGGATTTTATTCATATTTGTTGGATGCTATATTTGCAGCCTTGAACTTTATAGTCATGTTTATACATGTAGCCAGGAGCTGACTATTATGCTTGCAATTCGGAGACATTTCTTGCTATGTTATTAATGTGGGGTTAGCACCCTCTAGTGTTTGCTTGACTCTATGTGTCATTTACTTTTCTTGTGAAAAAATTTAGAGCAAAGCATTGTGGGATGTGCAGTTCAGAATGCTGAAGTTTCAATGCCAGCAGGACTGATCTGAACTACAATTAACAGAATGCTGAGTGGACAGAACAGACTGCTGGGAAAGGGTATAAAAAGGGTTGGCGTGGCCTAGATCGGCCTCTTGGGACACCATTTGACTC
This sequence comes from Lithobates pipiens, assembly GCF_037356315.1. NCBI lineage: Eukaryota > Metazoa > Chordata > Amphibia > Anura > Ranidae > Lithobates > Lithobates pipiens. The sequence continues at coordinate 187,091,232 of NW_027507748.1, forward strand.
TGCCAGCAGGAGGTCTGTGTGACAGTGAGCTGCTGTTGATTTGCCAGCCAATTTAAATATAATAGTCTGCATATTGTTTTCTTTATGTTGTGCAAGTTTTAATGGCCTATGAGTTTAGGGTGGCACAGTGGTGTAGTGGGTAGCACTCTCACCTAGCAGTAAGAAGGATCGCTGGTTCAGATCCCAACCACGACATTACCTGCCTGGAGTTTGCATGTTCTCCCTGTGCCTGCGTGGGTTCCTCCGGGTACTCCGGTTTCCTCCCACACTCCAAAGACATGCAGGTAGGTTAATTGGCTTCTGTCCAAAATTGGCCCTAGTATATGAATGGGGACCTTGGATTGTGGGCTCCTTGAAGGTAGGGACCAATGTGAGTGTGCAAGGGATAGGGACAATTGTAGACACTCAGGTTGAACTGGATGGACTGGTGTCTTTATTCAACCTTACTAACTATGTAACTATGTAACTATGAGTTGAGGAGACAGAAGGGAGGAGCCTGATATAGAAGATACAGCGCCAGCTCTTTACCCTTCCGCTGATCTGTTCACAAAGGTGTCTGTGATTGGATTAATATCTGTGTTTATTTAAAGTTGAAGGTGCTTCGGATCACTAGGTTGCCTTTTTCATAAGTATAAATAAAGTATTTGTAATTGTGTCTTTTTATTATCTTACAGTATTAAGATATACGTATTTCTGTGTTCTTACTAATACAGTAAACAAACTTGAACTGCTTCATTGATACTGTGTGAGTCTCCCCTTATTAATACAGTTGTTAAGATGATTGAGCCCAGGGTGTCAGAGGTAATGGAGGATTTGCAGAGTCGAGGTAATCAGTGAGGTACAGAGTCTATTAGCAGTCCTCATGGGCTACCGCTACTTATATATCAAGAGCGTCATACATGTATGCATGATATATTGTGGCTATTGATAAATGTTATATCAGAAGTGATGATACACGTGAAATTCATATTGTGGATCGACCTTGTTGTAACAGTTAACTGAGGATGGGCACAATTACTGCAACTTGGGATTTACTCTTATTTATGACTCAGAAATGTGCCTTTCTTTTTTTTTGCCCATCACCAGGGGAGCACCTATATTATATATGGGTGTATATTTACTTAAGACATGTATATCATATACTGCTTGATCTAAGGCCCAATTCTAATTGTGCCTAGTTCTAGGTATTTATTGTTGTCTGTGTCAGTCAGTGCTATAGAGATTAAAGTGTATCTAAACCCAAAACCCAAAAAAAATCACCTGAGCAGGAATAGAGGAGAAATCTTCCAATAAGGACATTTGTTCCAGTGGCAATTGTGTAAGAAGTGATTTTCCTTACTTTGGAATTATTTTCTCTCACTTCCTGATGTGTCCACAAGATAGGAAAGAAAGGAAAATATAAATTGGACCCAAATGTCCAAAAAGCTAACTGGAGTTTTAATCATTTTTCTACTTTATCCAATTTTGGCTATAAAAACAATTACTTCTGAGGTCATTAGCCAATTCGAATTATTTAATTTAAGATAGAAGTGGACACTCTTAGATGCTATTGACTGCAAGTCAATACTGGAGTTGGGCAGTGATTTTCAGGTTTAAAAAAAGGCCAATTTTGCTATTATACATGACAAAATAAAGACATTGCTGTCTATAAAAAAGGAAGAGTAAGCATTCATTTAATGGTTGATAGCATGCAGTGTAAAAATGTCCAAAAATACAACATGGTTTTTGATATACTAAGATTTCACAGCATGCACTGAGACTTTCTATGACCCAGACAGACTGTGTACCAGTGGGTAAACAAATCTATTTTTCCACTGACACAAGAATGTATTGATTCTCATTAACTATGTAGTAAGAATATTTTAAAAAGCTAGCCATTTTACTGTAAGTATGCTACTGCTGCTGTTCAATGTTTTAGTTCTATCAACAATATAACAAGATTGTGACTACTTGGATCAATAAAACTTCATTTTTATTTAACAGCCTGAAGATACTTTCTGATTTTCTAGCACAATATTCACATGGGCTTTCAAAATTGAGATGTGTACATTTATTAAAATAAAGTTGCCTGAAATTATAACACAAGCTGGGATATTTGCAGCAAAGGTATAACGAACAGAGTGTTACTCACATATAAAACTCCACTTTACCTTGACCCTTGCTTTTTATGAAACAATATGCTTAGATCACATTCTTAACAAAAGAGTAATGGGATTAGTAAAACTATAAAAGTTAGTAGGAATCAACCACTTGCTGCCTTGCCCTGTTAGAATAAATCCATAGATTAAACACTTATGAACATTTTTGCAGGTGTTCTTTCTTAATTCCAGCTATGTCAGGTTATATTATGTTCCATCTCCTTCACTGAGTCTCATTTCTGGAATGAACTATATTATACAGTACAATGGTCAGGAATTGTGTTCCTCGCCAGTATATCATTACTTAGAGGTAGTCATGTTTTGTTAGAGCTCAATAACAAATGGGTGAATAATTCCCTTGAAGGTCTTGAATTCAATCCTTCAATTCAATGTAGAAGAGGGGCTTAGTGGCCTTGCAGTAAGAGGGTCCTTGGCTTAAATCATGGCCAGGACATTTTTCACATTCTACCTGTGTTTGTGTGGGTTTCCTCCTACACTCTAAAAGACATACCAGTAGATTTATTGCCTCAAATAAGTGCACCCAAGATGGCATCCTAACCTAAAAAAAAATCAAACATTGGCAGTGGCATACTTAACAAGCAAAAGGGGGTGCTTGTACATATAAAACCTTAGATCTATTTGTGATACTATGGTATTAATGTTTTTGCAATTATTTAGATTTTTTTCAATTAGATCACTTAAAGGAGAAGTTTGGGGTATTTAAACAAACACACAGACATCTATACTCATTTCAGACTGCCCCACATTGGCTTTAAGCCTGAAAACAGACTGATCTCATAACCATTGATTGCTTAGTTCTCGGTCTTTTCAAAATGGAGAGCAGTGACTGTCAGTTACTGCTCTATGCTCTGCCCCTCCAGTGCATACTGGAGTGAAGGGCTGGTGAGGGGGTGCCACAGATGGTAGGCCCAACTAGGGGAACCAGTTTCAATAAGGATCAAATAATATGGCCAGGGTTCTTCCAGAGACTGGAGCTGCTCTGTGTCATCAGCTGATAGTGGGTTTTAACTGACTCTGAGCCACTGGAGGGCAAAAGCAAGTGTGATCCAGATGGGGAGTATCACCAAAGAAGCTTTGGCTATACTTCTCTTTTAACCATTTCCTGTCTGATCATAGCAAGGCTGGATGGGAAGAGTAGTGATGAGAGTGGATACACCCATTCTTCCCCCCTGCATCCTCTGCTTGTGCAAGATCACTGGAAGCACACAGCATCATGATCTGTGCCTGCTTTCCACCGTACACAGCGAAACATTGATATATTTTTCCGGGCGGCTGTTAGTGGCCAATCAGCAATCACATGGACAATAGTAAATAAGATTTAATCTCCTGGCATCATTGTTTACTACTGTGTGATCTTTGTGATAGGTCCCAGAGATCACATGATAAAAGGCCATTCACAGTAGCCCTACACCATGTAATAGCTATGACCAATCACATCTATCCCAGTATTTCTCAATGGCTGCAGGAATGCAGCCGGAAAGAGTGAGAAAAGAGTTTACAGCCATTATGGTCACTATGGTGACACTGTGCTGCTAGTATGACAGTATATATATATATTTTTTTTAAATCATCAATCATCAGTTAATGTCCCTAACCACTACCACCCACTCAATATTTTCCTAATCACAGCCACACCAGTTACAGTATCCCTGATCACTGCCACACTGATTACAGTGCCCCTGATGGGCACCATGGTGTCTGTGATAACTGTTGTACAAGTTACAGTGTCTGTGATTAGCACAACACCGTTACAGTGTCTGTGATCACCTCCACACCAGTTACAGTGTCTGTGAACACCGTCACACCAGTTACAGTGTCTGTGATCACCACCACGCCAGTTATAGAGACGGTGATTGCTTCCACACCAGTTACTGTGTCCATTATCACTGCCACATCAGTTACTGTGTCCCTGATCACTTCTCCACCACTGACATGGCCCCTAATCACTGCCACTCACTCACATGTGGTCTATGACCACCACAAGACAGACAATGTTTGTGATCACTTCACCACACCAGTCATATCATCCCTGATCATTGCCACACCAGTCATATTCTCCCTGATTACCACCACACCAGTCATATTGTTCCTGATCACTGCCTCACCAGTTACAGTGTTTATGATCACTGCCACACCAGTCCCAGTGTACCTGATCACCACCACACCAGTCCCAGTGTCCCTGACAGTGGCGGCCCATCCATAGGAGAGCACGTGAGTCCCCCCCCCCCCCCCCCAAAGCTGGTCACTAAAAAAATTTATAAAACAAATAAATAAATAATAATAAAGGTCCTTTAAAATAAATAAAATAAATAAAACAAGGTCTTTTAAGTGCACTGTGTATGGGTGCTGGACACAGTGCGCTATGAGCAGCGTGACGTCTATGCAATCACCTGATTGCAGGTGAGAAGCCTCATTTGACTGGTTCTGGGAGTCCTTGTGGCGCAAAACACTCCAATCTTACAGAATTCTCCTTGTTGTGGGGTTTTCTATTGGCACCACCATAGGACATGGGCAGTGCTTTCCTCAGAGCCGCAGCATCACTTACCCTTAGACATGTGCATTCGTTTTCGTCCAAATGCATTTTCGTCCGAATTTCAGGTATTTTCGTTATCATTTTGAAAAACGATAACGAAAGCACAGAATCCGAAAAATGAAAGATCCGACATAAATAAATGCTTTATTTTCCTTTTCATTTTGACACAGTTCGATACAGATAGGAGATTCGATGTGACTCTGACAATAACAATCTGTGTCTATTGAACGTGTATCATAACAGTCCATTCATTCACACAGGGGCAACACGACTTTCAGCACGACTTTGGGAGGCAACTTGGACACAACTTGAGTGTGAATCACAGCGCGACTTACAACATGACCTTAATGTAAAAAAAAATGGCATGGGTTCCCCTTCAAGCGCATGCCAGGCCCTTTGGTTCTTAGAAGGATATTAAGGGGAACCCCGCTCCAAAAAAATCCCTCAAAATCCATACCCTTATCCGAGCACGCAACCTGGCAGGCCGCAGGAACAGAGGGGGGAACAAGAGAGTGCCCCCCCTCCTGAACCGTACCAGGCCACATGCCCTCAAAATTGAGAGGATGCTTTTGGGGTAGCCCCTCTAAGCACCTTGTCCCCATGTTGATGAGGACAAGGGCCTCACCCCCACAACCCTGGCTGGTGGTTTTGGGGGTCTGCGGGGGGGGCTTATCGGAATCTGGAAGACCCCTTTAACAAGGGGACCCCCAGATCCCAGATCTCCCCCCTGTGTGAAATGGTAAGGGGGTACAAAAGTACCCCTACCATTTCACCAAAAAGTTGACAAGTCCTTTATTAAAGTCTTCTTTCATCTTCTTTCTTCTGGTCTTCTTCCTTCTTCCTTTCTTCATCCTTCGGTTTCTTCCTCCATCTTCTTCTACCTCCGATCTGCTTCTTCTTGCTCTGGTGTTCTCGTTCGTCATCTTCCTCCACGGCATCTCTGCTTCGTTCTCAGGTGCCGCTCCGTGCAATGGGAGGCTCCCGCTGTGTGACGCTTCTCTTCTTCTGACAGTTCTTATATAACGGAGGGTGGGGCCACCTGGTGACTCCGCCCCCTCTGATGCATGATGTTCAACATTAGAATCCTACCTATAGCTTGTAGTCGAAATATTCGACAGGGAATGTATGATTGCAGCATCATAAGTGAGTTCCTCTGCTCCGTCGAATCTTCTTTAAACATTCGACAGACACCATAAGCCTTCAATGACAGATTCGACCTTAATTAATTTGGATTTTCTGACGAATGCAATTTTTTAACGAAAAACTAAATAAATAAAAACGAATTTCGGAAGTAAGTAATAAATGTATTTTCCGTACGAAAACTAAATTCCGAAACAAAATATTTCAGTCTGCACATGTCTACTCACCCTCTGGCCCAGGATGGAACACAAGGCCTGAGTGGCGCCTCCTCCTTGAGTTTTAGCCGGAGTATATATATATATAGTATCTATATATACTATAGTTTGTAGAAGCTATAACTTTTGCGCAAACCCATCAATATACACTTATTGGGATTTTATTTATCAAAAATATGTAGCAGAATACATATTGGCCCAAATCGATGAAGAAATAAATTTTTTTACATTTTTTCATTGGGTGTTTTATAGACCAATCAAATATCACCAAAAGAAAGCTCTATTTGTGGGAAAAAAGGACACAAATTGTATTGGGGTACAATGTCGCACTCCCACCACCCAATTGTAAGTTAAAATAGCACGGTGCCATATCGCAATAAATGGCCTGGTCATGAAGGGGGGTAAACCACCCGGAGCTGAAGTGGTTAAGATACCAGAAGAAGAGTCCATAGGGACAACTATGAATTCCTGACATGATTACCTGGTATTTTTGCACTTAATAAACATATATAACACATGCTTTCAATTGTATATTTAACAGATTAGAAGATGGCAAATAAGAGAAGATTATTGTTAGGGTTTGAACACACTTTAATGAAGACATCCGCACTATATGTAGCTTGTTATTGGGTGCTCCTTCTTGTGAAAGGAGTCTATTTCTGGGGTGAATTTATTTTATTTGAAACTTTAAAAATCTAATAACAAACATGAAGGAATCTGTATTTTAATCCACTTAGACTGGATTGGGTGCTACTAAATGTGGCAGTAAAGGTGCGATAAATGCACATTTTACCATATATTACTGAAATATATAAATGTGAATGAGGCCTGAAAATAGACAGTCATGTAGTTGAGAGTTCCACTAGCCTTAGGCTGGGTTCAGAAGGGCCAAATACAGTTAGGGACCTTCACCTCCTCTTGCACTTGTAGACTTGTAATAGCAAAACCTCCTATTAGGACTGCTTCAACATTTGCAGTCTTTTGCTAAATCCCGTGAAGCTGTTCTTTAACCTGTACTTTATATGTTTACATTAATACGAAATGAATTGATCAAATAAGCAACCCATTTTCAAAGCTCTGATTACTAGTAAGGTGTCTGTTTCTAGAAGCATATGGTTGCTGAGTCCCCGGAGAGATAAGCACTTGAAACATAATAGATGGAAGACTGACTGCGTGCCATTGGAAGTCAGTATGTGTGCGCTGATTATGCCTTACACAACTAAATGAATAAGAATCAAGATATCCATGAATCATATACTTGCAAGAATTTCTTGTAATTAAGACAAATTTGAGAAGATGGTATGAATGTTGTCACGCTAAGCTGATGTTTAATTAATTTGCTTTCCATTTTCTATATTAAAGTGAAAACTAGTCAACTCTCATAAAACTTTTGCTCTAGTCACCCATCAGCAAATTCTTCTTTTTTTTTTTTTGCAGAGTAATTGATGCACAAAATGAAAGGATACAGTACAATGCTATTCCAAAACACAGGGGATTACACCAACCAAGTACAGAATATTGGAGAAAATATTAAATTATTGTGCAAGGTGACTGCAGATTTATGCCTTGGAATGTACAGGAGTTTGCAGAGTTTTAATATTTATTGGAAATGGGTAGAAAAGAAAGAGAAAAATGGTAACTAAGAACAATAACAACATGATGTGTTCAGGAGGAAATACTTTTTTTTACACAAGTGGTGATAGATGTCCCTGTCATGATATAAAACTGTAGAAAATTACAAAGCCCTCTTTAGATCTTTAATGCCGGAGGGTAATAGTAGAATAATACTTTTAAGGATAGATTTTCCTCTCTCATTTGTCACCCATGCCCCCATGTATCTATGTTGTCATTAAATTAAAAATGATATTTTCAAGGGAGTTATGGAAAAAGAGTTTGCAGTTATTGAAAGTTTAAAAGTTTTAAAAATATATAGGAGACACAATTTGCACATTGTATACTAGGTATAAATAATATATTTGGAAGAAAATTTTTGGATATGCAGTAATGCCAACTAGGTAAAATACAGTTGACTCTTAAATTGCCATTTTCTGGATCAATTTTACATTGTATTGCAAATCTTTGTTTGTCAAAACTGTTAACAAATATAATAAAATAATTTAAAGCCACTCATTTACCCACTGTTAATTACACATAGGGGAATCATGAATCTTAAGTAAACACATAACACCCAGAGCAAAGTAACAGGCTCACCTAAAGGATAACTATACTTTTGCAAAGTTCTCCGTTAAGGTATCCCCTACCCCCAGCACCTTCCCCAAAGTTTTTATATTATCCTCTTGCAGTCCAAAATCTGCTGAACTGTCCCAGACTTCTGTAAATGCACATAAGCCTCCAATGTCCCAACATTGGGGTAGAGGCACTTAAAGCAGTTGTAAACTGAGGCGGAAAAAAACAAAACAAAGAAACCTGTTAGCCCTTGTACACACGGTCGGACATTCCGATGGAAAATGTCCGATCGGACCGTGTTGTCGAATAATCCGACCGTGTGTGGTCTCCACTGGACTGTTTCCATCAGAATTTCCAACCAACAAAGTTTTAGAGCAGGGCTGTAAAATTTTCCAACAACATAATCCGATCAGACAAAGTGCCACGCATGTCCGATCGTGTGTAGAGAATTCCGATCGGACAAAGTGCCACGCATGCTCAGATCAAATTCCTAGACCAAAGCTATTGGCTACTAGCCTGAACGCAGTCCCATCGTAACGAAATAACGTCACCACGTTCTGAATGATCGGATTGTCCAACAACTTCGTCCGATCGTGTGTATGCAACAGTTTTGGACAAAATCCGTCTGACAAAATCCGATGGACAAAATCCGACGGACATAATCCAACGTTTGGTTGTCAGAATGTCCGACCGTGTGTACAAGGCTAAGACAAAGGCATAATGCACATTATGAAATATTCACCTTAGGACAAAGCCGTCTTAGCAGCGCCTGGTCACCACTGTGAGGGCTGGCATCTTCTCCCGTCCTTTCTTTCAGGATCGTGGGCTAGAGTGGCCAGAGCCGGGATGACCTCACTTCCGTGCATGCGTGCAGGAGCCCTCGGTTCTGGCAAGAAGCTCTGCAGTTTCGGCACGGTAATCCAGACCTTCAGAGCGCATGTGCTGCTGACTTTAGTGGCTGCATGCAGGGTGAATATCTGCTAATCCGTGCAGGTTTAGCAGACATTCATTTATTCTACAGGTAAGCCTTATTATAAGCTTACCTCTAGGTAAAAATCACAAAGCGGGGTTTACAACCGCTTTAAAGAATAACTATAAAAAAGTATAGCTCTTCTAAAGAGCTCATTTAATTATTTGTAGTGAATTACTACATATTATTTATTTATTACATGCACTTGTTTAGCACCATAATTTTTATGCAGTGCTTTAAATATACTGTATATTGTACATTCATATCAGTCCCTCGCTGTATGCTCCCAAGACAGGGACTGAGCTATCAAAGACAGCTCTCAGTCTTTACTAATAATCAGGAGTCAGCCTTGCTGGTTGCCGATCATGTGACCACTGTGACAGCCAATCACAGTGGTCACATTATTAACTATCCTTCCCACCCTTGAGGCATACAGACTTTATTAGGGATGGATGTAAATGCTGGGTAGGAAGGGGTAAAAGTGGTGAAACTCAAATGTGACTTTGAAATGCATTGCAGGTGTAATGCCTTAGTGCACTGGAGTGCCATTCAAAATGTTATGCTCTTTACTGCATATAGCGGTAATGCACACAATATCTCCTCCAAGGTTCTGTTCTTGGACCTTTCCTATTCTCGATCTACACCTCCTCCCTGGATCAGCTGACAACCCCCCATGGCTTCTAATGCCATCTCTACGCTGACAACACTCACATATCAGCCTGGATGTCACACCACTTCCTCAAACTCAATCTATCCAAAACCAAGATCATAAATTTCCCTCCCCCACATGACTCTTCCCCTGATTTCTCTGTCAAGATTGATCAGCCCATCTCCACATGTGAAGGTTCTAGGTATAATCCTTGACTCTGAACTACCCTTTCAGCCCCACATCCAATCACTGTCCAAAGCTTGCTGCCTCAGCATTTTTTATAGGCTATCCCTCCATCACTAAAAACAAAAGTCCAGGCACAGAGACAAGAAACCAAGTGAAAGACTAAAAAAATGAAGTATAGCTGTGGCTGCTGCTGTCAAAAACTCATAGCCAAATGAGCACAGAACAGACAATCAAACAGGTGAACAGCGCTGATCAGCAGACATAAAAAGAATACTCAGAAGCGAAATAAAGACTTTTAATGTTAAGTTGAAAAGAATAGTACTCATCAAGGCTTACAGCAGTCTGTTGATGGTCATACAGAGCCTTGGATTGAAAGGCTGGCAGCAGTCGAACAAAGAATACAAGAGCGCCACTGGTGGGGGCCTATCCAGAACTGTGGGGCTAGGGGTCCTACGAAGGAGGAACCAATCAGCTGGCATAGGAACTGATGGGACCAGTGTACAGTGGCCTATTGGACTGTGTAAGATGCCCGGAAATGACATCAGAGCCTGGTGGAAGTCAGCCAAGGGAATCCGAAGACTATGGCTAAACCCTGCTGCTGGGGCCAACAGGAGCTGCTGATGCCAAACTAGCAAAGAGAGTCACACAACACCAACTGGAGACACTAAATGTTTCGGGGACATGCCCCTTCTTGGGGTTATCTGATTAGTCGGTGGAGTGTGAGAATTAAATAGAGGAAAACACCGAAAGTGTAAGGCCCCACCCACCCAAGTAGATAATAACACTATCCAGTGCACGAATACATTATCAAGAGTATTAAAAAGTGTATATCTTATGAATATATTGTTAAAAGATGATAATACTAAATAAAAAATAAAAGTATATAGAAAAAAAATATATAAAAATAGAAATAAAAGTCAAAATAAATAAAAATAAAAATAAGAAACTAAGAAATAAAATGAAAATAATGATACTGAAAATCAACAATAATAATCAAAAAGTGCAAATAATAATAATAATCCAAAATTATACATACATGAGAAAATCTCTCATATATGTGTGTATGTTATATAAAAAACATACACAACACTATGACAGAGAGAGATACCTATAATTTCTATGATAAATATTCTATATATCTATATGTTTATATAAAAAGGGGTACTAAAAAATGATAATAGTTTAAAATACAAAGATGATGTCTATAGCTCTGAAAATGCAACAAACCAGAGGAAAACAACTAAAGTGTATTAAATGACTGTACGGACTTCAAGTTCCTTGTTTGACCCATTGGGTGAAAGAGTGTTGAGCTTGAATATCCACAGGGTCTTTCATTGACATTCGTTCTCCGTCATGCCACCCGAGGGTATGAACTCAACGGCTAGGACAGACAGGTCCTTAAAATTCATACCATGATGAGTAGCGAAATGACGGGGAACACTGTGCTCTAAAACCTCATAGACACACTCCTTGTGGACAGCTTTCCCAGAAGAGTTGAATCTGTTATAGTTGCAAAGGGTGGGCCAACTCAATATTAAACCCTATGGACTAAGACTGGGATGCCATTAAAGTTCATGTGCATGTAAAGGTGGGTGTCCCAAAACTTGTGGTAATATAGTGTATTTTGTGTATCTTTTATGAGAAAGTAATTTGGCTATGAAGTGTCCTGAGGAAAGTAAAAGCAGTGGGTTGGGCTATTAAGAGAAGTTGTCCTTTTAAAAGTAAAATCAATTGATGCATTGTCCAAGTTATCTAAAAATGTTTTTCCACATATTCATTATAAATAATTTAAATTCCCCAACACTTTTAAGTACCGACCAGCAAAGTAAATGCATTTAATATGTTTTTCTTTATACGCAAAGCAGCTGAAAACCTCCCGTGGGTGAAGCAAGCAGAGAAAATAAAAATATATATACAGTATGTTTAATAAAGTATGACTACCTAAGGAAATGCAAGCGGTAGGGGTGAGGGGTTGTTTACTAACATCACAGGGTAAAATACAACATTTTACAGAAAATGGTCTTCGTAGATAGAGATTTAGAGTGTCAATAGTATTTAATTAAATCAGAGGGGTCAGTTGCATGCATATGCCCCCTTGTATGGAAGGTGAATAATACACATGCCATATTCCTTTGTAAACTTTCCATACAGATATACCCCTTTTAAAGCCACAGACTATAAACATGCATTAAAATAGAATTCCAGCTTAAACCTAACTAGCCTTAAAAATGTCCCCTGCCCTCTACTAACACCTATGCTGACTAAACTGTGTAAAAAATATGTACATACAGTATTTATGTTTTTTCAGGCCGCTCTGGTCCAGTCACATGATACCGCGTGTCAGACAGTGGCGCTTGCAGGGGAGAGGATGGGAGAGGAGAGAGAACATTTGACAGCAGCTGGGAAAGCTTGCAGGAGTGATGCCACCCATAGGCTCCCATGCCCCTGCTGTTGTTGGCTCTATCTCCTCTCCCCTGCAGCTGCTGCTGGCTGACACAGGGGAGCTGTATCATGTGACCAGAAGAGAGTCGGCTGAAAATAGGTAAGTATATACATCCTTTTTTACATGGGTTAGTCAGCATAGGTGTTAGGAGGGGAGTTGAGGAATATTTTTAGGACTAGTTAGTTTTAAGCTGGAATTTTAATGGTACTTTATGGCCTTTCCTCTAAATCCTACCATTCTCAAGAGCTGCAGTGATATAACGGCATGTGAGTGCAACCACAGTGCACGGGGGAGGAAGCAAGTATCCAACACACTCAGAAGCATTGGATTCCTAGCAGTGGGTGTAGCTCTACAAGATAGAAAAGATTAAATTCAAAAGCAGCTGGTTGTTAAGTGTAAGGCCTCTTGTACACTGCTGCCTAAAGCATTTTTAGGCATACGGATGTTTTTTTTTTACTGATCTAAATTCATCCCATTGTTTTATTTTGCATGCACACACAGGTGGGTAAACATGAGCTTCATATGGATGTGTAAAAAAAAACTGAAATTTGAGTTGCCGGTCAGAATTTTACATGCATACACACAAATTTTCAAGTAAAATGTTAATTTGAACAGGTTAAAATTCCTTTTTTTAGAGCTAGAATTTATTTTGCTTGTGTACATGCATACATGCAAATACCTGCAAAATAAACACAAGAAGTGCCCAGCAATACTAAACTTTAGTACTTTGTGCATGTACCCTGAAGTATTTTTTGTTTGAAAAACATTTTTTTAATGAAGAATTTTACTTGGTACAGTAGAGAATGTCAAGTCATCTGTGTCCAGTCTTGCCACGAAGAATTAATCCAGCTCTGAGCAATCCTCTTAAAAAGCAACACAGATCACCCCCTACTACTGTGACTGACATCTCATTTCTTTATCTCATGAACGGCATGAGAGCAGAGCGTGTCTACGATTCCAGTTTCACATCCCTCCTTCTTTCTTCTCCAGCTCTCCCAGGTTTGGCTGCTCCACACCTCAGCATGATTTGGTGCCATTCCTGAGTTTTGACTGGATGTTGCTCATCATGGGGTGTGACCAGTGTGACTGAAGAGTAGGAGAGTGTAGAGGTGGCCGAGGAGCCTTGTGACATCACAACTCTGCCCACTGAGCTCCAGCAAAGAAACCCACCCACTGATTCCAGAGTTTTGCGGGGCTCCCACTGGTGAAGGGTGTGACATTTGCAAGGTAGGGATACATGCAGGAGGCTTGCATGTATAAATACATTAATGCTGTGCCATTCATTTATACTGGATGAGTGGTGGGTTTACATCCACTTTAAGCTGGTTGCTTAAAGTGGATGTAAACTAGCTATATTTACAAGAGTAGATGAAAATTGTTTCCTAAAAAAGCTGCACTCCCAGCCTGATCGCAGTGTAGATGTCATTATGAGACAGCTCTCCTTTGCAGGCCACACCCCTACTGAGGCATTTCACCCCACCCACCAGGGCTTTATCTGAGGGATAATGCATAACGGGCAGAGCCGCTGACGTAGGGCATGATTGGTGGATAATTTGGCAGAAGGTAGCGCTGCAAGATGCTATTTAACTCACAGAACAGACTCTAAGCTTAAAGGGGACTGTAGAAGGATAGATACATATGAAATACCATATATCCACAAACTGAAGCCTCTCTTAATAGTACCTCCTGTGGTGGTCCAAGGAAAGATAAATGCTTTATATCTGGGGTGAACCAGTTTTTGTGCACATAGGAACGTGAGTGTGTTTTATCTACATTTTATAATAAATGTGTGGTTTTAATACGTAAAACACCATGATGTTTAAAATATTTTTATTACTTCTGGAATAAGCATTACTTCCGGAATTGTAGGTTTGCATATGAGGCATGAGTGAAGTCCACTTGTCTGACATACTGAGGTTAAAGGGACAGGCACAATTTGACAGAATATTAGTAGGTAAAAGTTTAAGGCAGTGATGGCAAACCTTGGCACTCCAGATGTTTTGGAACTAAATTTCCCATTATACTCATGCACTCTGCAGTGTAGTTAAGCATCAGGGGAAATGTAGTTCCAAAACGTCTGGGATGCCAAGGTTCACCATTACTGGATTAAGGTGAGCTGCTAGTGGTGGCGGAGTGTGTATCACAAAGTGTTTTTTTATGATGACAGAGGATACACGTGGAACACAGTTTAAATTTTATGAACTGTATATGTATCGCATCAATGTAATATTCTTATTATCTACTATTGTTTACATAGTTTTGGATAGTTTTTTGCAGCTCTGAATCAGTTCTTTGATTTTCCAAGGGATTACAATAAAAAAAACTGCATTCTACAGAGCCAGCCATGATTCACACCAAGATTGATTGGCCAGAATTGTCTGCAATACACTGTTGGTGCCCGTGAGGATCATCGTCCAGTCTGTCTACAAGCCTGTCCAGTCTGTTTAAAATTTGGTATATAAGATGCTTAAGGCTTTTTTAGGAATTTTGCTTTTTCTGGACAGTAGCCTCCTGGATTTGCAGCTACAGCTGCCCAGAGGCAGAATTTTGCTAACATTTTGTTCTTTTTAAGCATTTATTCTTTCTTTCCAGTACTGCACTCTTCAAGTAAAGACTTTTCTTTTTCATACCATGAAAGATTCACAGAGCAAAGTAACAGCATGTAAAGTGTTACAGAAGCTAGACAAAACATTATTTCTTATAGCATTTTATGATAAAGTACTCCCCTTACAAAGATGTGTAAGAGTACAAGTTCCCTGTTGATTTCTATTCTAAATGTATCTCTCTGGAACTACAGTGATGAGATCTCTGGGCTTGATTTGTCAGCTCTACACATCAGCCATTGTCATTATGAAGATACTAACTCTCATGATTGGATTTTTAATTCACGTGTTTTTTATGTGCTTTTTTATGTTATTTACTGGACAGGTATACAGCCAGAATCTATTGCAGGGAGATCTTACTGCTGGGGGTGGTTTACCCCACCATATTCTGTCTGTAGCTGAGATATTATCTTTGTTAGAATGACACTTTAACCACTTCAGGCCCCAAGGGTTTACCCCCTTAATGACCAGGCCAATTTTTGCGATACAGGACTGCGTTACTTTAACTGACAATTACATGCATAGCTGTACCCAAATAAAATTATTGTGCTTCTATCCCCATAAATACAGATTTCTTTTGGTGGTATTTGATTACTTCTGCTGTTTTTATTTTTTGCACTATAAACAAAAAAAGATCGCAAATTTTGAAAAAACAAAAACAAAAATGTTACTTTCCTGACAGGCTCCATGGCAGCATACGTTTGGGTTAGCCCCGCCTCCATAATTACCCAATAGGACCTCTACTCCCATAAATCTTTGCTCCAAGCTGCTATCCGTGTTCCTTTTTTGTCCTCCTCCATAGGACAGGTGTTTCCTATCTGAAGAGATCTTCACTACGATCAAGTCGGCCGACTATCAAGCTATTTTCCTCCGATAGGCCCTGTCTGTTAAGCATGGGTTTGGAGTGTATGGCAGAGTAGCGCTGAAGGCTTGGTTTGTCCGAAGATAAGTGCGCACGGCTTATTACCTGCTATGTAAGGTGGCCATTATCTGCCCGGTGGATCGGTGGTGTGTGCTTGGATCTGTTCGGCCAGATGATCGTTGGTGGAGTGGTGAGCTGTAAAAATTCAGTTTTTCATGGCAGCAGTGTTTATGTGTTTTTTCTACCTGTGTCTTTTTCATATGCCAGCTGGTTCTTGTGCATAGGCGCTGATGCTTCCGCGTTCCAGCAGCCTTTCTCCTCCTGTTTTCCAGGTCCTTCGCTGCATTCTGCGCATGCGCGGACCCAAATCCAAAGCGAGGCTTGGTTCCCGCGCATGCGCGCGGGCATTTTGCGTCTGACGCCGCTGATGACATCATGAGCGCCATATTTAAAACACAGTGAGAGATGTCAGAATTTGGGAATGATTGCAGGGAATTCAGCGACTTCCCCGGGCCATTCTCTGGTTGGTGTAAGGTAGGTTATGATCTGCTCTGATGTATTGTTGCTCCTGTGTTTTGTATGGCTGCTTATGAGGGTCTATTGTTGTTACAGTCAGCGTTCTTTAGTCATGGATGCCTCACTGCCTACTAGTGACCTGCCTGCTTGTAACAGGTATGTGCATGGCTGGATTGCTGTGTATATGTGGAGTATTCCTTAGCATTTGATACCAGCCTGGTCTGTGTCTCTCTCTCTCTTTTGTATATTTCCTTATAGCCCTTCTAGGTCCGAACCCCATTACAGTGCGCATAGTCGCAGTGGATCGTCAAAATCGCACCACCGTAAATCATCATCAAAGTCTGGTTACCATAGGTCTTCCAGATCTGAACAACGCAGTGGTCACTCGCACTCAAGCAGAGGACCAGATAACTCATGTTGGGGCTGTAAGATGCCCATCCCATCAGACAAATCGCTCTGAGATCATTGCTTCTCTAAAGTCGCAGATGAAAGAGATGGTGCGGATCAACGCTTGGAATCTATGGTGAGAAGGGTGGTAAAGGAATCCCTGCAGCAGAGGGAAGCTCATCACTCTATGGAATCCCCTTCAGACCCATTATGTCCTTCAGGAGGTGAAGGGCTCTTACAAGAGACTGGGGAATCTTCTCAACCAAGCCACCACTCTGTGCTCTTGTCTGACAGCGAATCGGATCCTGAGGATCCAGGAGTAGGATTTGATTATGCTTTAGTACCTCCTCTAGTCAAGGCAGTGAAAGAAGCTTTAAAATGGGAAGAACCCACTACTTCCCCCCTCCCCAAACAAAGAAAGTTTTTCAAACAACTCAAAAAGGAACGGCACTATTTTCCTTTCCTATCTGAATTGGGAGAAATCATTACTGAAGAGTGGAGCAAGATTGATAGGAAGAGTTCCATGCAATCAAAAGTGTCTAAACTGTACCCCTTTAAGGAGGATGATGTGAAGCACCTTGAATCAGCTCCTCTGGTAGACGCAGCACTTATGCGTTTAGTCAAATACGTGACTCTCCCTTTGGAAGACACGGTATCTTTCAAAGATCCATTAGAGAGAAGAATTGACTCAGATCTGAAAAGGATTTATCTAACTTCAGGGATGGCTTGTAAACCAACTTTGGCTTTAGCCGCAGTCTCAAAGGCTATTGAAACATGGGCCGACAATGTTGAGGAGTTCTTGAGAGGTATCTCGGTGAATACGGCTAAAGACTCTCCCATTCAGGAGATCAGAATGGCATCAGCCTTTTTGAGGGAGGCATCTATTGACATTACCCGCCTTCTGTCTCGGGCTATGTTGGCAGCAGTCTCGGCACGCCGTGCTTTGTGGCTCCGTCCCTGGCTGGCGGATCCAACATCTAAGCAGGCATGGTGTCGTATACCATTTGAGGGAACCTCCTTGTTTGGTAATAAACTAGATAGCACCATATCCCGGGCCACGGGTGGGAGGTCTGGGTCCCTCCCTCAAGACAGACGTCTTCAAAACCAAAAACGTATTTTTCCAAGAAGGCAGACCTCGGATAGCGCTAGAGAAGCGCGCAGTTATAGACCCGGCAGAGAGTTCTCTAGATCTTGGAGGTCCAGACAATCCTCCCTTAAGAAAACCTCAAAGGGGGCTTCCGCAGGTAACCAAGATTCTACTAAATCTTTTTGAAATTGGGCCCGCTCAAACATGTCAGGTGGGGGCTCGCCTTCTTCACTACCGACATGTTTGGGCGGCATCAATTCAAGATTATTGGACCGTCAGGACAGTTTCCTCAGGTCACAAGTGGACTTTCATCAACACTCTGAGGTTAAGGTTCATTCCCACAACAATTCCAGGCTCAGAGGAAAAGAAACAGGTCCTATTGACCTACGTAAGTTGTTTACTGGATCAAGGCGCAGCCGTGCCCGTGCCAGAAGACGAACGTGGCGACAGCATGTATTCTCCTCTGTTTATGGTTCAGAAAAGAAATGGCGCATGGAGGCCGGTGATAGATTTGACCCACCTCAATTCCTTCATTCGCAAGGAAAAGTTCAAGATGGAATCTCTTCTTACAATCCAACAGTCGGTGCAGCTAGGGGATTGGTTAATCTCAATCGATTTGAATGACGCATACTTTCACATGCCAGTAGCAAGGGATTTCCAGCAATTTCTCAGTTTCGCAGTTGGCGAACAACACCTCCAGTTTACCTGTCTCCCATTCGGGTTGACAACATCTCCTCGGGTCTTCTCCAAGGTACTCCTAGCGATAGTAGCTCTTTTACGAGTCAAAGGAGTTCGTCTCCATCATTATCTGGACGATTTGCTCCTATTATCTCAGGACAGAGATCAAATTCTGGAACACAAGAGTTTAGTCATCTCCACTCTGCAGACGTTTGGTTGGCTCCTGAACCTAGAGAAGAGCCATCTGGTTCCAACTCAAGTTATCGTGTTTCTAGGTGCTCAGTTCGACACATTAAAAGGCACTATCTCCCTACAGGAGGAGAAAATCAGTGTGATCCAAGACAGGATTCACAAGGCTTGGGAATCATCTCATCTTTCGGCTCTACAATGTTTGAAGGTGATTGGCACAATGACGGCCACCATCCCTATGGTGAAGTGGGCCCAGTGGCACACTCGTCCCTTCCAGAAAGGGTTTCTGCAACAGTGGGACTCGTCCAGTCAAACACAATGCATACTCCTTACTCCAGCGATGAGGATGTCTCTCCTCTGGTGGCTTCAAGGGAAGAATCTACGCAACCATCATTCGATAGTCCCCATTTCCTGGGTAATAGTAACTTCAGATGCCAGCAACAAAGGTTGGGGCGCTCATTGCCTTACGGAAGTAGCTCAAGGAAGGTGGTCGTTCCCGTCGCTGTGTGTGGTCTCCAACATCCTGGAGTTGAGAGCAGCCTTTCAAGCACTCATAGCATTTCGCCATCTGGTGGCAGGGTCGTCAGTAATGTTAAGATTGGACAACACAACTGCGGTGGCCTATATAAAGAAACAAGGAGGGACTCGCAGTTGGTCTCTATTACGAGAAGTAGAACCGATCATGAGCTGGGCTCAGAAGAATTTGGTCAACATTTCTGCTGTATACATCCCAGGGGTCCAGAATGTTCAGGCAGATTTTCTGTCACGGGTCAGAATAGACAACAACGAGTGGTCCCTTCACAGGGATGTCTTCGAGTGGCTTCTGACTCTGGGAGTATCTCCAGAGGTCGATCTGTTCGCTTCGCCAAACAATCGCAAGATGCACAGATACTACTCGAGGTTCAGGGATCCTCAGGCGTTCGGGACAGATGCTCTCACGGATTGTTGGAAGTTCCAGAGAGCCTATGCCTTTCCTCCAGTTCCTGTAATCCTACAGTTTCTTCGGAGGCTCAGAGGGGAGAAGGTGGAGATTATTGCGATAATACCATTCTGGCCCAACAGGCCTTGGTTTCCTCTGCTGTTGCTCCTCAGCTATCAGGATCCAGTTCCCCTGCCTCTCAGGCCAGATCTACTGTCTCAGGGCCCACTGTTACACCCGTGCCCATCCTGTCTACACCTCAGGACATGGTTCTTGAGAGGGGAAGGCTAGAAGCTCTGGGTTGCCCAGAAGAAGCGATTCCAACCCTTCTTAGTGCCAGACGGAAGAGTACCAATAAAGTATACGAACGTATATGGGCCAGGTTTATGGTCCACATGTCTTCCAGGTCAAATTCATATAATTTTCCGGCAGTTCAAGATATCTTGTCTTTCCTTCAGTCAGGGCTAGACTTGTCTCTGGCAGTTAGTTCTCTGAGAGTACAAGTTTCAGCCATTTCAGCCTTTACAGGAGTTTCGTGGGCGAATCATACATTAATACAACAATTCTTTAAAGGAGCCATCAGGCTTAGGCCTCAAAAAAGGCCCAGGTTTCCCAAATGGGACCTTCCATTAGTACTGGACTTTCTTTCTGATCTTGGG
The DNA here is from genome assembly GCF_037356315.1 of Lithobates pipiens. Lineage (NCBI taxonomy): Eukaryota > Metazoa > Chordata > Amphibia > Anura > Ranidae > Lithobates > Lithobates pipiens. Next base: position 187,111,614 of record NW_027507748.1, read on the forward strand.
AAAAGTTTGGACGCTCCCCTGTCTTTAGGTGATCTCACTATCAAGACGGTGTTTTTGGTGGCAATAACTTCAGCCAAAAGAGTGTCGGAAATTAGGAATCTTGGGTCTGTGGAACCATTTCTAACCTTCTTTCCGGATAGAGTGGTCCTGATCCCTATGCTTGGGTCAAATCCAAAAGTTACATCAGTATTTCATGAAAATCAGGAGATCGTGCTACCTACGTTTAGAATGTCAGACAACCAAGAGATTCATCCCTTGGATGTTGGTCGCACTTGAAGCAATATTTGGAAGCTACAGCCTCGTTCAGACGAACAGACTTTCTTTTTGTCCTTCTCCATGGCAAAAATAAAGGGATGCGAGCATCAGTAAGATCAATCTCATCTTGGGTGGTCCAAACGATTCAAAGGGCATACAAGGCAAAGGGCATGGTTCCTCCTGAGGCAGTGACGGCTCATTCAACTCGGGGCATCTCGACCTCTTGGGCAGCAGTTCGACATGTCGCACCAGAAGTTATCTGTAGAGCGGCTTCCTGGTCTTCAATTAATACTTTTGTTTCCCATTATTGTGTAGAGCCAGCTGCGCTTTCTTCTGTTAATTTTGGTTTACAAGTATTGTCAGTGGACAATGATAAATAAAATTCTAGTTTCTTTGCTCAACATTTTTAGCCCACCCGGGTGTGTTTGGCGAGTTATTTCCCACACGTATGCTGCCATGGAGCCTGTCAGGAAAATTGAAAATTTATATCAAATACTTACCGTAATTTTCCTTTCCTGATGGGCTCCATGGCAGCAGGAGTTCCCTCCCAAATGTTGGAGTAGGCTAGTTACGGAACACGGATAGCAGCTTGGAGCAAAGATTTATGGGCGTAGAGGTCCTATTGGGTAATTATGGAGGCGGGGCTAACCCACACGTATGCTGCCATGGAGCCCATCAGGAAAGGAAAATTACGGTAAGTATTTGATATAAATTTTCCATTTTCTGCTATAATACATATCCAAAAAAAGAGAAAAAAAATGTAAACAAAAAAATCCCAAATAAGCATATATTGATTGGTTTGCACAAAAGTTATAGCGTCTACAAATGTATTACTAGTAATGGCGGTGATCTGCGATTTTTAGCAGGAATGTGACATTACAGCAGACAAATCTGACCATAAGTGACACTTTTTGGGGACCAGTGACATCAATACAGTGATGCACTGAGTTCTGTATAAATGATAATGGCAGGGAAGGGGTTAACATCAAGATGCTCAAAGGGTTAAATGTGTTCCCTCAGTGTGTTTTCTTACTGTGTGGGGAGGGGCTGACAGGAACAACACAGAGATTAATTTTCTTAATCACTAGGAACAGCAGATCTTCATGTTATCTCCTGTCAGAACGGAAATCTGCCTTGTTTAACCCCCCTGGCGGTATTCCCGAGTCTGGCTCGGGGTGTAATTTTTATGGCAAAAGCGGTAACCCTGAGCCAGACTCGGGACCGCATCGCTGGATCCAGGAGGACGCTTACTTACCTTCTCCCTTGGATCCAGCGATGTCCCCGCGCTGTACGAGCGGCTCGTCCTCTGCTCGATTCATCACGGAGCCGATCTCCGTTCCCTGCAAGCGTTGTGATGCATGGGGACGGAGATCAAATAGTGAAACACAGACATTACATAAAGTATAATGTAATCTTACAGATTACATTGCTGTATGTAATAATTTCACATCCCCTTTGTCCCTAGTGGTCTGCCCAGTGTCCTGCATGTAGTTTTATATTATAAAAATTGTTCTTTATGCCTGGAAACTGGAGATTTTCCATAGCAACCAAAACTGTCCCATTACATCAAAAATGGTTTTAGACCAGCTAGAAAATAGCAATAATAAATTTGAATCACTCGCAGAATTGATCGATAACGATTTGTGGGGAGATCCGTTATCAAATACTGAAAAGTAATGACAGTGAAAATTCTGCAACTGAGCAAATTTCAGTGTTTTTGTTTTGATTACATTATTGAATAATTATTATTGTTATATTATTATTTGGTACAATTATTTATAATTATTTATTATATTATAATTTATGATTTCATTTTTCAAACTTTATCATACCCAGGATGTCTGCTAGACTCTGGTTTAGACAAATTTAAGTGAGTTATTGCTAAGAATTACAGGACTACAATATAAAAAAACAAATTTTCATGCAAAATAATTGTACCGCTTTTAGCACCTAAAATCCAAAATAATCATACCACCAGGGAGGTTAAATAGGCAGATCCCCATTATGCCTCTCTGTACCGTGATCGTGGGTGGCCGGTGGGGATCGGGTTCCGCCGGGCACAGCATTGGCTCCTCCTCCGTGCAGCAGGCACGTGCGCTCCCACACTATCTATTGCATGAAACGATGTACAGGTACATCGTTTCACGCAATAGAGCCACCCTGCCACGGAATATATGCAGCGAGCGGTCTTTAAGCGGTTAAGGGAAAGATCATAAAGAACATAAGTTATGTGTGGGTTATTGAAATATAGTTTTGCTGCCTGGAAGCTGAAAAGTGGGAAATTTGGAGAATTAAAAAGAGTTGTGCCTTTGACTGCTGTCTTGTGGTTGTAGTTGTTTTCTTTTCTTTGGGGTCTTTGCTAGCATCTTTTTGAAACCACCTTTTCTATTCCTTTGTAAATAGCAATTGTTTTCCTTCCTTTAGTCTGATAATTAAGGGGAGTAATTAATTGTTCATAGGTGCTACAGATACTGTAGAACTTTCTGTAGAACTTACTTCGAGCTTACCCATCTTTTGCTTGCTTTAACTTCGACAAAGATGGAAAAAGTGGTGTGTTTAAAAAAGGAGACTATAACAGGAGCCTTCTAATCTGTAAGTAACATCTGGAATGTCCTGTTAGTAATATCAATATTGTAACTGGGATAATAAGTGCTAGCAAGGCTGAAGGCATTGTGCAGTGCACAGGGTGCCTCAGATCTCTGGATGAACTGTGGGTATAGGATAGTGTATATGGAGGTTTTCTATTTGTGTGTATTTTTTTCTGTTAGTTGAATTGGATGAACTAGTGTATTTTTTCAACCAGATTAACTTTGTAACTCTGTAAGGGTTGACAAAATATTACCTAGATGTTTAAAGCCGACCATTCACAATTGGATATTTCTCACTCACCCCCACCCCCACGCCCATCTCTTCACAATCAAATATTATTTTCATTGTCTGCATTTAGTAAATACCTTTTCCTGGTTCAATAACTTTTATTCAATGATATCCCTAAAACACACAGTAATACAAAACAGGTATGTAATAAACCCACGCAGGGGCTATGACTGGTAACATAAGAAAAACAACACAGGAGGAAAATCCACCACAGACAATCACAGTAAACCTAAATTTAACATGCATAGGTTTTGGAGAGATCCCAGTGGCTAGAAAAATCAGCCAGGACATATAAGCTAGTAAACCCCATTGTAAGTATTCCTGGACACAAGTAAGAGACTAAAGAGGGCTTAGAAACCCATAAAAAGAAAAAGACAAGAGGGCGGGGGCACCAGTTGTTAGACCGGAGTCGCCCTTGTCAAAGGGAGGTCAGGGAAGGCATATTCCAACCATGGTTCCCACATTTTCAGAAACTTGGCGTGTGTGTCCATAAAGTAAATCCCGGGGGGGCGTGGCCGAGCGTGGACCGTGATGGCCGCAGAGTGAAGGATCTCCGAGGACAAGGTGCGCCGAAGTGACAATCACAGCGACGCAGGACATGCTACACACACCGGAGCTACAGCGCTCCACTCCTGACACTGCTGCAAGCATGACAAAATGGCTGAATATCTGATCATAGCTGCAGAAGCTGACTGATTTCTATCCACCCTACTCCTCAGTTTACGGCCGTCAAGAGGGTGGCCGCTATAGTGCATTAACTCCTACTCACATAGACACATGCAGCTAATGCTGCTCATCACAACAACTACAGGGTGAGTCAACACCTCCAGACAGCCCCACCACACGCAGCCCTACTAAAAGCAAAAAGTAAGCAAGGAGAAGAGGAAGCCCTCTCACCTCATGCTTCCAATCCAGACTCCTCCCTCCACACCATTACTAAAGGATTTCCCAGCATCCTCCCAACCTGCCTCCCTGACTGATCTAAAGGACATGCTTTTATGCCTGCATAATTATTTCCATGATGACGTCCAGAATGCTTGCTGGAGTCACAACAACCATCCAAGAACTCTCCCTCAGGGTGTCCCAAGCAGAAGAAAAAATTGGAGATGTGTGCCATGCACATAATGAACTGATAAACTCCTATAACAATCACAATACAGAAATCCACCGATCTCAAGGACATATCGAGACGTAACAATATAAAATTTAGAGGGATTCCAAAAAACATCACTGACTCCATGCTGAATGACTTCCTACACCAACTTATGTCTGAATTGCTGCCTGAAGCTGGGGACACAGATCTTATAATTGATAGAGCTCACCTTATCCCCAAAGAGATGTCCTGGCCAGGATTCACTTGTTTCATATTAAACAAAAAGTGATGAAGGCATCAAGAGCTAACCCCACACTATCCGAAAAATGTTCTGGGATTACCTTATACACAGATTTGTCTGCAGCCACAATTTTCACCAGAAGCAATTTATCAATCTGACTAAAGCACTCCACAATCATAGCATACCATATCAATGGGGTCGACCCACCAAGCTACTGATTAAAAAACAACACCCAAAGTGGCAATGGACTGGTCCTAAATACTCCCAAATTATGTCTAGCTCACTCCCGGATGAAAATAAGGAAATGCACTACCCTTGTCTCCTTCTCAGGCCTACTGACATTACATCAACGTTTTCTGCTTACCTTCTCCTAACTACATTGCCCCCATGGCATTGCAACAGTCAAGTTGCACATGGTTTCTGGGCTTTTTTCCAGACTTTTTTTTACTACCCCTTTGTTTGTTCCTTTGCAGCACATATAAGCCTAATGCCTTTATCACAGAAGTGGACTCTACAGGTACAGCTTCAAAGAGACTTCTCTTTTGAAAGTTACATCAAAGGGTACCACTATGACAATACCAACACATTACTCATGCCTCATTTAAGGAGCAACAACACAATTAGCCAGCTACTACTCTCCCATGGCTCTTAAACTCATTTCATTTAATGTATGTGGCCTTAAAGCGGTAGTAAACCCGCAATTTTTTTTTTTTTTTTAAACCTGCAAAGCAAAAGGCATAATGAGCTAGTATGCACCGCATACTAGCTCATTATGAAATACTTACCTTAGAACGAGGCCCCGACATCTGGCCCGATCCACGCCGAGGGAGCTGACATGCTCCCTCTGCGATTCTTCCGGGTATCGCGGCTCCGGTGCTGTGAGTGGCCGGAGCCGCGATATTGTCACTCCCGCGCATGCGCGTGGGAGATTTCATTCCGGCCGGCCGGCCACTGCCGGATTTTCAGGCCGAGAATCCACTTGTGCGCATGCGCCGCTGCAGTCAGCGGCGCATACCGAGGGGAATATCTCCTAAACCGTACAGGTTTAGGAGATATTTTTTTTACCTACAGGTAAGCCCTATTATAGGCTTTCCTGTAGGTAAAAGTTAAAAATTTGAGTATACAACCACTTTAACAGTCCCTTTAAATGGAAAGCTTTGAATATTGATGTAAGATCCCTCAATGGAGACATCCTATTTGTACAAGAGTCTCATTTTGCAAAAAATAGAGCGTCTCAGCTCTAGTTGAAAAACGTTACGCACATCTTTACTGCAAACCGTGAACTCTGAAAAGAAAAAAACTTTCAACTAATTTCTTTACAGGAAGATAACAACGACCATTTTCTTATTCTAGTATGTAAAATAAATGATGTACTTTATACCCTAGTTAATATCTATTCCCCTAGTGTCAGACAGATTGCCTTCTTAAAGAAAATACTAAGGAGGATTTCATCTTGCCAACCAGGCTTTTTAATACTTGGTGGAGACTTTAACTTAGTAGGTGACCCTACAATTGATTCATCCACTAAAGCCAAGCGTAAACCATGCTCTTTCAATACATTTCTCCATAAAAACAATGCGTATGACATCTGGAGGTGGCACCATAATACTGAAATAGATTATACCTTCTTCTCTATGGTCCACCACACATATACATGCATAGATCTCTTCTTAACTGACCATTGGACCCTCCCACATGTCACTTCTTCCATGATCGAGACTATATCCTGGTCGGACCATGTCCCTATTACAATCAGCTTTTCTGACTCAGCCAAACTTAGGCCAGACTCCATTTGGAGACCTAATACTTACCTGCTATTACTCCCAGAAAACCAGAAAGCCATAGACAAGGCACATAATCTATTCTTCTCCACTAGTGATATAGGCAACACTGCCTGTTTCCTATTATGGAATGCTCACAAGATGTTCATGAGAGGCATATTCATTGAGCTCAGTTCTCAAGCTAACTAACAAATTATGCAGGATATTCGATCACTGGAAGAAGTGAACAAACACAATCCCACTCACCAAATCTCAGTAGACCTCATAAAACTGAGAATATTACTTAGAGATCTATTACTATACCAGTATGAAAAACACACCAAAACATTCAAAGCTGATTTCTATGCCCTCAACAACGAGGCAGGTGCCTTTCTGGCTAAACACTTTAAAGGCAAATGCCTTTCACATAAAATCCCCTTCATGCTGAATAAAACCTCTGGAGATTAAGTTTCTTCCCCAGATGGTATTGCAGAAATCTTTAAAAACTACTATGCTAGCCTATATGATCTTAAAGCAGATACCCAGACCCCACAACCTACTGCAGACCAGATACAATCCTTCCTTCAACCACTCCATTTACCTAAATTGACTGACGACCAACTGACCACTCTCGACCATTTACAATACCAGAGATCAAGAAATTTATATTCAGCTTGCCTAAATCCAAAGCCCCGGGTATCAATGGGTTCTCTAATGAATATTACCAGAAATGTATAGACACGCTAGCCCCCCATCTACTGAGTATATACAACTTAGCACTGATCAAAGGTAATTTCCCTAAAGAAATGCTACAAGCAGTAATCACCTAAACCAGACAAAGATATCTCCCTCTCATTACTTAATTTGGACATAAAAATATACGCAAAAACATTGGCCCTCAGATTATTGAATATATTACCCACCTTAATTAATCTGGACTAGGTAGGATTCATCAAAGGACATCAAGTTCCAGATGTCACAAGTAGAATTGTAAATATCATTAAACATGCCGAACTACTGAGAAGGCATTTGATCATGTGCACTGCGGGTTCCTAGAAGCTGTCTTGAGTAAATTCGGATTCTCAGGCCCAATCATGTCAGCTGTATTAGCACTTTATTCTGAACCGTCAGCCAAAGTCTTGACTTATGGAACCCTTTTCTCAGAATTCATGATCACTAATGGCACCAGGCAAGGATGCCCATTATCTCCACTTATTTTTGCATTAATCATGGAACCCCTAGCGCACATGATCCACACTTCCCCTAATGTGACAGGAATACAAATAGGCCCCACACAGAATAAAATCAGACTGTTCGCTGACTATGTGATTCTGATAGCCACAAACCCACTCCACACACTCCAGGAATTTCAAAAGATACTTCATACCTTTAGTTCGATCTCGTACTAAAAAAATCAATCTTGGGTCTCAACTTACCAACCCCGCTTAAAAACTCTATTACAGAACAATTCTCCTTTACCTGGGTCAAACACCTCTATTAGGTATCTGAGAATCAATATCCCCAACAAATCAGCTAATGCTTATAAGTGCAATTTCCAAACATTTCTTGAGAAACTCCCTGGAGAAATTATCACTTTATCAAAATTGGAACTATCTGTAACTGATAGAATAAACTTATTTAAAATGACTGTACTACCTAAATTATTATACCACTTTTGCAATATCCCCATCTCCATATCACGCTCCTTCTTCTATAAAACATGCTCCCTGATACTTAACTATATATGGAGAGGTAAGAAACCAAAATGTTCCACCTCTATACTGATTAAACAGTGAACTTCCAGTGGGCTATCACTCCCTGATATCTACCACTATTACCTAGCCTCTATCTTAGACCAAACACAATACTGGTGGACCCAAGACCCGCAAAAGATCTGGTCCCTTATGGAAAATGCTCTTTTGCCATCTACACACTTAAAGTAAATACCTTTATTGTAAAGGAAGGGAAAATGGAGGAAAGGGGGATAATGGGACTTTATATGAAACGCATCACTGGGGTAGAATGAATCAATCAATATTAGCAAAAACAATATGTATTAGTACAGATGAGCATAGTGCAAGGTAATATAATATTAACTCAATAAGTAACGTACAGAATTATAATAAACATGATTGGTAAATCACATATTATTAAAAATGATTGCATAATATAACATTATTATGCATAATTCATAATAGAATAGCAGTGTACCCAAATATGTACAAACATGATTGGTAATATATAATTGATTCATGATTCAAACAAATAAAAACTCATGGTAGACTCATGATTGCTGTGACATAGCATCAGTAAAATCTTGACACGTTTTGTGGATAATTTCCACTCATCAGGAGCAACTGTACACTGGAAGTATCTATAATAAAATGTAAATTGACCATAAATAGTAGTTACTAAAACAGGAAGAGAGGCGGGCGTGGCCTGGCCGCTGACCGGAATGGCCGCATAGACACAGAGCTCCGCGCATCCACCAAGCAACAGCCAGCATCCAGCTCCATCAGCCTTACCTACTCATCCCACGGAGAGCCAGAGACCACCGCAGATCACCGGGGACATGACCCGCGGCAGATACGCCGCCCACGGAGCGAGAAAACTCACAGAGTTTTACATGAAGCCCGCCAGTGCACAGGCCCAAGATGGCGCAGATCGGGACGGAGTCCCTGCGCCTCAGGAGACACATGCGGCCTCGGCGTCCACAGAGGACCCCTTCTCTGATATGGAGGAGTCTGGGGAACAACAGCGCCGCCCTGCCTATCACTGGCTGATAGAGGTAAGAGATCAGCCATGTCTCCAGCACACTCTCCCTCTAAGGCTCCCCCTGTGAAGCGCCAGCATGGCGCTGACACCTGTAGTTCCACAGTAGCAGCAGAAGACTCCAACACATCTCTGGCAGCATACAACACCTCTGACAGCCCTGCCTCTGAGCATACCCTAAAAGCCATGTTACTCTCACTACAGGCAGACATGCAGAGGGAATTTAGATCCTCAATTAACCATTTGCTGGACAGAGTAGATGACATGGAAGATTGCATAGACCACATTGAGCAGCATCTCTCTGCCGCCACCAGCTCCCATAACACAATGGTTGACATTCAGGACGAACACTCTACAACTATCCACCAACTGCGTCTTAAAGTCGCAGACCTCGAAGACCGCTCAAGGTGGAATAATATTAAAATCCGAGGGGTGCCCAAAGCTGTTTCTCCTGAAATAGTTCCTTACCTGCACCAACTTTTCCGCAAAATTATACCTACTTTGACACCGCAGGATCTCCTCATCGATAGAGCCCATAGAATCCACAAGCCACAACACCTGCCCGACTCTATACCCAGAGATATCCTGGCCAGGATACACTTCTTTCATTCTAAAGAGCAGATCATGAGGGCCGCGAGATCCATACGCAACCTTCCTGAACCTTTCACTAAAATTCAACTGTATAATGATATCTCGGCAGCCACTTCACAGGCTCGCAAAGCATTCTCACAAATCACTGCGATTCTCATAGAGCACAAAATCGCATACAAATGGGGATTCCCCACTAAACTCCTTGTTAGTTTCCAGCAACAACAAGTCGCCTTCCTGACACTTAAGGACGTGTTCAAACAGCTGCATAACTGGGGCATCTCCCCCCCAACATACCTCCGGTGCCACCTCTGAATACTAGGTCCTCCAGAATCCCCACAAAATAGGCTACAAAAATTTAATCTTAACTCTCCGATGACAATGGAGCAACCTCCCCGGTTGCCCTCTTCATTAGCTGGTCTTCAGTTACCATAGGAGTGTGGATGAACGTCTCATTTACCTTGAACCCTCCACGCCAGACTGCTACTGTATGCAAAGCACATTGCATTCTCCATAGTTTTACATCCACGTTACTGTTACACATTGTTTTTCTTCACTTATTGTTCCTAACAGAACCGTTACACAAAGTGACTTACGCCTCTATATCAGCCGGTTAGCGATATAGAAGCTTCAGCATAGATTGCTTTGCCTTTTATTTATTTTTTATTTCCTGTTATATTCTTGTAACAACTGATAGTTGCTGTTAAAGTTAACGATTTCTTAAATGCATAACGTGTAACTAACCACTACTTGCCTCCACATAAAGACACGGTCAACCTCAGTACCATCTCGACAACTGTAATCAGTATATCATGTCCCTCACAATCACGTCCCTTAATGTTAAAGGACTAAATAGTCCTTTCAAGAGATCCCTCTTATGGAGGGAAGCGACTGCCTCCCGAACTGACATTTTATGCACCCATTTGTTCTCCCTGAATCCTCCACAATGTACCAATAAACGGTACCCACATATCTTCCACTCCCGCACAAACAAAAAAGTCAGAGGTATAATGATAGCAGTACGATCCACTGTAGCACTTACAGTCGCCAACATAGAACAAGACCCTGAAGGAAGATTCCTAATACTAGCTGCACACTTTAATAACAAGCCCTTGGTAATTGTTAACATATACGCTCCTAACTCGCACCAAAAGTCTTTTTTTAAATCCATTCTTGCCAAAATACAACACTATCCAAAAGACCAAATCATCTTATGCGGGGACTCCAATGCGGTGTTAGATCATACGCTTGATTCCTCAACCCCTCGTAGGAGACGGTCTACAACCCTCTCCTCCATTATACACTTGGAAGACTTCTATGACCCTTGGAGGTGTCAGCATGGTACTGAGAGAGATTATACGTTTTATTCCAATGCCCAGAAAACCTATTCCAGGATTGACCTGTTCCTGACCTCCAAAGTGTTGCTCCAAGCAGTTTCCTCCACCAGTATTGGAGTAATATCATGGTCAGACCATGCTCCTATTTCAATGGTCCTCAATCTCTCCCCATCTACCACCCTAATTACACTGTGGCGATTAAACGCCAACCTAATTAGCACCAAGGACACTAGGGAACAGGTCAAATCCGCCATAGAAGAGTACTTTACCTTGAACCAACATTCTGTCTCCAATGACACTACTTATTGGAACGCCCATAAGGTGGTCATAAGAGCGGAGCTACTAAAACTGGGAGGTCAGGAGAAAAAAAAGCGTTCTGCGACCCTTAACACCCTCCTAGACAAAATAAAGACCCTTGAGAAAAGTAACATGCATTCACCCTCTGCATCCACCCACGCAGAACTAGGTAAACTACGGTCAGAACTGAGCACTTACCTTCAGAACAGACACGAGTTTTATTTATGAAAACTACGGCTCACCTGGTACTCACAGGGAAATAAAACGGGGGAAAAGCCTTGCTCAACAATACAAACGTAGGACGGCCCAATCCACAATCTCATATTTGGAAGACCCTAAGGGCAACAGCGCTGTCTAGCCCCAAGGACATAGCCAACTGCTATGGTACATTTTATCAACAATTGTACAACTTAAAAGACTCCTCGACTTAAACTCAGCCCACTGTTGCAAATATCCAGACTTTCCTCTCTGGCGTGACCCTCCCCTCCTTATCCCCTTCACAATCATCAGACTTAGCCTTACCTTTTTCGATCCAGGAAATTCGGAATGCCATTAAAGGTCTACCGTTACACAAGGCTCCGGGCCCAGATGGCTTTGGAAATGAATATTACAAAACTTTTGCTCAACTACTAATCCCACATCTATGTAACTCCTTTAATAGAATGCTCGCCACTGGGGAAATCCCCACAGAATCCTTTAGAAGCCACCATCTCCACCATTCAAAAACCCGGGAAAGCGCCACACGACCAAGCAAACTATCGTCCTATTTCACTTCCTAACTCCGACTTGAAAATGTTTGCCAAGCTTCTAGCCACCCAACTATCACAACACATGACCCACCTTATACACCCAGACCAAGTGGGGTTCATCCCCCGACGTCAGGCCTCAGATGGTACCCGCAGATTTGTAGACCTTATCCACTGGGCAGAACATAGTCGAACGCCTTCTCTGCTGATATCCTTAGATGCAGAGAAGGCATTCGATAGAGTACACTGGGGATACCTAGAAGCAGTTCTGAAAAAATTTGGCTTAGAGGGTAACTTTTTGAGCACTATATTAGGCCTATATTCCTCACCTACTGCGAGGATTCGTACCTCGGGCATTCTTTCCAACCCTTTTAAAATCACTAACGGCACTCGGCAGGGGTGCCCACTCTCACCCTTGATTTTTGCCTTAGTCATGGAACCCCTGGCACAGACTATTCGCGCACATCCCCATATTGAAGGTATCATGGTAGAAGATGCATGCCACAAAATAGGCTTATACGCGGACGATGTAATAATAGCTCTCACTGATCCAGTCAAGTCCCTACCTACCCTGACAAAAGTTCTAAATAGTTTTAGTGAAGTATCCATGTACAAATTGAACCAATCGAAATCAGCCATGCTTGGCATTGAGATACTCCCAGCGCTTAAATTAGAAATCTCCAAAATCTCACCATTCTCCTGGGCGCCCAGTGCCTCTATGACATACTTAGGCATTCAACTGGTAACCCCCTCCTCAGCAATGCTTCATAACAATCTTGCTTCCTTGTATGTAAAATTGAACAACCTGACCTCAAACATGTCCTCCATAAAAGCCACATGGGCTGGAAGGATAGCTCTAACCAAAATGTTTCTCCTCCCACATGTACTTTACTTTTTTCGTACCCTTCCGCTTCCAATATTCACGGCAGATCTAACCAAAATCCAACGCATCCTAGACTCATTTATATGGGCAGGACGTAAGCCCCGTTTGAAATCCTCCATCTTGTGTACGCCCACCATCTCTGGAGGGATGGGGGCACCAGACGTAAAAAGATACTACAAGGCCGTCATACTGGATCAAGGAAAGCAACTATGGACTCAGAAACCAGACACAAGGTGGCACCAAATAGAATCCGTGGCATTTCCCATTAGTCCACGTTTAACTCTTGCAGCGATCTGGATGTCCCTTCCTATCACACGGTCATTCCTTCCCACAGTGCGTGCCTGTATAACGCAATGGTCTGCAATAGGTCATACCCAACAAAGTATTCATGGAGACACATTGAAAAGTTTACCTTTCTTGGCACTACAATTACTATCCCCAGACCTTTCTATTCAACACTGGTTTGATGCCGGAATCAAAACCATTGGAGACCTTTACCTACGGCCGGATCTCAAGAGCTACCAAAAGTTGACCTCGGAATTCAGACTCTCACATAAAGACTTTTACATATACCTCAGGATTAGGCATATTCTCTCAAAAATTTTGACCTCTACAGAAACCACCTCCAAGGATCTTCTCAATCACTACAACCGCCTCGCAAGTACTACCAAAGGCATATCCTTAATTTATACCCTTCTCTCCAGACCTACTGCATTATCCAAACCGACAAACATAACCTACTGGGAATCAAAGCTACGATACTCTTTCTCCTAAGAAGATTGGCATCGTGCTTTGCGCACCCCATTGGCCATTTCCAAAAATGTTTCCCATTGGGAAACGCTCATGAAAATCTTCCATAAGTGGTACTTCACACCCGACAAGTTAGCAGCCATTTTTCCCACCCATTCCCCAAAGTGTTGGAGAAATTGTGACTCAACAGGAGATATGCTCCACATTTGGTGGGTCTGTCCTATTATCACTACTTTTTGGAACCAAGTCTCTTCTCTTTTACAGTCCCTGACCAATTCTTCCCAGCAACTGACTTCACGGATGTCTCTCTTTGGTCTGCACTCCCAACTCTGGCCCTCCACCAGTTTACCTCCGGTACATCATGTACTAATTTCAGCACGCCTACTTATAGCCCGTGCGTGGAAAAATCCCCTCCCCCAACCCTTAGTGAGCTCATAATTACCCTTAATGAACATTGTCAGATGGAATTTCTTTTCTCTAAAATAACTTTGACAGAACCCAGATTCAACAAACACTGGTCTTCCTGGTTAACACATCCAAATTGTATAAAACTCACTTGACTGTTTTAGGCACCTTACCCAGACCAGACGGAGCCAGAAGTGAAAGTCACCTTGTTTATTGTTTCCTCCCTTGTCTGGTATATATAAGTTAACTGTATTTCACTAGATGCTCCTGGAAAAGTAACATTGTAACCTTTTTCTCATATTGGGACTAAGCTCTTTCCACTTTCCACTTTATCTCTTCATTGTTCTGTGGTGTCACGTCCCCCCAGGACACAGCCCAGAGGGGTGTCTGCGGGGGTCGAGACGCTTCCGGAATTTCCGGACCCTACTACACAGAGACCGTAGGATTTAACAGAAGGACACTCTGCCCTTAGTCTCTTGTATTAGCAGCCTGCGTGTCCCCCTGATTACTCAGTGTGTTCACGCGCAGCCTATTTTGACATTAAATGCCTCACAGCAAGTAGTGTACATTGTGTTTATGTCATATGTATGTTATTTTGATATACCTCATTAAAAAAAAAAATTGAAAAAAAAACAGGAAGAGAGGGAACAAAAAACCTATAGTCCCAACACTCTTACCTATGGGTAGAATCAAGGTAAAAAAGCATAGATAATGTTATTAATGATTAGAGGCACTGTGGGAAAAGCATCCCCCCAGGAGCTGAGGTCAGGGCCGGACTGGGAATAAAAACCAGCCCTGGGGAGAGCGCATGCGCGAGAGCTCCGCTATGGCTGCCTAAACCAAGAGCTCCGCTCCACCCTGGCCGCCAATCCACCTAACACCGCTCACAGCCACCGTAGCGCCCCCCACGCTACACCCCCGAACGTGGGAACGGACAAGGAACAATCTTGGATGCCGGGGCCCCCGCCAGATGGGATTTAGGGCCGCAATTTGAGCTTTCAGCGGAGAGAGGGTGTACCAAGATGGCTGCCGCCACCTCAGCTGCACAGTCACACGCGGCCTACACTGAGAAACCACCAGACCAGAGGCATCACCGGCATCCACTGAGTCCCTATTAGGCCAGTGGAGGACTTCCCACTATCACCAGAGGGACCCCCCACTATCACCAGAGGGACCCCCCACGCCGCAGCCCCAGGGGCCTGCATCTCACTCCTTCTCCCTGACGGACATTTCCGCGCTCCAAACCAATCTTTTCTCCAAATTCTCAGAATTACTGGAAAGAGGACTGGCAAATACTGCTACCCAAATTACCAACAATATTAAATCGGACTTTGCAAATCTGGGAACCAGGATTGAGGCCATAGAAAACAAAATGGACACCACGGTCTCTAGGATCAATCAAAATGCAGCCCACATTAAAACTATACAGGAACAGCTAGACGTGGCCATAGCGAGAATCAACGACCTCGAGAATAGGTCCAGGAGGTACAACTTCCGTATTCGCGGCCTACCGGAATCCATTTCTGACATTCCTCTCACTGTACGGGATATCATCTGCCAGTTGGCCCCACAGATCCCACCGCAACGCCTGGAATTGGATAGGGCGCACCGAGCCTTGGGACCCCCCAGAAAGGACGGCTCTCCTCGGGACATAATTGTCAAACCCCACTTTTATGCAATTAAAGAAGAGGTCATGCGACAATCAAGAGCTCAACAGGATCTGCAATTTCAAGGCCACCGCATACAAATATTCGCAGACCTTGCTCCCTCCACTATACAAAAAGGAGGTCACTTAAGCCGTTGCTGCTTGTGCTCAACCAACAGGAAATTAAATACTGCTGGACTTTCCCATTTGCGGTGAAGTTCTCCCCCCATGGGAAATCATACACGTTTGCCAACTTGCTGGAAGGAGAAAAACTCTTTCTGCATCTGAAGCTAATCTCACAGGAGGCCCCCATGGACTTCTCTGCTTCTTCAGCCGGATCTGCCAAGAGACCCCCTCCAACCAGCCCTGTCTCCCCTCTCTGGCTCAATGGTCGCTCCAAGAAGAGCAAAGAAGGAGGCCCCCCTGAATGATGACTTCAGAGAAGTCTGCTTCTATCTAACTTTTTCCCTTACAGAGCGGACTTCTAAGGGCGGCAGCCCTTTCGGATGACGGAGCTTAAGGCTCCCCTCGTACAACTTGTTTTACACTTTTCCTCCTGGGACTGTTTGTTGTTCTCCCAGTTTATGGCCCCTCGGCAGTTTCGGGGGGCAGTACCCCCACCCCCCCCGGTTCTTGGTTTCTATGTGGAAAACTATCATCTCCCACGGACCGGCAGGGTCGTGTGGGAGAAGACCCACGGCATGTTCAGGTCGGCTATTCATGACTCGGCCCTCGGCCATCATCAGTTTGCATCATTCTAGAAGGTTCTAATGACTGACTGTTTTCCTGTTCTCCTTTCTCTATTTTTCAGCTCAACTGAACCACATCAAGTTTGTTCAGGGACGGGAGTAGGGGTGGGGTGGCCTTTGGCCTGCTGGACTGGGGGGGCCCCCTCACAGTGGGTCTTGGGGGTGGGCCTGGGACTTGGGGGACCACGGGGCTCCTGGACCAGGGGGTGGGGGGGAGGTTGCTTCCTGGGATTCCTGTGGGGGCTGCTGTCTCCCTCCTCTCTCTCCGGCTGCCACCGCACCCTCCTATTTGGGATACTGGCCCTAGGGTAGGGCTACAGCCGGGACTGGAGGGACTGGCTTCCCCTACGGAAGCAAGTCATGAGAAATAGTTGGGGTACAACAGCTTTCAGGCAATAGTTGTTCAGAACAAATTGGTGTTAAGTATAAACATTATGTATAGGTTTTTTATTTTTCTGTTAGGGTCCGGGGTGGTCCCTATGCACTCTCACCCATCTCCTAGAGGCAGTTTCTGTCTCTACGACATGGGCATTTGGGCGACCCCTAGGGGTGCCCAAACTATCCAAGACGGTGGGCGGTGGTATCTTTCACGCCTGTCCACCGCCAGTCTTCGCAGAAGACATGTTTCATGGTTTTTTGTCTCCTTTCCCTTCCTTCCCTCATGTTCTTCCCTCCTCTCTCCCCAAGCGTGCCTGCGGGCGAGTGGCATCTCCAGACCCGAGGATTCCTTTGACCAACAGACTCGATTTGCTCTATCAGACCCGAGTGACTACAGTCGAAGGGTAAGTGGCTTTATGCAGGTGAGCACACCTCCTCTCTTCCCTAATGGCTAACACATCCCCTAATACCAGGGACCTTAGGCTGGCTTCACACAATGTCCAAGCATTGAACTCTCCCAGGAAGAGGAGAGTAGCTTTTGAACGCTACCGAGCCTTGAAACTTGATGTGGTCCTGTTACAGGAAACGCACATCCCTATTCGCTATAGACCCAAATTTATCCACTCTTCCTACCCCGCGTTCTTTTTGGCAAATGCCCCTAATAAAACTGAGGGGGTTGCTATCCTCTTCTCCAAAAACTGCAACTTCACACACATATCAGACTACAGGGATCCTGAGGGCAGGTTCATACTCGTAAAGGGGACGTTTGAAGGAATACTCTACTCCATAGTATCATATTATGCTCCCAACAAGGGACACACCAAATTCTTTCAGACTCTCCACTCGACACTGGGACCGCTACTAGAAGGCAAAATCATCATGGGTGGGGACTCCAATGTTGCATTTGACCAGGGACTTGACAAGACTAAGCTCCCTAGAGATCAGGTGACCAGACCCACCAAAATGAGCAGTAAAATAGCAAAATTTCTCCACTCTAAGAGTCTAGTTGATATCTGGAGGGAATTAAACCCTAAGAGCAGGATCATTACTCCTCTCCACATCAGTCGTATGCAAGGATCGACCATATCCTCGTTCCCCCATCGCTAGTTCCCCTGACCCTTAAAGCTTCAATTATAGACTCACCATGGTCGGACCACTCAATGGTCCTTCTTTCCCTCCGCAATGTTATCACCAACACAGGTGGAGCACACTGGCATCTAAATTAGTCTATCCTCAGCAACCCTGTGCATGCCAAGTACATAGCCAACTCTATCAAAGATTACTTCTCCACTAACACAACAGAGGGCATCTCCCCAGAAACTCTTAGGGCAGCCCATAAAGTCACCATCAGAGGTGAACTTATCAAGCTCTCATCCCGTCTCAAAAAAGAACGCCTTTTAGATATCCGCAACCTGGAATCCAAATTCGCGGAACTAAAAACAGCTCACAAAAAACGCCCTTCGAAGGCCTCAGCAGACCAATTAGATGCAACTAGGCTAGAACTCAACTTGAAGCTTACTGCGTCAGCAGAGAAGCACCTTAGATGGAGCGGAGCCAAATACTACCTCCACAAAGACAAGATAGGTTCTATGTTAGCATGCAAACTCACACCAAAATCTAAAACGTTCTCCTTCCCCAAGTTAAGAATCAATGGACAACCCACCACGGCCAATCCAACTAAAATCCTGAGGGCCTTCCATGATTTCTACGCCAAGTTATTTAGCCAAGACTCCACAGCGAAAGCCCCAATGCTGACATCCTTTTTTCAGGGTCTCAGATTGCCGACTATCGCTCAAGCCCATAAGGACATTATGTAAGATTCCTTTTTGGCTGAGGAAGTACTGGCGGTTATCAAGGACTTGAAAACTGGGTCAGCCCCTGGGCCAGATGGACTTTCCACACCGTACTATAAGACCTTTGGGGATATACAAGCCCAGCATATGGCCAAATTCTTCAATTTCAAAACAGAGGGGTCCCCTTTAGACCCACACCTCAACACAGCCTACATCACATTAATTCCCAAACCTAACAAAAACCATGAAGAAGTTGAAAATTTTAGGCCCATTTCCCTCATCAATAACGACCTCAAAATTTTAACCAAAATCCTAGCAAATCGCCTCTCCTCCTTTATCAAAAATTACATTCACAAAGATCAAGTGGGATTCATCCCGGGCAGACAGGGTCCTAACCAGATTAGGAGAGCAGTCGACATTGTCTCCCTCCTCCAATCCGGATGGAACGGTAAACACATACAGGAAGGGATGCTCCTATCCCTGGACCTCCACAAAGCTTTTGACGCCATAGATTGGACGTACATTTTTACCCTACTTGACACATGGGGATTTGGTCCCCGCTTTAAAAGAATCCTGGGCTCCCTGTACTCTAACCCTAAAGCCATGATTCGCATACAAGGCCAGCACTCCGAGCGACTGGCAATAGCCAGGGGAACCCGGCAGGGGTGCCCCCTCTCCCCC
Organism: Lithobates pipiens; assembly: GCF_037356315.1. Lineage (NCBI taxonomy): Eukaryota > Metazoa > Chordata > Amphibia > Anura > Ranidae > Lithobates > Lithobates pipiens. Next base: position 187,130,864 of record NW_027507748.1, read on the forward strand.
GTAATCTTTGCAATGGCTATTGAGACCTTGGCCATTGCCATTCGCTCAAACCCAGACATACAAGGTGTGACGGACAGGAAACAAACCCCCTCTTCACCGATGACTTACTCCTATTCCTGACTTCCCCGACCACCTCCCTCCCTAACTTATGCAAACTTCTGCAAGAGTTCTCAGTCATCTCAGGACTTGCAGTGAATTACTCTAAATCCCATGCCCTTAATATCTCTCTCAGGCCAGAAACGAAGTCAGCTTTGCAGAACGCTTTCAAATTTAAATGGAGCGACTCCTCCATAGAGTACTTGGGAATTAACCTTACTGCCAAGATAGAGCAGTTGTATGAGGCCAACTACCCCCACATCTACCGCAATCTTGAGGATAACCTGGGACACTGGGAGAAAGGAGAATTATCGTGGTTAGGTAGGATATACTCTATTAAAATGACTTTACTCCCGAGATTGCTATACCTCTTCAGGGCCCTGCCCATTAACATTAATCATGCTCACTTACGGTCTTTCCAAACCAAGATAAACAAATTTGTCTGGGGAGGCAGAGGCCACAGGGTTCCCCAGAGGACCATGTACAACAACAGATCTCAAGGGGGCTTGGTTCTTCCTAGACTACTTTGGTACTTTCAGTCAGCGAGAATTGCACAGCTCTCCACTATATATAGCAGAGGTAAAAAACCAGACTGGGTCTCCCTGGAGAGGCAGGCCGTCCCGGCTTTTACACTTGACTTTCTTCTCTGGTCACTCCCCAGGCTTCGACCTCCTATTCTCTCCCCAATCCTATCGCAATCATTACAGCTATGGGACAAGTTGAGGACATACCCCCACCTGATATTACCCCTAAAGCCCTTGGCTCACATGTTTAATAACCCAGACTTCCCCCCGGGCCAAGATATTAAAGTTTTTAGATGGTGGCTCGACAAGGGTCTATATAGAATTGGGCATTTCTTTAACGAGCATGGTCCTATTACCTTGGGATATTGTGTGAACCAGCTCGAGATACCGCCCTCAGAACGCTTTAGATTCCACCAGATCCATCATTTCTTACTAAAGATCTGGACGGAAAAGCAGGCTTCCACCGGCTGCACTCCATATGAGGTTTGGTGCAGACAAGCTACCGAGCAGAGAGGAGCAGTCTCGATTGTATACAAAGCACTTGCTCGCCGACCGACTAAAACCACTTATATGACGGCTTGGGAGAATGACCTAGCAATTGGCATGTCCGTGGAGCAATGGCAGGCCTCCTTATCCAGAGCCTTCCATTTTTTTTTTTTTATTCTTTATTTCTTTGCAAAGATACAAAACATAAGTTGTTAATGATAATTACATATACGAAACACTTTCTGATAGCCACATATTCCATTAAACAACAACAATAAAAAAACAACACAATATATTCTTGCCATTTTTACAAACAAAACAATATTAATATGATATTAATACATTATCAATTCCCCATAGCGGGCCTCTTCCTTCTCCCCTTTCAAGGGAAAAGAGAAAAAAAATAATAATAATTACAGAGGGAAAAAGAGGGAGCAGTTGGAGGATAGGGAAGAGGGAGAAAAGGGGAGGAAACCGACCCCGCCCAACGAAGGGTAAGGTTCACATCAGTTGGTCTAATCCTCAGCTTCCTCTCCAATCAACCTCCTCCCCTCCTCTGACTGTAAAAATATTTCCCAAGGGGCCCAGACTTGCACTATAGATTCCCTTTCCTCCAGAGGCATAGGGATCAAATTCTCCATGATCCCAATTTTCCTTACTTTGTTTAACCATTGCGAAATTCACGGTGCCCCTGTTTCCTTCCAACAAGTGGTGATGCAGCTTTTAGCTGCATTCACCAGGTGACATAACATTGAGTTCTTATATCTCTCTGATGGAATATATGTACATTGTAGTAGAAAAAAGGCCGGGTCTTCCTCAAGATAATATTCAGTAAACAGTTGAGAGATTTTCCAAACCTCTTCCCAAAACTGTCTAATTACTGGGCAGTACCAAAAAATATGGGCAATAGTGCCTCTCTCCTTACCGCACCTCCAACATCTATCTGGTGACTCTGGAAAGAAAGTATGCATTCGTGATGGAGTATAATACCAACGCATTTATACTTTGTAATTTAATTCCTGAATCTTAACACATCTAGATGATTTAAAAGTCAGATGTATGATTTTCTGACGTTGGGCCGAGGTAAAGGTTTGTCCGAGATCCCTTTCCCATTTATCTAAACTCATTATACCAATATCCTCTAAAGGAGAAATTAATAAAGCATATATCTTAGAAATAATATGGGAAAGGGACTCCTTCTCCTCACAATATCCTTCAAACTTAGTAAGTGGCCGATCATAATCCTCAGTCGATGCCAAAAAGTGTTCAACCTGTAACGCCTGCCAAAGGGGTAGTTCATATTGTCCTCCTGATTGCATTAACATTTCTATTGATGGCCATTTTTTAGACCTCAAGAAATGTGATGCCTGGAAACATCCCTTCTCTCTTAAGTTTCTAAATACTCCTGGTTCCAGGCCGGGCAGGAAGTGTGGATTCCCAAGAATGGGAAATAAAGGAGATTTTGCTGTTGAGATTCTAGGGATTCGTACAGCTTTAGCTCCCATCTGAAGCGTAGGTCCTATTAAAGGATGGGCTCTTAATATAGGAGGTATAGCCGTGCCACACCACATGGCTCTATCTAATGGAATGGGGCTTACTTGTTGTTCCATAGCTACCCACCTTTTACTGTCTCTATGACGGCACCAGTCCACAATTCTACCAAGCTGAGTAGCCTGGTAGTATTTGTATAAATCTGGTGCTGCAATTCCACCCGCCTCTTTAGGCAGTGTTAACAGCTTCCTATTAATCCTAGGACGCTTGCTTGCCCATATAAACTTTATAAAAATTGTTCGGATTTTACTAAAAAAGGCAAGTGGGATCCGGATCGGTAGTGCCTGGAATAAATAAAGAAACTTAGAGACTATGTTCATTTTCAAGATGTTACTTCTCCCAAACCAGGAGTGTGAGGATTTGCTCCATTCATTCAACGTTATGCTAATTTCCCTTAATAAAGGTGGAAAGTTCAATGCGTATGCTTCTATTAAATTAGATGGAATCTGTCTCCCTAAATAGTTCAGCGCTATAGCTGTCCATTTAAACTTGAAATTGTCCTCCAAATTTTTTTGAATGGAACCCTCCAGTGATATCCCCATCGCCTCCGACTTACTATAGTTTATTTTAAAATTAGACAGAGCTCCGTAATGCTCTATTTCCCCCAGTAAATTGGGTAGTGATATTTGTGGACTAGAAAGTGAAAATAATAAATCATCTGCATATGCTGAAAGTTTATATTCCTGATCCGCTAAGGGAATGCCTTTAATATCGGGGTTCTGTCTAATTCTATTTAACAAAGGTTTCAATGACAACGCAAATAAAAGAGGCGACAGGGGACATCTCTGACGCGTCCCATTAGATATTGGGAAATTTTTAGAGTTTATCCCATTGACCTTCACCAATGCTTGAGGTTTTGAATATATTCCTGCTATCCAGTCCAACATTCGGTCCCCAAAGCCCATTTGTTTTAAGACTCCTAACATAAAGGGCCAATTGACCCTATCGAAGGCCTTTCTGCATCTGTATTGACAAAGATACCTGGCAACTTCCTATGGTTTACATATTGAATTAAATTCAAAGCCTTAATTGTGCTATCCCTAGCTACACGTGTGGGGACAAACCCCACTTGGTCCAAATGAACCAACTGCATCATAAACGGCTGTAGGCGAGATGCAAGTATCTTTGTGAATATTTTATAGTCCGTGTTTAGTAATGATATTGGACGATAGCTACTACATATTGATTGATCCTTTCCTTCTTTTAGAATAAGTACAATATGTGCCCTTAATGCTTCTACAGGTGGAGGCACGGTTTTTCCTTGTATGTTAAATGTTTTCACCATATAGGGGACTCATTGTAAATGGAAGCTTTCCAAGGCATCAGAAATGTCTCACCGATAGAGGCCAATTTAAAGGTCCTTACCAGATGGTACTTGACCCCGTCTAGACTTTCCTTAATGTACCCCGCTGCTGACCCCAGATGCTTCCGAGGCTGCCAACTAGTAGGGTCCATGGCTCTCATTTGGTGGGAATGCCCCAGATTAAGGCCTTTCTGGAAAAAAAATCTTTGCCTTAATAAGGAAAATCACAAACCTCCCTCTTCCGAGAAGCCCTGCTATTGCTCTCCTTAATGCCAATTTCCCTAAGGCCCCGAAACACACTCGTAAACTGATTCAATGTATTTTCCTGGGAGCTAACATGACAATAGCTAAAGCCTGGAAACTCCCTAGAGTCTCCTTAGCAGCAGCCATCAAGAAAATCTCTTGGATAATGCTGCAAGAGAAGCTTACTGGCATCTTACCGGACTCCACAGCCCAGTTCGAAGCTACATTGGAGCCTTGGGCTCAGTACATGGGTATATCTCTTATTCAGGGGGTCCAGCCTTAGATCCCTGGATCTCACTCGGGTGTGGACGCTGCACGCCCACTGACACGCTTCCCCCCCATCCCTCACCTACCTTCCCCTGCCCCCCACCCCCTGTCTGTCTTTCCAAGTTCACATTCGCTCCCTCAGCCTCCTGGATCTCTCCCAAACCCCTGTTTACTTAGCCGGTCAGATCTGGTGGGCTGAGGAGTTGGAGCGTAGGATACACTCCCGATAAAGTCCTCCTTCCACACCGCAGTTGATGTCCTCCATCCAATTGGAGGAGGATAGGCCACTGGAAGGCTCTCACCCTGCACAGTGTGTTCCCAGATGGGGTGCAGGTGAGGTCCAGCAGGTGATAAACAGGAAAAGCTCGAACACTAGGTGTGTAAATGGTAATGGAGGAGACGGTCCAGAGTACTAGACCTCTAGTTTTATGTCGCTCTCTGAGTAAACATGTATGAGTCTGACGGCTGTGTCTTATGTCTCCAACGCTTGTATCAAGATAATTGTACTGTTTTCATGTTTTGTAAACTCAATAAAATCTTTGAAAGTATATACCAGCCCTGGAAAAAATTTCATACCAGCCCCACAGCATTATTATACCAGCCCAACAGCATAACGTCATTATTTTCTTGTTCATGAAAGGGAAAACCATACATTTTAAAGCACATTTGATGAAGAGAGTATTATATATAGATATGAAATCACATAGGGCTTTATATATATATATATATATATATATATATATATATATATATATATATATATATATATATATATATATTCAAATTCCAGACTCCCTACGACACTGCAGACATGATACAGGAAATGGTCAGAGACTGCAGAAATGATATAAGAGCTCAATGCAGCCTCACTGTCGCCATCAATGCAGCCTCACTGTGCCCACAAATGCAGCCTCACTGTGCCCACAAATGCAGCCTCACTGTGCCCACAAATGCACCCTCACTGTGCACACAAATTCACCCTCACTGTGCCCACAAATGTGCCCTCACTGTGCCCACAAATGCGCCCTCACTGTGCCCACCATTGCAGCCTCACTGTGTCCATCAAATGCAGCTTTACTGTGCCGTGAATGCAGTCTCACTGTGCCCATCATTGCAGCCCCTCCTGTGCCCCTTGTCCCAGTCTGCAGTCCCTGTCTGTGGGAAGGTGTGTTATTGATGCTCGGTACAGTACCTTGCATGCCAGCAGGATATCCATTATGGCCAGCAGCAGGCAGGGTCTGTTCTCGTTTTGGATGGGGATGGTGCTCCTTCCAGAAGATCTGTTTGCTGTGAGATGGAGTGGTCCCTGGCCACCTGCACCTTCAGCCATCCTCAAAGAGCAGGGGGGAGTGGAGATCACAGGGGTGGGGAGCGGAGAGCGCTGGGGGGGAACTTGAGAGCACTGGGGGGGGGGGGGCAAAAAGAACAGAGGTGGAGAGCACGGTAGGCCGAGAGCCCTGGGGGGCTAAGAATGTGGGGTGGTGAAGAGCACAGCGGGCAGAAAAACAGGGGTGGAGAGCACGGGGGCTGGAGAGTACTGGGGGGGGTACAAAGACCAGGGGGAAGTGGAGAGCAATGGGGGGAGCTTGAGAGCACCAGTGGGGGCCAGAAAGAACAGAGGTGGAAATCACGGGGGACTGGAGAGCACTATGGGGGGTGGAGAGCACTGGTAGGGTTGGAGAGCACATGGGTGGGGGCAAAATGCAGGGGGGAGTGGAGAGTGCTGGGGGGAGCCAAAAAGAACAGGGGTGGAGAGCACGGGGGGGTAGAGAGCACTGGGGGGGGGCTGGAGAGCACCAGGGGACCAGAAAGAACAGGGGTGGGGAGAATGGGGGGCTGAAGAGCACTGGGGTGGGGGCTGGAGAGTGATGGGGAGAGTTGGAGAGCACTTGGGGGGGGTGAAAGAACAGGGGGAGAGCACTGGGGGGAGTGGAAAGCACTGGGGGGGGAGAACAGGGGGGAGCACTAGAGGGGGGCGGAGAGCACTGGGGGATAGGAAAGCACAAGGGGTTGGAGAGCACTGGGGTGAAAGCACTGGGGGGTGGAGAGCACTGGGGGGAAAGAACAGGGGGAGAGTACTGGGGGAGTGGAGAGCACTTGGGGAAGAACAGGGGGAAGAGCACTGGGGGGGGGGGGGGACGGGGGAGAGCACTGGGGGGAAAGAGCAGGGGGGAGAGCACTGGGGTAGTGGAGATCACTGGTGGGGAAAGAACAGGGGGGAGAGCACTTGGGGGGGAAGAACAGGGGGGAGAGCACTGGGGGGAATGAGGGTCTGAAGAGCACTGGGGTGGGGGCTGGAGAGTGATGGGGAGAGTTGGAGAGCACTTGGGGGGGGGCGAAAGAACAGGGGGGAGAGCACTGGGGGGTGGAAAGCACTGGGGGGAAGAACAGGGGGGAGAGCACTGGGGGGGTGGAGAGCACTGGGGGGAGAGGAGTGCAGTGGGGGGGGGGGGGGGTGGAGAGCACTGGGAGGAAAGCACTTGGGGGGTGGAGAGCACTGGGGGGGAAGAACAGGGGGGAGCACTGGGGGGAGTGGAGAGCACTGGGGGGAGAACAGGGAGGAGAGCACTGGGGGATAATGGGGGGAGAGCACTGGGGGGAAAGAGCAGGGGGGAGAGCACTGTGGTAGTGGAGAGCACTGGTGGGGAAAGAACAGGGGGGGAGCACTTGGGGGGAAGAACAGGGGGGAGAGTGCAGAGTGCTTGGGGGGAGAACAGGGGCGAGGGCACTGGGGGAGTGGAGAGCACTGGGGGGAGAACAGGGGGGAGAGCACTTGGGGGGAAGAACAGGGGGGAGAGCACTGGGGGGGAGAACAGAGGGGAGAGTGCAGAGCGCTGGGGGGGAGAACATGGGGGGAGAGCAATGGGGGAGTGGAGAGCACTGGGGGGAGAGCGGGGGGAGAGCACTGGGGGGTAGAACGGGGGGGCGAGCACTGGGGGGAGTGGATAGCACTGGGGGGAAGAACAGGGGGAAGAGCACTGGGGGGAGAGGAGAACACTGGGGGGGGGGCGGGGGGAGAGCACTGGGGGGAAAGAGCAGGAGGGAGAGCACTGGGGTAGTGGAGATCACTGGTGGGAAAAGAACAGGGGGGGGAGCACTTGGGGGGAAGAACAGGGGGGAGAGCACTGGGGGGGAATGAGGGTCTGAAGAGCACTGGGGTGGGGGCTGGAGAGTGATGGGGAGAGTTGGAGAGCGCTTGGGGGGGGCGAAAGAACAGGGGGGAGAGCACTGGGGGGGGAAAGCACTGGGGGAAGAACAGGGGGGGGGGGCACTGGGGGGAGAGGAGTGCAGTGGGGGGGGGGTGGAGAGCACTGGGGGGAAAGCACTTGGGGGGTGGAGAGCACTGGGGGGAGAACAGGGGGGAGAGCACTGGGGGGAGAATGGGGGGAGAGCACTGGGGGGGGAATGGGGGGAGAGCACTGGGGGAAAGAGCAGGGGGAAGAGCACTGGGGTAGTGGAGAGCATTGGTGGGGAAAGAACAGGGGGGAGCACTTGGGGGGAAGAGTGCAGAGTGCTTGGGGGGAGAACAGAGGCGAGGGCACTGGGGGAGTGGAAAGCACTGGGGGGAGAACAGGGGGGAGAGCACTTGGGGGGAAGAACAGTGGGGGGAGCACTGGGGGGGAGAACAGGGGGGAGAGTGCAGAGCGCTGGGGGGGAGAACATGGGGGGGAGCACTGGGGGAGTGGAGAGCACTGGGGGGGAGAACGGGGGGAAGAGCACTGGGGGGTAGAACGGGGGGCGAGCACTGGGGGGAGTGGAGAGCACCTGGGGGGGAGAACAGGGGGGGCACTGGCGGGGGAGAGAACTGGGGGGAGTGGAGAGCACTGGGGGGGAGAACGGGGGGGAGCATTGGGGGGAACAGGGGGGAGAGCACTGAGGGGGAGAACATGGGGGGAGCACTGGGGGAGAACAGGGGGAGCACTGGGAGGAGTGGAGAGCACTGGGGGGGAGAACAGGGGTAAAGCACTTGGAAGGAAGAACAGGGAGGAGAGCACTGGGGGGAAGAACAGGGGGAGAGCACTGGGGGAGTGCAGAGCGCTGGGGGGGGGACAGGGGGGAGGGCATTGGGGGAGTGGGAAGCACTGGGGGTAGAACGGGGGAGAGCACTGAAGGGAGTGGAGAGCACTTGTGGGGAGAACAGGGGGGAGAGCACTGAGGGGGGGAACGGGGGGAGAGCACTGGGGGAGTGGAGAGCACTTGGGGGGAGAGCACTGGGGAGAAGAGGGGGGAGAGCACTGGGGGAGCACTGGGGGGAGCACTGGGGAGCAGAACAGGGGAGAGAGCACTGGGGGGGAGTGGGGAGCACTGAGGGGGGGAACACTGGGGGGACAGGGGGAGAGCACTAGGGGGGAGTGGAGAGCACTGGGGGAGAACAGAGGGGGAGAGCACTGGGGGAGGAGAATAGGGGGGGCACTGGGGGGAGTGAAGAGCACTGAGGGGACGGGGGAGAGCACTGGGGGGAATAACAGGGGGGAGAGCACTGGAGGAGAACAGGGGGAGAGCACTGGTGGGGGGGGAACGGGGAGCACTGGGGGGAGTGGAGAGCACTGGAGGGAGAACAGGGGGGTGGGCACTGTCAGGGGGAACAGGGGGGGAGAGCACTGGGGGGAGTGGAGAGCACTAGGGGGAGGAGAACAGGGGGGAGAGCACTAGGAGGGGGAACAGGGGGGGGACTGGGGGAGTGGAGAGCACTGGGGGGAGTGGGGAGCACTTGGGGGGAGAACAGGGAGGAGAGCACTGGGAGGGGGAACAGGGGGGGGGGGAGCACTGGGGGGGGGCAGGGGGGAGAGCACTGGGAGGAGGAACGGGGGGAGAGCACTGGGGGGAGAGCACTGGGAGGGGGAACAGGGGGGAGAGCACTGGGGGGGAGAACAGGGGGGAAAGCACTGGGAGGGGGAACGGGGGGGGAGAGCACTGGGGAGAGTGGAGAGCATTGGGGGAGAACAGAGGGGAGAGCACTGGGGGGAGAACAGGGGGGGAGAACTGGGGGGAGAATGGGGGGAAGAACGGGGGGATTGGAGAGCACTGGGGGGAGAACAGGGGGCAGAGCACTGTGGGGAGTGGGGAGCACTGGGGGGAGAGCACGGGGAGAGTGGAGAACACTGGGGGGGACAGGGGGGAGAGCACTGGGGGGGAACAGGGGGCAGAGCACTGGGGGTGAGTGGAGAGAACTGGGGGAGGAGAACAGGGGGGAGATCACTGGGGGGAAGAAAAGGGGGGGATCACTGGGGGGGACCAGGGGGAGAACGCTGGGGGGAGTGGAGAGCACTGGGGGACAGCACTGGGGGGACAGGGAGGAGAACAGGGGGGAGAACAGGGGGGGAGAACGGGGGGAGAGCACGGGGGGAGAACACTGGGGGGAGAATACTGGGGGGAGTGGAGAGCACTGGGTGGGGACCAGGGGGGAGATCACTGGAGGAAAGAACAGAGGGGGAGAGCACTGGGTGGGGACTAGGGGGGGAGAACACCGGGGGGAGTGGAGAGCACTGGGGGGACAGCACTGGGGGGGAACAGGGGGTGAGAGCACTGGGGGGAATGGAGAGCACTGGGGGGTGGAGAACAGGGGGGAGAGCACTGGGGGGGGAGAACATGGGGGAGAGCACTGGGGGGGAGAACAGGGGGGGAGAACAGGCGGAGCACGGGGGAGAACACTGGGGTTGTGGAGAGCACTGGGGGGGGGGCAGGGGGAGCACCAGGGGGGAACAGGGGGGGGGGAGCACTGGGGGGAGTGGAGAGCACAGGGATGGTGGCTATAGAAGCATGGGGAGAGCTGGAGAGCAGGGGGGGCAGCAAGAACAGGGGATGAGAGAACTGTGGGGGGTGGGGCAGGAGAGTGTGGTGGTGGAGGAGAGCACTGGGGGGGCAGGAGAGTGTGGTGGTGGAGGAGAGCACTGGGGGGGCAGGAGAGTGTGGTGGTGGAGCAGAGCACTGAGGGGACAGGAGAGTGTGGTGGTGGAAGAGAGCACGGGGGGCAGGAGAGTGGGGTGGTGGTGGAGGACAGCACTGGGGGGGCAGGAGAGTGTGATGGTGGAGGAGAGCACTGGGGGGGCAGGAGAGTGTGGTGGTGGAGGAGAGCACTGAGGGGGCAGGAGAGTGTGGTGGTGGAGCAGAGCACTGAGGGGACAGGAGAGTGTGGTGGTGGAAGAGAGCACGGGGGGCAGGAGAGTGGGGTGGTGGTGGAGGAGAGCACTGGGGGGGCAGGAGAGTGTGGTGGTGGAGGAGAGCCCTGGGTGGGCAGGAGAGTGTGGTGGTGGAGAGCACTGGGGGGGCAGGAGAGTGTGGTGGTGGAGAGCACTGGGGGGGCAGGAGAGTGTGGTGGTGGAGGAGAGCACTGGGGGGGCAGGAGAGTGTGGTGGTGGAGGAGAGCACTGGGGGGGGCAGGAGAGTGTGGTGGTGGAGGAGAGCACTGGGGGGGGGGGGGGCAGGGAGCACAAGGTGAACTGGGGACAGTAAAATAAGTTGGATAGGAGAATCGGCAGGGCACCCCGCCGATCCTCCTATCCAGGCACTGTGGCACACAGGGCGGGCTGTACCTGCAGCATCTCCTCCTGCGGATCACAGCGCTGGCTGGCTCTGTGTTCGACAGCCGCTCTGTAACATGGCCCCGCCCCCTCAGACCTGCTCGTGTGATAGGCGGAAAGTTGATTCTATCTACTATCACACGAGTCGGTCTGGGGGGGCCATGTTACAGAGAGCCCGTCGAACACAGAGCCAGCCCCATGGGGCTTTTGTGAAAAAATAATATACATATAATATAATAGGAATGGAGACATATGTACTACAATAGTCGTTGCCTCATATAAAGTCCTAACATTCTTTTTTCTCTTTATAAATACCTGTATTAATATGGGCACGTCCTTATTCCTTGGCTATTAAGAGAATGAAGTTCCCTTTGCAGCCCACAGCCTCCTTGGTATCCACATCACACATCTCAGAAAGCTGTAGGTCAGAAAGTGTAAAAATATTGTGAGATTTCACATCACACCTGCATAGATTATGCAAAGAGACTGAGATGACCAATAGGACAATAGTCCTATTACATTTGTAACTACTTTTTCCAGGGAGTTCAATAAGATAAATAAGATAAATATATAATTAGAAAATATCTCCATGTCTTATAGGGAGATAAAGACTTTATTACAGTCCTTTTCCATGGCTGCAAGTTTTCCGGTCGCCGTACTCAGGAGCTATATAATAGATATTTTTGTTTAGCTTTAAAAAATATATTGACCTTACATGTCTTCATGTTTGTTGATTCACCAGTACATTATCCTTTAATTGCCTAAACAACACAACCATCAGCTCTGTTCTGAGAAAAATGTTTGTGAACAATTCTATTCCTGGCACTGCAAAATCGATTTACTGCACAACATAAATGCACTCATGTGGGCCTTGGTTAATTTTAAAACAGGTTTCATTTCATACACATGAATACAGTTACAAAAGTACTCTAAATAACTGAGTTTAGCATGTTAAAACTTTCTCTATTCATGTGCAGTACCCCCTTACCCTTGCGAGGCAGTTAGGGTCTCCCAGGCAGTTAGATGGGCTAAAAGCTAAAACTTTAAGGTGGAGTGAAAACAATTGGGTGCTACTTACTTTAAACCATTTCAAACATTCATTAGAACAAAATAAACTAATGGGGACGGCGTTAGACACAGGATAGACAAAAGGTGACAAAAATGCAACTCTAGTCTCCACTAGTAACTTCAATAGAAGCTATGTACCTTTAAGCTGAGACCAGCAACTGTACTTTTTAGGCTGTTGCCCAGCTTAGGACTGAGCTAAATACCCTTTAGAGCAAGTAGGCAGGATTCCCCTGCAATGTCCATGGGTAATAACTTGTACCCAACTTTCTAGGACACTATTCAGTAGGAAAGATATTCCCCAGATGCTCCATCAAGGAGAAAAAAACTCTTTCAGGCCTAAGACCCAATCCTCTAAAAAAGGCCCTTCCCAGGCACCAATTTACAACACTGCTGGCTCCAACAGGCACCAACCTTCAACACTGCCTGCTCTACTGGCAACAACCCTTGGGGCAAAGACCTTTCTGGATTGTCTTGCTCTTGACTACTATTCTGCTTGCTCCACTGGATCCCTGTGAATGGCATTGGCTCTGTTCTTGACCATACACCTGCCTACTCCCTTGATCGCCTTCCTGTGTATGACTTTGGCTACCATCCTGACTATGCTTCTTCAGTCTGGTCCTGCCAGCCTGATCCTGCTTCTTCATTGGGTGCCACTTTGCCTGTAGTTGCTGCCCTGGTTCCACTACATCTCCAGGGGCAACATAGCTACTGCAATCAACACTGGTGGCTCCAACAGGCATCAACCTTCAACACTGCCAGACCAGATAACAGCTATCCAGTTCCGTTGTGCTTCAAGCAACTTCCAGCAGATCGACCTAAATGGCATCCATGCATTTTTGAGCCTAGCAATCCCTGTTGTCACATTCATGGGTGCTTGGCACTTATCTGCAAGGGAAACCCTCTAGTCAAATCAGCCTCAGACTAGGTAAATGATAAGCAGGCTAAAGCAAGCAATACATTGAGCCTTTAGAAATAAAAATAGAACCAAAGCAATCCAAACTCAGGCTGGCTACAGCTTAGCTAAACTCTAAATGTATACTTGTTATTATTGATATTATTATTAGTATTATTATTATTATTATTACTACTTCTATTATTATTATTATTATTATACAGGATTTGTATAGCAACAAGACCACTTTAAAATATAATCAGAGGGGTGAATGCGTGGGCGCAGTCTAGCAGGGCAGACATGTTCAGCTAGAGCTCTGCTAAGTGAGGAGTTTACCCGCTGAATAGAGGTAACCTAGCGGATATTCAATTAGCGGAAATATCATCCCATATACCGGAGAGGTGAGAGGAACATTTTGATATAAGAATGCTGCTTGGAGGAGCCCACATTAAAACAAAAACTAAGTTAGGAGGCACACCAGTGTGGGTGTCACCTAAAATGGTGCAAATTACCCCAGAAGCAGCCTCAAGTGGAAGATATTGAACATACAACTAATGAATTCATGACAGAAATGGATATGCTTAAAGAAGAAAATATTGTATTACAAAACAAACTTGAGGATTTTGAGAACAGAGCTAGAAGGCCAAATCTGCGTATCAGAGGGATACCAGAATCTGTTATAGATGTGCCATCCTCAGTAACAGCATTGTGTCAGGAATTATTACCAAGTATACCAATGGAAAGATTGGAGATGGACAGAGTGCTCTTATGCCCAAAAAAGGGCCCCCAAAAGATGGCCCCCCAAGAGACATAATAGCTAAATTCCACGTTTTCTAAACAACGGAACAATTATTAATTGCTGCTAGAGAAAAGACTAACTTAGTCTTTCAGGGACATAACTATCAATTATTTGCTGACCTATCACAACTAACTATCTCCAAAAGGCGTGCAATGAAGCCACAATTAATGGAATTGCAACGAAATAAGATTACTTACCAATGGGGTTTTCCATTTTCCTTAAGATTTACTTATCAAACACACTTGCAGAACATCTGAAGAACTCCAACAAGCGCTACAAGATCTAAAATTGACTGAATCTCCACAAACTACATCTACCTCAAGAAGAGGAACAGCATCTACTACTCAATATGTGGAGAAAAATGGAAATCAACACCAACACAAAAGAAGTAGACAAGAAAAAGAAGATGTTATGGAATGAAAAATGCAAAGAAGGGAAGTTGCAAATATAATCCTTTGATGGAAAAGAATTCTTGAAGAATTCCATTATCATTGGTAAAGAAACCTACTCCCAATAACTAATGGACTGCATATTATCAAATTATTCCAGAACTTGGTCACAATATGTAAAGGAGCCTAAAATACCTTCGAAAAGTCATATGACTCCAACTTTTTATACATCATTTTTTTTGTTTTGTTTTTTGTCTTTTTTGCTTCCTTTTTTTTTTTTGGATCATTATCCTTCATATTAACTTTTTATTTATATTTAACTTTTATTTTAATTTTACATTTTTATTATTCCTTATTTTTAATTTAATAATTTGACCTATATGATCCGTTTTGATTCATATTGGTGTGTCTATACAATAACACTGATTTTAATCATCATGGTTGGGTTACTTCTTTAGGGTTGCAAGTTTTATTTATTTTTTCTCTTTATATTAACCAAATATCTCCAATTCGCAGGATAAATAGGATTTTATAGATTGAAGTTTAGTATCTTTTTTCCTTTGCTTATCCATATTATAAATTCCTCACTCCATATTATTATTCGTTTTATCCACCCTTTATCAATTTACCCTCATCGGGTGGAAAATTTCAGTTAATGCTTAAATTAGCAGAATACTGAAAGTCTTTATTAACAACGATCATTATGATGCTAATATTTAATCCTAATATTATCTTTCATTTTCACTTTTTTTTTAATATATCAATTTTTTATTTATTTTTTCATTTATATTTTTATTTTATTTTTACTTTTATTTATTTTTTTAATTAAATTTTTCCAATTAGACCTATATGGTCCTTTTGATTCATATTGGTGTAACTATACATTAACACTGATTTTAATCACCATGGATGGGTTTCATCCATAGAAGTGTGAGTTTTATTTTATTTTTTCTATCTATATTAACCAAATAACTAAAATTCATAGGATAAATAAGACTATATAGTTTAAAGTTGAATCTCTTTTCCATTCACTTATCCGTATTAGGATTTCTCATTTGAATAATATTATTAGACAAATCTATTCCTTATCCATTTATCCTAATCGGGTGAAAATTCAGTTAATGCTTAAAATGAAAGATATGTTGAAAGGGTTTATTAACAAACATTGTTATGATGTTTATATTTAATATATTTGAGACGGGTGTTCTGCTCACAGAAGATCCATGCTCCCCAATTTTCCTTCACCGGATGCCCAGTTTTATTATGGGGGGATTCAGTGTTGGCAACATTTCCCCTGATGGAGAGTATTGTCCATCACAGTTACACCTTGAGTGTTTTAACATCTTTATTGTACCTATTTATTACATTATCTCACATATCTTTTGTTCCTTACACACTCCAGGTCTTTCTGAACTTTTCTTTCTCTTATTTCTATCTTTTTCTGCGGACAATGGGTCGAGAAACCAACACTCTGGAATATTCGGTAAGAATGGTCTGCTGAGTCCAAATAGTCTAAATATTCCGCAAAAGCGTACGAAAGCTTTTAGAACATTTCAGGCCAAAAAAGCACACATTGTGTGCATACAAGAAATGCATTTTACAAAAAATTCAACTCCCAAGTTTGTAATGTTTCATATCCCCAGATATTCACAGCTTCAGCTGATACCAAGCAGCGTTGTACTCTTGTAGCCTTTCATAGGTCTACTCCCTTCACATTACATAATGAAATTAAAGATGCAGAAGGCGGATATATAATACTAACCGGATTTATTATGGACACAGCCATTACCATTGTCTCGTACTATGCGCCTAATAAAAAACCCATACCTTTTCTGTCACACCTTTTTCAAATAAACTCAAATAAAATGGGATCACTAATTATATGTGGCGATTCCAACCAGGTCATACTCCCATTTTTGGACAAAACCCCTTTTACTTCTTCCAATAACCATTCTAAACAATCTTTCTCTCAGCTCCTCTCTAAATTTAAATTAGCGGACTCCTGGAGAGAAAATAATCCTACCAAAAGAAAATACACATACTTCTTGCGCCCACATCAAATTTTTAGTCAAATTGACCATATCTTTTTAACTATAGGAATGGTGCCAGAAATACTTACATCCAATATAATTCCAATTCCTTGGTCTGATCATAATGCAGTATTCACTTCCATTGCATCTACCATACCAAAAGCGCACGATCACACATGGTACCTTCCAAACATATTATTAAAACACCCATCTCATTGCAAATTAATAGAACTAGCCCTAAAAGGATATTTAAAAAAATAACACATGCTCAGACATGTCCCCATTGACTCTCTGGGAAGCACACATGCCCATTCTAAAAGGAATAATTCAACAACAGTCAGGAATACTCAAACGGGAATGCATCAATTTGGCAAGGAAACTAGAAACTGAATTTAATTCCTCTTTTATAGATTTTCAAAACAATCCGACTCCAACAACAAAAAATAAACTAGAAAAGGCAAGATTGGAATACGATTTATTCCTTACAAATTCTGCAGATAAATCATTGTACCGTACTAAACATGCGTTTTATGTTAAGTCAAATAAATCTGGCACGTACTTAGCTCGTGCACTAAAATCCATTAATAAATAATTGAAACCAATCACTTAAATGGGCTAGAAAATTGGCTTTTTACAGGCTAACTGGTTAATGTGCCTTCATATTTCATCAGGGACACCTGTTCCTTTAACACTGCCTTGGATTGTTTTTTATTTTGTAGAGATTTTTTCACACTTAAGTTCACACTGGCATTAAAAGCATGTGTTTGAGGGGTATTAAAAATGCCCCCTAATGCCTATGCAAATGATACAATGGACAGCACATAGTACTGTTCACACTATGAAGACATGAAGCGTTAGCATCCCATCGCGTTGTTTCACTTCAAAATCGAAGCCTCATGTTGAAGCCTTTCAACGCCTCCTATTCAAGTCTATGGTACTGCTTTGCAAACGCTCTGGCAGGCAGTTGCGGTGCAGTTGCATTGCATTAAGATTGTAATGGAATAGGCATTCGTGGAGCAGTTTTAACAGGCCTTAATGCTCATCAAATGCTTCAAAACTAACCATAGAGCATTTGAGGAGCATGTTTTACTCTTGTAAAATG
Source organism: Lithobates pipiens (assembly GCF_037356315.1). Taxonomy (NCBI): domain Eukaryota; kingdom Metazoa; phylum Chordata; class Amphibia; order Anura; family Ranidae; genus Lithobates; species Lithobates pipiens. The sequence goes on from NW_027507748.1 coordinate 187,148,135, forward strand.
CTTGTAAAACACCAGTCTAATGCCCATACCAAAGCTCATAATGCAAGTCTAATGCATATACTAACACTATAGGAGCATTTGTTAAGCATTAGAAATCTCCAGGACAAGAAGTAAAGGAAAATCGCACCAATATGCCACAGACTGTAAAACATTTATATTTTGATGCAACAAGGCTGCACTATTGCTTTTAATAACCTATAATGAGCTAGTTAAAAGGCAACATACAGCAGGCTTACTTTATTATCAAAGGGGTTAACAGGAGCTGATACCCAATATGCAACGTTCTGGACAGACCAAGCAATGAATGAAAGAATGTATGATAAGTGGTGCCTTATATACCTGCAGAAATCTCTTATACTCCAAGACTATTGGAACACAGCATCATTATGTATACCAAGAAGAATAATAAAGATAAAAGAACACAGATAAATGTAGAAAAAAATGATTGGTTAAAGAATTTGTTACCCCAACACTTCATATTCCTAATATGTGCCTGCTGTACCATGTAATTGCATGAGAACGTACCCTGTTCCCTTTATGGGAAATCCCTGGTATTCCTGCTAGCCCCCTTGCTTTCCTAATAAAAACTGACCACACTAAGCAGGAGAGCACACCGTCGTCAGTTCTCTAGCTGTGCTAGAAACTCAGCCTGCTCTCCTCGATTGATCAGGCTTGCCCTGACACGCCCCCGCTGCACAGCCATTCACTGGGAAGCTCAGTGTACTGCTGCTTCTCCTCCCCCCAGCTCTTATGCAGCTGAGAACAGAGGGAATGTGATCACTTATAAAAAAAAGGAAAATAGGTATTTATAATGTTGTTTTAATTTCTATGCAAAAATGTTTTGCGTTTCATTTCTATTTTAAACTCAATGTGTTGTTTTGCAAGGTGATTGTTTACAATCACTTTAAGTGCAAATGCTTTTTTCACTTTTATTTTTCTATTAACCACTTTCAGACCGGACCATTTTTCTGGCTTAAGATCAGACCACTTTTTGCGATTCGGCACTGCGTCGCTTTAACTGACAATTGCAGGGTCGTGCGACGTGGCTCCCAAGCAAAATTTACATCCCTTTTTCCCACAAATAGAGCTTTCTTTTGGTGGTATTTGATCACCCCTGCGGTTTTTATTTTTTGCGCTATAAACAAAAAAAAGAGTGACAATTTTGAAAAAAACACATTATTTTTTACTTTTTGCTATAATAAATATCCCCCAAAAATGTATAAAAAACGTTTTCTTCCTCAGTTTAGGCCAATACATATTCTTCTACATATTTTTGGTAAAAAAATGGCAATAAGTGATTATTGATTGGTTTGCACAAAAGTTATAGCGTTTACAAAATAGGGGATAGTTTTATAGCATTTTTGATAATTTTTTTTTTTTTTTACTAGCAATGGCGGCAATCAGTGATTTTTGACACATTTTTGGGACCATAGTCATTTATACAGCAATCAGTGCTATACAAATGCACTGATTCCTGTGTAAATGACACTGGCAGTGAAGGGGTTAACTGGGAGGTGGCAGTGTAGGGGTTAAGTGTATCCTAGGGGTGTGTTGCTAACTGTAGGGGGCGTGGCTGTGTTTTACACATCACTGATCTCTGCTCCAATCACAGGGAGCAGAGATCAGTGTCACTGTTGCTAGGCAGAATGGGGAGATGCTTGTTTACTTTAGCATCTCCCCGTTCCTCTCCATGAGACGATCACGGGTATCCCTGCGGCGATCGAGTCCACGGGACTCACGATCGGACTCACAGAGGTCCCAACCGGTGTGCATGTGTGAGCCGCCGGAGGCGCACACGCGATAGCCTGGGTGCCAAATTTAAAGGGACGTACCTGTACGCCCATGTGCCTGTCCATGCCATTCTGAAACCGTACATCGTTGTGTGCCGGTCGGGAAGCGGTGAAATCAACTTTTCAAAATAACACATACAATTATTAAGGGATTAGATGGTTTTAGATGGTCCCCCCGTCTTTTCATGCAGCCTGCCAGGTTGCGTGCTCGGATAAAGGGTCTGATATGGATAATTAGGGGGATTTTTTTTAATTTGATGCGGGGTTCCCCTTAATATCCATACCAGACCTGAAGGGCCTGGTAATTGAATTTGGGGGAACCCCAAGCTTTTTTTTTTTTTTTTTATCAATGACTTTCAATGAGTGTTCTTTGTATTACGGGAGCCGACAATTCATTATAGCCGCGAGTGATTTTAAATGACTTTTTTTCTGCAGAAATTACACTTTGTGCAGGGACGGTTCTAAGCACGGGAAACATGCACCCCTTCACAGGCATACTATAGACACCCCCCAGGTACGAAATTTAAAGGAATATTACACTTTTATTGTTTCACTTTAATCAATATTAAAATCACTGCTCCCGAAAAAACGGCCGTTTTTAAAACTTTTTTTTGCATTGATACGTCCCTTGGGGCAGGACCCGGGTCCCCAAACACTTTTTAGGACAGTAACTTGCATATTAGCTTTTAAAATTAGCAGTTTAGGTCTGTTCGCAGGTTCTGGTGTTAACCGAAAAGGGGGGGGGTCTTCGGCTCATCCTTAATGGTAGCCAATCAGCTTCTAACTTCAGCTTGTTCAATTAAGTTTTGCCAATAAAACCTGGAAGCTGATAGGTTACTATGGACAGCTGCACCAGATTCTGGGATTCGGGAAAGAACCACAGAGAGATTTGATTGCGGAAAAAAATATAGCCCCTTGAAATGAGTGACAGTTGGGAGCTGTACAATAAACCAGACCATTTCTACCATTTATCACTAAGGTGTCCAGGATTTAGTCCATCCCAAATTTAAAATATTCAAATGTCAGTGACAAAATGAATTTATTCTGACACAGGCTAAATTCACAAAGCTTTAAGGTTGGCAAGCATTGCTTAAAACTTGGTTGATTCTTGCCGAATCAGCTGAAATTTGAGCCATGGGTGACTGTTGGCACCACCTGCCTCAACAGAAATTTATTTTTCTATTGCTTTTTTTTTTTCAAAAGAGCCAGGTGAACACAATTATTAACCAACCAGTGACTACATCCAAGCAGATGCAGTGACTGTTTGGGTATTCTTCCATTCACACTGTTTAGAGGGATGGAGGTATCTATTAGGTTTAAGGCTGAACTAGAAAAGTCTGTATGGCTAGCTTTAGACAAGAATCAATATAGAGATATTTATTTTTAGCTTTGTACGTAGTTCCCAACTGTCTCTCATTTGGAGGAATTGTCCCCTTATTGGATCCAGATCCCTTTCTTTCTTAGTTGTTCCTGTCTTTTGGCCTTATGTATGCACCATGTGTTATTTTTAAAAATCTGTATAAAGACAAAAAGAACGTTCGGCTCATGTGATAGTACATAGTGCAGTCTGCCTGCTTTTCCCTTTCCTTGCCTTTACAGGTTTGCTCTGTGAGATCTCCCACAACTGGTCTAATTTGGCGGCTACAGCCTTTTCTGTGGCTATATAAAGCCATATCCAACCTCACGTTCTCATCCACCTGAATCGGACCTAAACCCCCCCCCCCCCCCGCCTTTTTTTAAATGTATTTTGTTGTTTTGTCACGGTGCCATTCAGTGGGGGTTTGTCTTCCGGTCTAGTCTGAATGGACATCTGTATTGATTTGTATTTGATTATTCCACTTAAGAATTAAAGTTATGCAGAAATTTGGATTTTGGTGATTTTGAATTGTTAAAGTTTGGGTTATCCCTTGAATAAACACTGTGGCCATATTTTGTCCATTTAAAACATAAAAAATGCTGTCTGTCTCTTTATTTATTAAAATTTTTGCTTCTTTGTACTATCCCTTGTGTAAGTCTAATAAATAATTTTGCACATTAATTATTTTATATCCACATAAATGAGGATATGACAGGGGTGTGTCCTTTGTTTTCATGCTATACTGTGTTCCTTTTTCCCATCTTATGCCTTGTACACACAGTTGGACATTCCGACCACAAAATCCGTTGGATTTTTTCAGACGGATTTTGGCCGAAACTGGTGTTGCATACACACAGTCAGACAAAGTTGTTGGAAAATCAGATCGTTTGGAATGAGGTGACGTTCGTTGCCTATGATGGGACTATGCAGAGGCTAATAACTAATTGCTTTGGTCTTGTAATTTAATCTGAGCATGTGTGGCTCTTTGTCCGTCAGAATTCTCTAAAAACGATCGGAAAAAGTCAGTTCAGGTTTTTTTTTGACGGAAAATTTTAGATCCTGCTGTCAAATTGTTGATGGAAAAGGTCCGATAGAGCGCACACATGATTGGATTTTCCGACAATATAATCCGATCGGACCTTTTCCGTTAGAATTTCCGACCGTTTGTACAGGGCATAAGAATGTTGGAATGTATGCTTGTGAAAAAAAATTTCAACTTTCATTGATTCAGCTAAAAAAAACTGTTATTTTTTTTTTTTTTAAATAAATTTGGCTATCCTTGTGTATTATATTTAAGAACTAAGCCCATGATATTAGAATGTTTACTGGTTTATAGCGGAAAGTACAGCAAGTGCTTATTGACTGTATCCATACTGCTGTTGTCAGCTGCTGTTCTTACCCCCTCCATAGTTATCTCTCATAGATATACTCTGTTAAGAAGTATGTGCCCTTCTATTTCAGTGCTACTTTGATGCACACCATGCAGTCAGGTCATACTGCAGATTCTTGAAGTTGAACACAAAGGACAAACACCAACCACATGGGCTGCTTCTTGCACAGTAAACCTTGGCTCTCAAGCAGAGAACTAAACTCACTCCCTAATTAGTTGTCTTCCACAGGGTCAGTGCTAATCCTGCTAGTAGCTGTAGCTTTTTTTTATTGTAGGCTGAATACTTATAAAAAAAATGTCAAATGAATATCAGAGTCATTGACCTGTTATGTCCAGAACTGGGTTCTTCTGTTGCCCTAGCAGCTGGTCTTCTCTGCATGGGCTTTTCACAATACAATAAAACAGAGATGAGGGGTGCAGAGCTCAAACCTTCCTGATGCCACTTCCATCAGTAGAACAGCGGGAAGCCGATAAGCAGATTGGTGTAAGTGTAAACCAGGTATTCAGAAGTGTAATAAGGCACAGAGAAGATACAATATAATATTTGTTGAAGCTCCAGTACAAAATGTTTGTAATAAAGTACAGTTTTTTTTTTTTTAATAGTTGCAAACAGTAAGTATTTTCCAGTATGAAGCATAAATATAGAAAAATCCATAATACGCAACAAAGTTATCCAGCATGTTATCCATGCAGTGCCAAGACAAGGTGTGTGTGTGGGGAGGCACTGCTTATGATCACCTCACTGCATGCTTGCTCCAGATAAGTGGTGAGCAGCTAGTAATTATGGCATCCCTTCTACTGCTTTTACAGCGTTCTATCTGCAGTAACAGCTACCACTTTCACACAGTGCTCGAATATACCCAGTCTCTGACCCCTCGCCCCCAACCTCCCACAGTTGAAACAGAAAACACATTGTGCATGTGAAACTGCCCATCTCCATCTGCCAGAAAGCAAGTGAATGCAAATGACTATGCATGCACAGTACATTCTCCATGTCAAATATAAGTAGCCAGGCATGGAGGGGTGAAGAATGGGCATGCTGGCGCAAACAGGGTGGTACACCTATCTATGTGATTCATTAGCAGCAGGATAGGGGGGAAATGGTGCAAAAGTTATGTAATGCAGGTTGGACAATCAAGAAGCCAAAGACTTCAAAGCAAAAAGAAGACCAAAAGAACATATGTTATAAAAATTCTGGTGGCAGAGGGGATCATTGCAGCACTGAAGAGAATTACTTTCTTAGGTAAGCTTGCCATAATGTGTAAATATGCTGTGCATACTTGCTACATTATGACAACAACCCCATGGGGGCCCATAAGTTGAAACAATCAGGCAGTAATGCTTACTTATTTTCTAAATCCTGAGACAGTCTGACCTTGAGAAATGGCTATATTGTGGCAAACATTGCTTCTCTTGCCTAGCTGAGACCAAATGTGGCATCAGTAAAGGGAATGTGTGAGATTGTGTGGCTGAGACTGGGAGAAGAACTAGGAAGAGAAACAGGTGGAGCAAAATTCCCTATCTTCTCTTAAGAGTGGGGCTTCATTCACCTGCTATCATCTGCCAGGGTTGGAGTTATACTTTTCTTTATAGGCCAGCTACTTTGTGCTCCCTGTAATTAACTTGCAGCTTTCAAAACCAGAACATATTTACCAGTACTTACAATATTATAACTAAATAAACAAAATCATAAGCAGAAACATGTCCACAGAGACACACTCTGTACAGAACTGATACAGCCAGAAACATGCACAGAAACATAATCAGTTGCTGTATTGACGAAACCATAAACATGTCCTCCAACACAATGAGTAACAAAGTGACATAACTAAAAAATGTATTCCAAAAACACTTTTAGTATTATACTGTGTGCAGGACACCAAGGATGGGTCATGGATGGGAGGGATATTTCCCCACAATTTGGATTGTGGTCCCTTGAAGGAGGATGATAGCAACACATATTTATTGCTCTTGTATGGTGAGTAGTGCCAGGGTAGTCCAGTCACAGAGGAGAGTATTGATCCACAATGCTCTCTGGATTGGTAAGTTCTCATTTGGGACCCAGAATTCAGGGACTCAGAGAGACATTGGATGGGAAAGCACCTCTAAATTCTGATTATAGGGACTTTGGTCCCCGAAAGGGTTAAAGCGGTTGTAAACTTTCTATAGAAGAAAAAACATGTGCCCCAGGTAGTTTGAGCCATAATGTGCTAGTATGTATGTCATGCTTACCTTAAAAGAAAGCTTTCCAGTGGCAAAAGGGCTTCACTGCTGAAAGGGCTTCTATATTATGATGGTCTTACTTCTGGGTTCACAGGTTGTGGTCGCTTGAATGGCCAAGCAGCAATGATGTCACTCCCACTCATGAGTGTGTGAATCACGGCCACGGCTCAGAGATTTGAAGGGATGGAATGAGTATGCCGCCTCATGTATGAATATCTCCTAAACATTGCAAGTTTAGGAGATATTCACTGTACCTACAGGTAAGCTTTATTATAGGCTTACCTGTAGGTGCAAGATCAAAAGCGGAATTTACTACTGCTTTACCTTGCATGTAAGGAAAGATGGTACAAGACTAGAAAGGACAAGACTAGTAAGTACCTGTCGGTGACGTGGAGTAGTTCACAGCTGTGAGAAAGTGTGAACTGTCTGGCAACTGAGACATTGTTGCCTTTGAGGTACCATGAAATAACCAGGAACCCACAAACGCTGTTGTGGGACTGATATACTGGCAGAGAGCCATTGTGTTATTTTTCAGTATACCAGAAGAATGGATTGTTTTCTGTTTGTTTTTCTGAAGAAAGCAATTTTGTTTGCTTGTTTTGGAGAGTACAAAAAATACTATTTTAATGTCGGCATTAACAAAGCGTTTGCCTTTCCAACTCAGTTATATATTTGGGTCTCTTATATGAGTCTCGAAAGTACTAGGTGTTTGAGAAGTTCCTTTTCTCTCTGGTAGGGCAAAGGGAGGTGAAACAAGTACATCACAGTTTCCTCCCACCTCATGCTTACCTGGAACACCAGGGAACTAGCTGATATGGAAAACAAGGAAGCTTGTTTTGCATATGTATTTGAGCTATGTTGCTCTTATTCTCTAGTATTCCAGCAGGGTTGCTCAGCCTTGACCCTTAGCAGACTGCTGGTTTGTAGTCTCTGCAATAAAAGACAATATTGTTGCTGCTGATTTGGGTGCTATAGGAGTTCTAGCAGAATTTTGGGGGATGCTATAGCACACCCAAGCACCCCCTGGCACCACCATTGCCCCCCTTCTCACGCAATGTTCTGTTACCCAGGCCTGAACACACAGGTCTGAAGAGAGGTATTTTTGTCTTGTGTAACCTTGACTCTTTCAGCCAAATAATTAGTTATTATTTTAATATGTTTATATTTAACAGAACATTTGCCACAAGTGCTGTACCCCATCTTATTATATTCAGTAGCACTGCCTAAAAAGTGTATATTGTTCTAGCTACATTTTTTATATATAGCCCTTTTCTTAAGCTTAATTTAAGTCTACTTTAATTAAGCTTTAACAGATCTCAGTTAAAATGATCATCTATTTTGGAGCTTCTATTTTCCATTTTGTGTTGCAAAACTTGTTATTACCGTGCTGCTTGTCACCAAAATTGGTTTTCTGTACAAGTGTTAAGGAAAGGTTGGAGCACGTAGCAAATTAGATTCGTTTTTTTTATTCGTTTTTCTGGCAATTCATCCTTCCTTTGTGATTACTCCATAGCCTCCTAAAACACTGCTTCTGATATCATTTCTGTCAAGTGAAACCCTGAAGGGTCTAATATATCACTGCATTCTGCTCAGCTGCTGCACTAAAACTGGGTAATGCTATTGCAACGTGTGTTTGTACATCCAATAATGCAGTGGATGATGCTATATTCATTTTCTGTAACATCTGGGTTTTAAAGCCCAGATGGCTGCTATACTGTCTTGACTTTTTTCTTCCAGATTCATGAGACTTTTCAGTGACTACACAGAGGACTCTAAATTCACTTTGAGGGACGATTAAATCACATAGGAGTTTAGTGTTTTATTAAAATGGTGTACAATTTTGCAAGCCTAGCTTTTTACTTTATGTAGTTGGTAATGCTAATGTGATAAAGTTAGTACAGCAACAGATGTCCAAAGGAGCTGTAGCCATGATAGTAGTTTAATATTCTATTTGCTATAATTCTATACCCCAAAGGAATTAAAGCATTGACAGACATTGTTTGGATCAAGTAAAAAAATTATTAGAGTCTCTATCAGGTTTTAAATTTTAACTGACATTTAAGGAGAAAAGAGCCAAAAACTTTTAGGCAAAATCCTACAGTCATTTAACCACTTGCTGACTGCCTTATAGCTCGTTTTTCTGCTACAGGGTGGCAGCTGTGCACAGAATCACGTATATATACACGTGATTCTGCAATTTTGCCTGCACGGGGCGTGTGCTGCGATAATTCACAGCAGAAACTGATCGGCAGGTGTGAAGCACTCTAGGTCCTCTGATTATTTAACCACTTGCTGACTACACTATAGCACTTTATACTGCTACAGGATGGCAGATGTGTGCAGAATCATGGAAATATATGTGATTATGCATTGCTGCCTTCAGGGGGTGTGTGCTGTGATAATTCACAGCAGAAACCAATCAGTGGGTGTGGGGCACTCGATGTCCACTGGCACCTGCTGTCATTAGTAAAATACAGAGAACTGAGATATTTAAACAAGGCATATCTCAGTTCTGACGGGAGGAAGGAATTTATTCTGTGTCTCTGCAAAGCATAGACTAATCAATGTATTCCCCTAGTAAAAGCTGCACACAATGTACACAAAAACACTAACTAGGCACACAGTTATCCCTTTGAGTGCCCTAGATGTTTAACCCCTTCAAAGACATTAATACCGTGACAGTATTAATGGCTCTAGTGGGCAAAAACATCACTACAGGGTAAGCAATATCAATGTTCAGACATAAATAACAAAATAAGAATCAGATAAAATCAGGCATATGCTAAAATTATTTAACAGTGCAGGAATATATAAAAAAGAGCCTATATGAGGGGTGTGGCCACCGCGAGGCTAGATGGCAGCATAAGCTTTTAGCTCCTCCATGTAACCGGGATCAGCGGTATCCAGCGACGACGGATCACTGACTAGAAAGCACCCCCTGGCTTACTAAGCGTCCCGGAAGGCACCACGATGGGAAGGAAGAAGAGGGTCGCTCACCAGGCTCTGACGGGATGTCCCCTGCAGCACACAGCCCAGGCACAGCAGTGAGCTCCAAGGCATCACAACCTGGATCGCCAGATATCTCTACTCCCACAACGCAAAGCCCTGCAAAGAGCAGACCCAGACTATCGGTGGATTCCTCTCTATTAGAGGTAAGCCCAGGCTGCAACTCTGCTAATACCACCTCTGAACTGCCTGACACATTTAACTCTTTCACTGCCTCAAATCAACCTATTTCAGAGACTGTACTGAAGGACATGCTAGTGTCGCTCTGAGGCTCTCTAAACACTGATATTCTACAATGTGTCACCCAGTTTAAGGCTGATGTGAATAAACTGGGAAACAGAATTGACCACGCTGAACATAAAATGAGAGAATTTGCATCCTCACACAATATGTTAATATGCACACAATGAGCATGATGACCAAATTGAGCTCCTCAAAGACAAAATTGCAGACATCATGGACCGCTCGAGGCGGAACAATCTTAAGATCAGAGGTGTCCCTGAATCTGTGCAAATGGCACAACTAAATCAATTTGCATGTGACTTGATCCGATCGGCGCTCCCTACTATACCAACATCCGAAGTGGTAATTGATAGGATCCACTGCTTGCCAAAACCCTCCTTCCTTCATGAGAATGTCCTTAGAGATGTAATAATGGGAGTGCATTTCTTCCATGTGAAGAAACAGATTATGTCATGCTTTCGCAAGAAGGAGCAATTACCTGAGCGATTCTCCCACTTGCAACTGTTGGCAGACCTCTCCCAACACACATTGCAGATACAGAGATCACTCCTCCCAATAACAAAAACCCTCAGAAACCACAACCTCACATACTGCTGGGGATACCCAACAAAGTTAATTGTCACCCGGAATAATACCTCTTCTACTATTACAACCCTGGAAGAGGGGCTTGCCCTCCTCCGCGAGTTGGACATCATTCCAGACCAGCCTACTAATCACTCATCACACCCTAGACTGAGTACTCAAGATGAGTGGCAAACTGTCTCTCACAAGAGGAAACAAAATGAAATGCAAAATACCGCCACCCCTGGATCATTACCTTGACTATAATTTTAGCAGAACTAACGGTTAATCGGAGCTGACCCACGGGAATCCCCTCCACGAGCTTTGTGCAGTATTACTGCAAACAGGTCCCATTAGGGATTGCAATTCCTTTTTTAATGCAAAGTTATGGTTATGTTTTTTTGTTTCTTTCTCTGTTTACTTTATTGTCTACTTTGAGTCCTGTCATTTGGGAACGCAAAAGGTTGTACCAGCTTTGGCTTTGATGTCCCACAGGGAACCAAGCAATGGGGATAAGTGAGACTGAATAACATCATACGTAAGGTACTTTTCCTTTCCTATGACATTTAAGGTAATGTCTTTTAATGTCCGAGGACTTAATCATCCTGCTAAGCGAGCCTCAGTTTGGAAAGAGGCCCTTAAATTGGGAAGCGATTTAATTTGCATACAAGAAACACACGTTTAACCATAAAAAGTTCCCACACATTTTCGCAGCCTCTGCACCCCACAAACGGTCAGGAGTGCTTATAGCAATTAAAAACACAGTGGCTTATCCCTTACATAGCTCCATTCATGACCCAGAAGGCAGGTGTTTGATCCTCCTGTGTGACATAAATGGAAAACTGTTTTCTAAAATCTCTACAATTAAAAGAGGAGCCCTACTCATATGTGGAGACTTTAATTTGGTCGCTGATCCATCTCTGGATATGTCCACTAAGCCTACATGCTCTCATCTGACACTCCAGCCTCAATAGACAACTCCGGGAATTCTTCCAGTTAAATTCCCAATCAGTTTCCGATCCATTTACACTCTGGTGTGCCCACAAGGCATTTATTAGGGGTATTTTTATACAAATGTGCTCACGCATTAAGAGGCAGAGGCTGCCGCGGCTTGACGAGTTGCTGGGAGAGATTCGGATAATAGAAGCCAGTAATAAATCCAACCCATCTTTGCCCTTAGCTTCTAAGCTATCCACTCTGCGTACCACATTGAAATTGCTACTATTAGAACAGTATGATAAATATTTTAGAGCCCTCAAATTGACAAACTACTCATCCGGCAACAAAGTAGGCAAATTCCTAGCCAGTAGATTAAAATCCAAAAAACTACAATCCAAGATTGAATATCTAGTGAACCCTGTCAATAAGGACATCGCAAACTCTTTTGCATCTTATTATAATGGCCTATATAACCTAAAAGACGACCCTGATACACCACAACCATGGGGAAATTGCATCCTTCTTATCGTCCCTTGAGTTACCCTCCCTAACGAATGAGCAGATAAAAGATTTAAATGCACCGATCACTCCCCAAGAAATTACCAGAGCTATCAGATACCTACCCATAGGGAAATCTCTAGGGCCTGATGGCAAACAGTTCCAAGAAATCCTTTGTCCAAATCTCTCGGCCTCATTTCCATCAAGAGATGATGCAATCCTACATTGTAACAATACCAAAGCCTGAGAAGGATCCTACTTGCACAGCTAATTATAGCCCTATATCATTGCTTAATACATATATCAAACTGTATGCTAAAATCATTGCCCACAGACTAAGTCCCATCTTGCCTACTTTCATCAAACCAGATCAAACAGGTTTTATTACCAGACGGCAAGCGTCAGATGCGACTAGGCGGGTTATAGATTTGATCCAGTATCCTAGGGCTGGTCAGGTGCCTTCTCTGCTCCTCTCTTTGGATGCGGAGAAGGCATTCGACCGCATCCACTGGCAATACATGCAAGCAGTCTTAAGTAAATTTGGGTTTACTGGATCTATATATTTTTTTTCATAACAATAGATTTTTATTGAAAATTTCCACAAGAATAGCAGCAAAGAATTTTTAACAGCGTAAATACAACCAAACTGTAGTATAGAGTATAGTCATATGGCATTGTGGATTCAGCTCATGGAAGCATTAAACATTTAAGTTACATTATTCCTCTAATGGAGACCAGATTCCTGCCATAGCAATTATATATGTTACTCACTAATGGATATGAAACTATAAAGAAGAAAGAAAACAATACCGATCTAAGTGTGTATATATATATAGTAACCATTGGGTAGTCTCCAGAGAGTAGAAGTGAAACATTTAGGTAGGGAGCATGCATCCTCCCAACCCGGGCGCCCCATCTGGGATCTAACTGCACCCAAGCCAGTGGATTGTACCCCTCCTTTGTTACGAGCCGTGGATTTCTCTACTCTCGGGTATCTAGCAATGCACACTGACTAGTTAGCTACATAATAGGAGTTTGTAGTTAAACTTTGTTTCCTTTATACCAATTCAGCCACAGTTCCCATTCTTGGTAGGCCTGTCTGTATTTGCCCAGAGAAGAGGCAAACATCAGTTCGTAAGAAATGTGCAAGTGCGTTGTCCGGAGAATTACCGAGGACAAAGGTGCTACTGATGTCCTCCACCCTCTGGCTATCTCCAGCCTTACACTCAATAAAATATGGGTTTTAGTTTTCCTTAAACGAGGAGGTAATTTATCTATGCCTAGAGAAAGAATGGCTAGACCTGGGCATGGATGCACAATGGTGCCTGAAAGTATTGATATTGTTTTAAATATGGCAGTCCATAGGGGTTGTATTACCGGGCATTCCCAAAAGATATGAATGAGTGGGCCTCTATAGCCACAGTTCCTCCAACACAATGGCGAAGTTTGTGGGGTATAGCAAGCAATCCTCGAGGGTGTGAGGTACCACCTCAACATCAACTTCTGGTAAAGTTCCCACAAGTTGGCGCTCCTGGTGGTCTTGTAGGTAGAAGATATGGCAATACGCCATTGATCGTCGGTATATGACTTGGATAAGTCTAACTCCCACGATCGCATGGAAGGGGTTTTAATAAATATTGTTTTCTGCTGTAGAAGACTATACATTAATAATTAATAATTAACTATACATTAACGAGATTCCCTTAATAGAGGTAGTAGGGTTATTGAAGTAAAGATAGACCCTCCACGGTAAAACAGTGGATGGGTTGGGGAGTGTTGAAAGTAGGTGGGAGACTTGATTGTAAGTAAAAATGTCGTCCGGTTGTAATCCGAATTCTAATTGTAATGCCCTAAAGGTTTTCGTAGCTGGTCCTATTTTTAATGCAGCAACTGCAGTAACACCTTTGATTAACCAGTGTTTGATTTTTAGGTTCAGAATTAAGAGTTGTAGACTAGATAGGGTTAGCGGAATGGATTTTGATGGAGCATCGTCTAGCGGGGTGTAAAGTAGGATTTTCCAAGCCTCTATGGCTGCCACCATAGGTGGAGAAATGTTAGGGGGCAACGCGGTCATGAATCTAGCTGCTAAGAGTAGATCCAGAGGGTTCCTGTAAGGCCATCTAGTGTTGGCTCTACCTAGAAACCACTGTCTGATTTGGGCTAGGCACGCTGCCAGATAGTAATCTTTTAGAGCGATATGTCCTATACCCCCCACCAATCTGGACTTGATGAGTTTGTGAGATGTGCACCTAGCTTTTTTCCCTTGCCACAGAAAGTTATTCAGCATGGATTGAGCTTTAGTAAAGTATATGTTTGGGACTGGAATAGGGAGAGTGCGAAACAGATATATAAATTGAGGGAGAATTGTCATTTTAAGGGCCGCCAGTCTGCCGGACCACGTTAGTTCTACTTTAGATAGAGAATGCAGTTTGGGTCCTAAGTGATGAAGAAATGCTGTGTAATTCGCCTCGGTCTTGTGCAGTCTTAGCCGTTAGTGTAATGCCTAGATATTGTATCCCATTGGCATTCCAAGAATAAGGGTATGTTTCCTCTAGGCGAGCTTGAATGGTAGGGTTGATGCCCAGACTAAGAATGTGGGATTTGCTTTCATTAACCTTGTAGTAGGATACTCGGTTGAACAGAGCCAAAGTATCGGAAATTGCAGCCAGGGAAGACTGCACCTCCGTCACGATCAAAATGATATCGTCTGCAAATAAACTGATAGCATGACTGCCTGCGCCAGCTGGGAAACCTCTAATCTCAGGGTGGTTTCTGATATATATAGCTAGGGGTTCCATTAACAGGTTAAATATTAACGGGGACAATGGGCACCCCTGCCTTGTGCCATTGGAAATTGCGAAAGGTGTGGATAGTACCCCGGATGCATTTACTCTAGCCGAGGGATTAGAATATAATGCCAGAATAGCTGTGAGTATTTTACCAGCAAAACCAAAGGCCTCCAGGGCCTTTGTCATGTAAAGCCAGTGTATGCGATCAAAGGCCTTCTCTGCGTCTAAAGTCAGAAGCAGAGAAGGCCTTTTCTGCCTCTCGGCCATGTGGATGATATTAATCATTCTGTGAGTGGCATCCGACGTCTGCCTGCCCAAGGTAAACCCCGTTTGATCCGGATGAACAATTGTGGGGATTATTTCGAGTAAGCGCAGAGCAATCAGCTTAGCATATAGCTTCACATCCGTGTTGAGGAGCGAAATCGGCCTGAAATTAGAGGGGGTATCAGGAGTCTTCCCTGGCTTGGGAATAGTAACAATTATTGCTTCTAACATTTCAGGAGGGAAAGAGGCAGAGGCAGCTGCCTCATTAAAGACTTTCACTAAGTAAGGGGTCAGCATTTGAGCAAATTCTTTATAATATCCCCCCCCCAAATCCGTCCGGTCCCGGGGATTTATTTAGCGGTACAGTGGCAATAGCTTTGTGGATGTCGGTATCAGTAAATGGTTCGTTTAATGATTGTAGTTGGACGGGCATCAGTTGGGGAATGGAAATGGAGGATAGAAAGTTGTTAATTGTATCTAATTGTGGTTGGTGTGTCAAAGGGTCCTCTTTAACCACTTGCTTACTGGGCACTTAAACCCCCCTCAGTCCCAGACCAATTTTCAGCTTTCAGCGCTGATGCACTTTGAATGACAATTGCGCGGGCATACAACACTGTACCCAAATGAAATTTGTATCATTTTTTTCCCACAAATAGAGCTTTCTTTTGGTGGTATTTAATTACAGCTGGGAGTTTTATTTTTCGCTAAACAAACAAAAAAAGATGCAAAAAAAAAAAATCATGTTTAATAGTTTGTTATAAAATTTTGCAAACAGGTAATTTTTCTCCTTCATTGAATTGCGCTGATGAGGCGGCACTGATAGGCTGCACTGGTGGGCACTGATAGGCTGCATTGGTGGGCACTGATAGGCTGCATTGGTGGGCACTGATGGGCTGCACTGGTGGGCACTGATAGGCATAGTTAAGGCGGCACTAATAGGCACAGATAAGGCGGCCCCGATGGGCACAGATAAGGCGGCACTGATGGACAAAGATGGGCACAGATAAGATGGCACGGATGGGTGGCACAGATGGGTGGCACGGATGGGTGGCACTAAGGGGCACTGATAGGTACCACTGATAGATGGGACTGATGGGCACTGATAGGTGGCACTGATAGGTGGCTCTGATAGGTGGCACTGCTGGGCACTGATGGGCGGCACTGATGGGCACTGGTAGATGACACTGATGGGCACGGATATGTGGCACTGGGGTGCAGCACCTTTGTTGAGGCAGATTGTGGGCACTGCTGGGTGGCACTGTGGGCACTGCTGAGTGGCACTGCTGGGTGGCACTGTGGGCACTGCTGGGTGGCACTATGGGCACTGCTGGGTGGCACTGACGGGGGCACTTATTTTTGTATCATCTTTATTGATGAGGGGACAGGTGGGCACTGGCAGGGGGCAGGTGGGCACTGGCAGGGCTGGCCGTGATCGGGACTGATGTCCCGATCATGGCCGCCGGTGATCGGTTCTTTTTCTAATAGCCGATTACCGGCTCCATTATATCACATGATCAGCTGTCATTGGCTGACAGCTGATCACGTGATAAGGGGTCGGGATCGACCCCTTGCTCTGATCGGTGACCAGGCGAGTCTCATAGACTCGCCGATCACAGAGCGCGCCGCACGCGCCCCTCAGGTGGGCGCGCAGGCCGCTCGTGCACGGGACCACGTCAATAGTCAATAGACGTAGTCCCGGAAAAGGAGATCCGCGCTGTAGGAGATCCGCGCTGTAGCCGTCATTCGGCTATAGCGCGGGTCTCAAGTGGTTAAGGTTGTATAAAGACTCGTAATATGAGCTAAATGTATCCGCTATTTGTTTGGGGTGGTACACCTTTTGCTTAGTCACAGGGTGAACTATGAAAGGAATTTTAGACTTATGTCTGTTGCCTCTTAAATTATGCGCTAGGAGTTTGCCAGCTCTATTACCATGCACATAGTAGTTCATTTTCATTCGCTTGGATGATTTTTCGAATTCCTCTAGGAGCAGGAGCCTAAGATTATGTCTGAGTTGGGACAATTTTTCAGATAAGGCCGGTGTGGTGTGAAGTTTGTTTTGTTTTTCTGTGTCTGAAATTGCTTTAGTTAGATCGTTTAACCGCTGCAGCCTCTGCCTCTTTGCCCTCTCCCCCAACTGTACCATAATTCCCCGTATAAATGCCTTATGGGCATTCCATAATATACAATTATCAATAACTGAACCATCATTATGATCAAAAAATTCCTGAAGGCGGTTCGAACTGGATCTATATTACAGGCTATATTAGCACTGTCCTCCACACCTTCAGCAAGAGTGTACACATCCAATACATTGTCCTCCCCCTTTTTAATAATAAATGGTACCCGCCAAGGGTGCCCCCTGTCTCCGAGCATTTTCAACTTACTAATTGAATCCTTAGCAGAGGCTATCAGAACATCTCCTCAAATTACGGCTTCACCTTCCAAGCTAACTCACATGTTATAAATCTCTTTGCTGACGATATCATTATCTTTTTAACCAACCCAAAGACCTCTCTGGCAGCAACATGTTGACATGTTTAGCGCAATATCCTATTATAAAGTTAATTACACAAAATCCCTGGTCCTGGACTTAGGCGTAGACCAGAGCCTTCTGGAACAGCTACAAGTTTCCTATGCATACACATGGAGCACTGCAGGAATTCTCTATCTAGGAATCCGAGTAGTCTCGGATGTTACAAAACTGGCAGATGTTAACTTCTCCTTTCTCATAAATAAACTATCAAAAGAGGCCCAACAATCAACTAAATATGAGTTGTCCTGGACAGGACGTTTAGCTGCCGTCAAAATGTTTGTTTTGCCCCAAATACTATATCTATTCAGGGCACTACCCGTTCCACTTAAGCAAATACAATTAACGGCACTAACTAAATTACTGAAAGTATGGATTTGGCAGAATATGAAACCTCATAGCTCTCATGCCCAACTTTTGAAGCATAAATAGTCGGGGGGTATGGGCATGATTGATCTACGAGACTACTGGGTGGCGACTCATATGTCTCAACTACGGTGCTGGTTCCAAGTAAACCCAGACAAAAGATGGGTTGATATTGAATAATTTTGCACCTCCACTCCATCTCTTAAGTGCTTATTGCTGATGGACAATTGGAAGACTAGCTCGCTGAGACAGATGCCTCTACCCACCCAAGCCTCCTTAGCAGCGTGGCAGCCTTTTCAGTCCCAAAAACGTCCCTTCACACAGAAGACTTTGGTTCCCATTCCAATAGAAGTTCTTGAACTATCAGCCCTGAACGTATCCTTTCAAAGGTGGAAAGAAAAGGGAATATGGACTCTCAATCAAATACTACAGGGGCAGTCCCTTAAGCCTTTTAAGGATATCCAAACTGAATTTGGGGTATCCAACATAGAGAACTTTACTCATGTTAGGCTTTCACATTTTATCAACTCCCTTAACTCACCGAACACATACATACATAAACAAAGCTGGCAATATCTTACAAATGACACATGCACAACCAAAGGAACATCACTCTTTTACAACCTCCTACAAGACAAACTCACCTTCCTTAAGTCTACACCCTATGCGAAATGGGAGGTAGATCTGGGGACCACTTTCTCTACCTGTCATGTTCCCTACTGTGTCTTTTAAACGGCCAGGCGTGGTCACACCCCAAGTGGCTCTGGGTGGTATTAAACTTATGACTGTTTGTTCTTGCTCCTGTTTCTTTACCTCTGAGTAGGGATAAGCTTCGTGTACGAGTCGAACATACGTTCGACTTGACCATCGGCTGTTCGCCCGTTCGGCGAATTCCGAACGTTATGGGCCGTTCGCGCCAAATTCGTGTGGCGCTCACGGCCCACAATGCACTGCGTCATCGCAGTGCGTTGCTGGCTCATGATTGGCCAAGCATCCACTGTGACCCCGCATGCTTGGCCAATCACAGCGCCAGCAGCGAGGAGAGCCATGATTGGCCACAGGCAGGATGCTTGTGGCCAATCATAGCTCAGGCTGTGTAGTACATGCCCCACACTATATAAGGCCGCCAGCGCGGCGGCCTAGTGTAGTGTGTTGGCGTCTGAAGCAGTTAGTGGGTGTTCTGTGTCCCTTTAACACAGTGCACACCGATCGTTATCGGCCGATTTTCGATCTTGCTCTTCTGTAGTGGTCTGTAGTGCCCTGACCGCAGTATACACCGCTATATTCACCTCACCTATATAGCTAGTGATCTATCTTTTATAATAGAGCTTGCAGTCAGTAGTGTTAGGAGCTTGTGCGTGCTGTCTGCGTGCTCTGTACCCAGTACACACCGCTATATCCACCTACATAGCTCTTCTCTATTTGAGCCCACTTGCCATCTGCAGGAGTTATTGGAAGTTGTGTGTGCCTCCAGCACAGCACAGTATACATGTATATACCCCTTTATCTCTGGTGTTCTATAATAAAGGCATCTGCAGGAGTTAGTGGGTTTTTTGTGCCTCCAGCACAATATACACCTGTATCTACCCTTTATTGCTGTTCTCTAATAGAGGCATCTGCAGGGCTTAGTGGGTGTTGTGTGACTCAATTACAGTATACCCCTTTATCTCTGGTGTTCTATAATAAAGGCATCTGCAGGAGTTAGTGGGTGTTGTGTGACTCCAGCACAATATACACCTGTATCTACCGTTTATTGCTGTTCTCTAATAGAGCCATCTGCAGGGCTTAGTGGGTGTTGTGTGACTCCATTACACTGCTGTTTTACCCAACTCCCTTCAGGCCATTACCATGTCTGGAAGGCCAGCAAGGAGAGGCAGACAGGTGCGAGCCGATAAAAGAGGGCAAGCAGGCTCTGTGTCTAGAGACAACAGTGCTGGTCGTGGACGCGGTGCATTGTCATCAGCACGTGGCCATGGGACACGCTTGTCCTTCTTTTCGGCAGCTGGACATGTTGAAACGCAACATGCCAATGACTTGGTAGAGTGGATGACCAAGCCCTCTTCATCCTCCTCATCCTCTCTCACCCAGTCTCAGGGTACTAGCAAAGCAGCTGCCAACGCATCGTCTTCCCTCCTCTCAATGTCATCATCAGTGACTCCTTCCCTAGACCCACCACGTCCTCCTGAGGAGTCTCCTGAACTCTTTGAGCACAGTGTTGGGTACATGCTCCAGGAGGATGCCCAGTGTTTTGTAGGCTCTGATGATGACACTCAGCTAGAGGAAGGCAGTAGCGTGAGCGCAGAGAGAGGGGATGCTCAAGAAGGACAGCAATCTGGCAATCATGTTCCACAAGCTGCAGCATACTGCCAGGTTTGCTACAGCGATGAAGAGGGAGGGAATGATGAGGGCACTGACTCCACGGAGGAGGAGGAGGCACATGTCCGACGAGGCAGGATGTCCTCCGGGGGCCAGCTTACCAACTCAATCACACCGCAGAGCTCCGCCTGTGCAGGGCGCTGCCTCTGCGCGTTATTCTAAAAGTTCTTTGGTGTGGGCCTTTTTTGAGACGAGTGCATCAGATCGCACCGCTGCTATTTGCAACATATGTCTCAAGCGTATCTCGCGTGGCCAAAACATCAGCCGCTTGGGCACCACATGCTTGACCAGACATATGTTGACCTGCCATGAAGCTCGTTGGCAAGCGTACCTCAAAGACCCACACCAAAGAACAAAGCGGACCTCTCCTTGCTCCTTATCAGCTGGCATCTCCAACCCCACTAGACTTTCAGTCCTCTCTGAAACCTGCTCTGAGAGGAATGAAGGTGTAGAATTAGGTGTGTCACAGCCAAGTGCTTCCGGGCACTCTGCTAGCAGTACACCCACGTCCAATTATAGCAGGCAAATGTCCCTGCCCCAGCTGCTGGACCGGCGAAAGAAGTTCACTCCCAGCCATCCACATGCCCAGCGGTTGAATGCTAGCTTGGCTAAATTGCTAGCACTTCAACTGCTGCCTTTTCAGTTGGTAGACTCAGCCCCCTTCCGTGAGTTTGTACAATGTGTGGTTCCTCAGTGGCAGGTCCCCAAACGCCACTTTTTCTCACGGAAGGCGATTCCGGCTCTCTACCGGCATGTGGAAGGCAATGTCCTTGCCTCGCTGGACAGGGCGGTCAGCGGTAAGGTGCATATTACCGCTGACTCATGGTCCAGCAGGCATGGACAGGGACGTTACCTGTCTTTCACGGCCCATTGGGTCACTCTTCTGGCAGCTGGGAAGGATGCAGGACAAGGTGCAGTAGTGTTGGAGGTTGTTCCGCCACCACGCCTCCAAAATGCTACTATTGGTTGTGACACACCTCTCTCCTCCACCCCCTCCTCTTCTTCTTCCTCCATGGCCTCTTCCAGTGCTCTGTCCTCAGAACCAGCGGTGCTCCGTAGGCATTCCAGGGGCTACGCAAGTACGCAGGCAAAACGATGCCATGCCGTGCTTGGTTTGTTTGGGGGACAGGAGCCACACTGGGGCGGATGTTTTGTCAGCTCTGCAGGGGCAGGCCGAGAGGTGGTTGACGCCACGCCAGCTTAAGCCAGGAATGGTGGTTTGTGACAATGGCACCAACCTCCTCTCCGCCCTCCGACAGGGACAACTGACCCATGTGCCCTGTGTAGCTCACGTCCTTAACCTGGTGGTGCAGCGGTTCTTGGGCAGGTACCCCGGCTTACAGGATGTCCTGAAGCAGGCCAGGAAAGTCTGTGTGCATTTCCGCCGATCATTTAATGCCTTTGCTCGGCTGGCTGAGCTCCAAAAGGAGTTGAACCTGCCCAAGAAC
Source organism: Lithobates pipiens (assembly GCF_037356315.1). NCBI lineage: Eukaryota > Metazoa > Chordata > Amphibia > Anura > Ranidae > Lithobates > Lithobates pipiens. The sequence continues at coordinate 187,169,915 of NW_027507748.1, forward strand.
CGCCTTATATGTGACATGCCCACCAGGTGGAACTCAACGTTGGCCATGTTGCAGCGGCTGCACACACAGCAGAGGGCCATCAATGAGTACCTGTGCGACTACGGCACCAGGGCAGGGTCAGGGGAGCTCGGTTTTTTCTCACCACGCCAGTGGGGCATGATCAGGGATGCATGCACTGTCCTGTCACCGTTTGAGGAGGCCACAAGGATGGTGAGCAGTGACAGTGCATGCATCAGTGACACTGTACCTCTTGTCCACCTCTTGGAGCATACGCTGCGTGGAATAATCGACAGGGCACTTGAGGCAGAACAGAGGCAGGAAGAGGAGGACTTCCTTGCCTCTCAAGGCCCCCTTTATCCAGACAGTGTTCCTGCTGTGCCACCCATCACACAGGAAGAGGATGAGGAGGAGGAAGAGGAGGAGGAGGATGATTGTGTCAGCATGGAGGTGGAGGCTGGCACTCAGCATCAGCAGCAGCAGTCTTGTAGGGATGATTTACAGTCCCAAGAAACACGTGGACTTGTACGTGGCTGGGAGGAGGTAGCTGCGGATCATGTTGCCCTTAGTGACCCAGAGGACTCCGGACCAAATGCCTCAGCTAACCTACGCTGCATGGCCTCCCTGATCCTGCAAAGCCTGCGGAAGGATCCTCGTATTCTTCAGATCAAGGAGAGGGACCATTACTGGCTGGCCACTCTCCTTGATCCACGGTACAAGGGTAAGGTTGCCGACCTTATCTTGCCATCGCAGAGGGAGCAGAGGATGAGACATCTCCGGGAGGCCTTGCAGAAAGGTCTGTGCAACGCGTTCCCAGAGACTGGGAGGTTACAAACTCCTGGTCCTGGACAAGGTGTTGCTGAGGCATCGGTCAAAAGGAGCGGTGGAGAAGGTGGCCGTCTGACTGATGCTTTCAGACAATTTTTTAGTCCGCAGCCCCAAGGTATGATCGGTTCCAGCAACCATCGCCAGCGTATGATTTACATGGTGCAGGAATACCTAGGGGCAAGGTCAGACTTGGACACCTTTCCCACCGAAAATCCTCTGGCTTACTGGGTCTTGAGGGTGGATCACTGGCCAGAGCTTGCACAGTATGCAATTGAGCTACTGGCCTGTCCTGCATCCAGCGTTCTTTCGGAACGCACCTTCAGTGCTGCTGGTGGCTTTGTTACCGATCACAGGGTCCACCGAATCAGTTGATCGACTGACCTTCATCAAGATGAATCAGTCTTAGATCACCCACAGCTACCAAGCACATGAAGCTGATGTAACCGAATAATTTTTTTTGAAATATCACATCCCTTCAAGACTGCCTATGCTGATGCTGAGTGACTGTCCTGTTATGTTGATTGTCTATCCTCTTCCTCCTCCGCTGATATGTTGGAAGAACATTTCTGGTTTTGGGTGATGCCATCAGCCCAATTTTTCTGCCCCTGTTTAACAGGGGCGTTTAAGTACAATTTTTGATGCAATGCTTTGCAGCAGGGCTAATTCCTGCAATAAAACTAGAGTATATGGGAGAGGTTGCAGTGTGGTGGCACCAGCACCAGTGCCTAAGGCCCAATTTTTCTGCCCCTGTTTAACAGGGGCGTTTAAGTACAATTTTTGATGCAATGCTTTGCAGCAGGGCTAATTCCTGCAATAAAACTAGAGTATATGGGAGAGGTTGCAGTGTGGTGGCACCAGCACCAGTGCCTAAAGCCCAATTTTTCTGCCCCTGTTTAACAGGGGCGTTTAATTACAATTTTTGATGCAATGCTTTGCAGCAGGGCTAATTCCTGCAATAAAACTAGAGTATATGGGAGAGGTTGCAGTGTCGTGGCACCAGCACCAGTGCCTAAGGCCCAATTTTTCTGTCCCTGTTTAACAGGGACATGTAATTACAATTCTTGATATAATATTTCACAGGAGGGCCCGTTCCTGTGCCCATCCAGAGTAACTGTGAGGACTTATAGTGTTGTGGCACCAGCACCACAACCACCAAAGGTCAATTTTTCTACCACTGTTCAACAATGGCATGTAATTACAATTCTTGATATAATCGTTCAATGCAGGGCGCTCCAGCACCCAACAAGAGTCACTTTGAGGGCTTACAATGTTGTGGCAAAACCAACACCTTGTTCCGCCATTTCTGCAGAGCATATGAGGCAGGCCCCTACTTTCAAACATCCAACTTACAAACATCTCCTTCTTGCAAACGGAAGGAGACAACAGCAAGTGAGATGAAAAAAGATGTACGACAAAACAAATTATACAGGGGTGATAACCCTTCCCTATGTTTTCCAAAAAGCTTAAAAATAGTTTTTTTGACTGGAGCTACACTTTAAAAATGTACCAGTTGAAAATTACAAACAGATTCAACTTAACACAACAAACCTACACAGTCCCTGTCTTGTTTGCACCGCCTGTATACTGCTGTTCTGAGTATATACGGCCTGGGGGCCACACGCATTTCCTTTTTTTAATATGGGTACAGGGTTCCCCTTGATATGCGTACAAGACCCAAAGGGGCTGGTAATGGGCAGGGAGGGCTACCCATGCCATTTTTCTCAATAGTTTTCAACCATATTGCAGGAACCAGATATAACATTAAAACCGCAAGCAGTTTTCAATGATGTTATTTCTGTTTAATGTCATTTTGTGCAGGGACTGTTCTAAACACGTGGCACTTCACAGGCATACTACAGACACCCCCCAGGCACCATATTTAAAGGAATATTTCACTTTTTTTTCACTTTAATCATCATTAAAATCAGTGCTCCCGCCAAAACGGCCATTTTTAAAAACATTTAATGCATTGACCCATGTCCCCTGGTTCAGGAGCCAGGTCCCCAAACCCTTTTTAGGAGAGTATCTTGCATATTAGCCGTTAAAATTAGCACTTTTAATTTCAAACGTTTGAGTCCCATAGACTTCAATGGGGTTCTAAAGTTTGTTCGAATTTGGGGTCCGTTCGAAAGTTCTGGTGCGAACCGAACCGGGGGGTGTTCGGCTCATCCCTACCTCTGAGACACACCTCAGTTCTATTCTGCCTGCTTTCCAGCCATGCCTAGTTTTGCATAAAGTACTGTGGGCAATTCTGTTTGTACCTGTCACTTGGATCAGCTATGGCAGGTTACCTAATTAGCTGGATATAAAACCCTGTCTCACTCTGAGGGCTGGGTCAGTTCATTGTCTCCTGTTTTGCCTAAAGTTCCAGTATTCCCTTGCTCCAGTATTCCTGTGTTCCTGTGACCCAGTTACAGCGTTCCAAGACTGACTCCGGCTTCTGACCCTGGCTCTGCTTATCATTTATTCTAACTTCCGGAATCCTTGACTATGGCTTTACTCCGACTATCCCTTGGCTATTCCTGTCAAGCCCCCGTGCACAGATTCACAGCCCAGGTAGCTTATCTCTTTGTTACCGTGGGCTGGGTCTATTTGCAAGGGTGAGCGTACATCTCTGCATCATGGACTCCAACCTAGGTAAGCCATCACACTACCGCCCAATGGAAGGCAGCTTTTAAGTCAATATATCAGGCCTCTAAATATGCCAACCACTGGGAACTTTCCCACAAAGTTGCTCTGAGGTGGTACCTTACACCATATAGACTCTCCAAATTTCTCCCTACACATTCCCCACTTCTCTGGAGAGGATGTTGAATGGTGGGACACATTATGCATATTTTTTGGTCGTGCAAACACCTGACCAGTTTTTGGCATAAACTTTTTTGTATAATTTCAAAGAAAATAAAAAAAAATTCCCCTCCCACAGCAGCCTTAGCGATACTCAACCTGGGGATAGACTCATTCCCCCTGATTGTCGCAAAATCGTCAAAAAAATGGAAAACAAACCAAGCACCCAGTGTATTTGAGGTACTTAATGTAGTGCAACAGAATCTTTCGTTTGAGAACATATTAGCATGCAGACAAGGCACAAAACGGACCTTCGATTCCCACTGGAAGCTTTGGATGTCCTGGAAGGAAAACTCAGCATATTAAGGGAATTTTTGAGGGGTAGAGGCACAATTCCTGGAGTTGCCTATACTTTATATACTCTATGTACGTGATACTTTATACAGTATATTTTATGCACATGATTCTTTATATATTGTATACCCTCACTTTGTCCCTAGCTCATACTTATTCTAGTTCCATGCTTAGATTCATGATTGACTTACAACCTAACAGGGTACGGAGCCTGCGAGCTCTTCCATACCAATCTCAGGACTCTTACTTACCTACTCACTCACTTCCTTACTTTTCTTTATTTAGATCTTATCTTTGTTCTTTCTTCCCTTTATTTCTGTGTTACTGCGCTATCCAACTTTAATATGAAACTTCTGATACAAAATAGAGATACTTGAGCAAATATTTCCAAGGAGAATATTGATATATTGAAATAGGATTTTCTCACTGTGTATTGTAAACCCAAGCTGTAAACAATCTTCAGAGCTCAATGTTATATGTTTTATATCATTGTTTGTTATATACTTTCTCAATAAAAATGAATGGATAAAAAGAGCCTATATATGGAATTTAACAAAATAATCCAAATTATAATAAAATTACACTAACATGTGACAGACAAATTGTCTAATATTGATGAAACCATCAACATTTAACCCATAGAGTGCATATGTTTTTACTTATATTTAAAAAAAATATCTAGTAATTTGTCTGCAATGAAATAGTTGTACTTTATAAATCTAACAAAAAGACATTAATTTACAAAAAAATACACTAATGCATGGCACTCAAATGAGCTAGTATCGATGAACAGTTGATGTACCAATCGACATTTAACCCATAGGGTCATATGCTTTTAATTCATAGATTCATTTATCTCCAATCCCTCCGGTGGGGCTCCAGTTTGTCTAAGGCTACAAATCTCATGCCTCTTAGATATCTCCTATGGATTTTTGTTAAATGGGCTGACAGACTGTGTCTCTTAAAGATCATTTTAACAACTTCAATCCCGGACACTTTCATCCCCTTCCTGCCCAGGCCAATTTTCAGCTTTTAGTGCTGTAACATTTGAATGACAATTGCGCAGTCATGCAACACTCTACCCATGTTTTTATCTTTTTTTTTGAGACAGATAGAGCTTTCATTTAATGGTATTTAATAACCACTGTTTTTTTTTTTTTTTTTGGTTAAACAAATTAAAAAAAAAACATTTTGAAAAGAAAACCCTTTCTTAGTTTCTGCTATAAAATTTGGCCAATAAGTGTTTTTTCTCCTTCACTGATTTGCACTGATAGGTGGCACTGGACTTGAATTGTGCCGATGAGACTGCACTGATGGGCACTGATAGGCTGCACTGATGCGCACTGATGAGAAGGTATTGATGAGGCTGCACTGATAAGTGTCACTGATGGGCACTAATAGGTGGCACTGGTGGGCAGCAGTGATGGACGATCATAGGCGGCACTGATAGGCAGCACTGATGAGGAGGCACTGATTGGCACTGATGGGAATGCACTGATAATCAGTGCCCAGATTATCAGTGTAAATGTGTGCTGTCAAAATTGTTGGTTACTGGCTCTCATCTTCTCACACTGTGACAAGAGTGAGGAGTGAAAAGAAAAGAATGCTGATAACCAGCAAGTTTGTTTACATGTGATCAGCTGTGATTGGACACAACTGATTACATGGTAAAAGGCCACTGTGATTGGCCCTTTTCCATGATCAAAAAGCATGCCAGATGAGTGCCCCAGGTCCCAGATTCTGGAAGGACGTCTATGGACATCATCCCAGAACTAGACGACTAAGCTGTAGCCATCTTTCGGCTATAGCACAGTTGGGAAGTGGTTAATATTGTAAATACAATTGTAATATGTATTCTCTACCATCCTTTATATACATTTAAAAAAATTAGATTGGAGATATGCTCTTGGAGATGGTCTCTCAATTTCCTAGTTGTACCTACATACTGTTTTCCGCAGAGGCATCGTAAGATGTTGACAGCACATTTTGTATTACAGGTGATAATTTAATTTAACTCTTTTTGGGGGTCTACAATATTAGGGGTAATTTTGTTCCTAAGACATGGGGCTTTTCTGAAAATCACCTGTGGAACATCTTGAAGGATCTTTTTAAGGACCAAGTCATGTTTTAAGATTCCCCAATGGCATTTAATAATACACTTTACCAGCTGGTGCTGAATGTACAAATACTCTGTGCCTGTTAAGGAGGCTTTTCCTTCTGTAACAAAAGCTGGGCTCTTAAATCATGCCCAACAGGTCTATGAATTAATAACATCAGGATGTTTTTTTTCTTTCTTCACTCTTCCCTTGATGGACAGCTGTGAGGAATAGAAGAGGCTGGACTGAGCTCTTGTTGGCTGCTGCTGCAGCTGAAGTAGACCCATATATGGCAACCCTGGGCAAGGACTTCCTGTTGGCTGCCTGGGCCAGGATGGAATCAGATTATCTGGCAGGTTTTTAGGCTGGCTAGCCTAATAGGAGAATAAAAGGCCTGCATAGGGTTTAGGAAATCTATTAGCACCTTCTGACAGAGCAGGTAGCCCTCGGAATGTGCCCTAAAAGACGTTACTGCCTAGAGCCAGTTTAGAGACATCGGCATAGCTGGTGTGAATGTTTTTTTACAGTGAGCCCAATTGCATTTGTACAGGGTTTAGGGGCTGATGCTGATGGGAATCTGATTGCTGCAGGCTGTGGGTAAGGGAGACTATTTTCTGCTGTACCCAACAGGACCACATGTACATGTACACTGTGCAGGCTGCTTTGACACAGAGAGAGAGAGAGATTCAGGAGATCATGTGTTGCTGGCCAGGAACTGCAGGAAGGACAGAGCTGGAGAACTAGTGGGAAAGCAGCAAGTATTTCACTGTGGAGACATGTGGTTGCTATGCTGAATCGAACTTGTGAGTGTGCTAGACAATTTCCCTAAGTCTTTGAAGTATTTAATTTATTATTGCTTCCGCCACCTTTGTTTGCTATGGAATTCTGCTTAAAGGGGACTGTGTTGCTTTTTATACCCTTAGGATTACAAATACTCTTCCATCTCTACATGGTCAGATTTAAGGTGGTGCTGGAGTGGAGAGTTCTGCACCCCAACAGATTTCACGTGTGCCCCATCCAGGGTGAAGAAAGAAAAGCACCAGATTCAGGTCTAGGGCAGAAAGTCAGTGGATGCAACTACCAATTAGCTGGGCTAGTTACTACCTAGCATAACTAAATTTGTTAGCAACCCTGCCTAATAACAGGGTTCTACATCTGCTAGAATGGGAGGTTGGGGAGGATTTGTGCTAGACCCTGCTGAACCCTGTACACTGCCCCGCTGACCCCATGTCCTCCGTCCTGCTGACTTAATGTCCTCCATCCTGAGAAACGCCTGTCTTCCATCCTGCTGACCCCTGATCTCTGCCTTGCTCACTTGTGTCTTCTGCCCTGCTCACCCTGTCTTCTGCCCTGCTGACTCCTGCCCTTTGTCTTCCTGATCCCTGTACATTGCCCTTCTGACCACTGTACACTACTGGCCCTCTTTCCTCTGCTCTCCTTGCCCCTGTACACTGCCCTACATACTCTTATCCTCTGTCATACTGACCCTTGTACTCTGCCCAGCTGACCACCATCCTCCATACCTGCTGACCCCTGTACATTGCCCTGCATACCCTTCTCCGCTGTCCTGCTGATCCCCGTCCTTTGCCCTTGTGTCCCCTGTACTCTAACCTGCTGGCCCCTGTACACTGCATTGCTGACCCCTGTCCTCTGCCCTACTGTCCCCTGTCTTCTGCCCTGATAACTTCTGCTCTTCACCCAGCTGACCCCTGCCCTCTACCCTGCTTATCCCTGTACACTGTTCTACTGACTCTTGTACACTCCACTGCTGACATCCCATTCTCTGCCCTACTGACCCCCTGTGAACTGCCCTGCTGACTTGCTGTCTTCTGCTCTGCTTTTTTATGCACCCATCACATCAGACAGGCTAGATTTGGCCTTGCAAGAGTGAGTGACCTTTTGAATAATCCAAGGGCTCCCTATCTTTACAGACTTTTAACTGTTTCCCACAGGGCAGGGGTTAGGTAGAACATCTCTGCAGTAGGTAGGCTGTATTGTTATTGACAACATTATTTGTACTGCTATCCAGTATTGAGAATTGCTGTTTTTGCAGTACATGCCAATGTAGCTCTCTCTCACACCAGCCTAGTACATGTTTTCACACCAGTTGCTTAACAGGTGGTTATGGAGAATAATCAGTGACACCTTGTGTTGTATTTCAGTCATACTGAGATTGTATTGCCATTGAAATTGTTGTCCACTTACCAATTCCCTTACAGGCATTTACTATTTACAGGCTCCTCTTCCCGCCAAGTGCCCACCGTAGCAATCCGTTAGCAATCCAGCTCTAAGAGCGCGGCTCAGCCCCACCCCACTCCCTCTTCACTGGCTGTGTTTGGCAGTAGCAGGAGCTCCCTCCTATGAGGAGGGAGAGAGCTGAGAGAACCCCTGCTTTCGTACACATTTCTGGTTTGAGAGGGCTCAGGTAAGTATAAGGCGGGGACTGGAGCAGAGAAGCGGAACATAAAAGTTGTTTTACCTTGATGCAGAGAATACATTAAAGCGGAGTTCCACCCAATAATGGAAATTCCGCTTTAAGTGCTCGTGACCCCCTGAAATTCCACATTTGGCATGTCTTTTTTTGGTGGGGGAGTACCTTGTTTTTAGAGGCACCCAGCTCCCACTTCCTCCCCTGGCTCTGCGGCGCCGGAAGGAGGATCACCTCTCCCCCCTCCCTCCCTGCAATCTTCTAGGACAAGTCACAGGTCTCAGAAGATTGCTCGGCCATTCACATCGCATAGCAGTGAGCGCCCGGCTGTGTCTGACACTTTTTGCAGCTGCTGAGTTTTAAATGGGTGGAACTTCACTAAAACCAGTTTAGGACCAGCCACCACAGTTGTACTGTGGCAGGTTGGCTCTCCTGGGCGAATGGCAGTCATTGTACATTGGCCACTTTAAGACAACTAGGGGGGTGTGTGCCCACAGCTTAACACCGGAGCCGATGCATGCAGCCAGTGGCTACGATGTCTGCCGGCCACCCATAATCGCTCCTGAGAGAGACAGAACCTGAATCTGTCCATGTAAATGGATAGATCCCCATTCTGTCAGGGGAGGATAGACAGAGCTGCTGTTCCTAGTGATTAGGAACAGTGATCTCTCTCCTTCTCCATTCACTACACTGCCCCTATAGTTAGAAACACCTCCCTAGGGAACACTTAACCCCTTGATCACCCCCTAGTGTTAACTTCTCTGCCAGTGACATTTATACAGTAATAAGTGGCTGTTTTTAGCACTGATCGCTGTATAAATGTCAGTGGTCCCAAAAAAGTGTCAAAAGTGTCTGATCTGTCCGCCTCAATGTTGCAGTCGTGCAAAAAATTGCTGATCAACGCCATTACTAGTAAAAAAAAAAAATAATAATAAAAATTCCATAAATCTATCCCTATTTTGTAGAAGCTATACCTTTTGCTCAAATCAATCAATATACGCTTATTGTGATTTTTTTATTTACCAAAAATATGTAGAAGAATACATATCAGCATAAACTGATGAAGACATTATTTTTTTTACTTTTTTCATTATTTATCATAGCAAAAAGTAAAAAATATATATATATTTTTTTTTGTTTATAGCACAAAAAGAATGCAGAGGCGATCAAATACCACCAAAAGAAAACTCTATTTGTGGTAAAAAAAGACGTCAATTTTGTTTGGGTACAATCTTGCACAACCGTGCAATTGTCGGTTAAAGCGATGCAGTGCTGTATCTCAAAAAATGGCCTGGTCATTAAGGGGGTAAATTCTTCCGGTCCTTAAGTGGTTAAGGTAAAAAAAAAATCAGCATTTACAACTATTTTAATAAAGACCTTTTAAACCGTTTAGGGTGTGTTCGCGAGAAGGTCCAGGTAAGGGCTGATCATCACAGGTGCAGGGTAAAAGGGAACCAAAACATCTGACTTCTGCTACACTCTCTTCCTGTTTTATCGGGAATGTAGAAAAAAAATCACCCTGGTAGGGAAACAGAAAGCAATACAAGTAAACACAAAAAAGTGTGTATACTGTAAAAACATAGCTTGAGAACTTGGTGGATTTGCCTATCAGCTTTCCAGAAGGGAGAAACAGTAGGCTGGGTGTATTGCTGTGTGTACTGCATCTCTAAAATTGCATCATTTAACTTTCTCTAAGAGCCCTTTCACACTGGGGAGTCGTCGGTAAAGTACTTTTCGGCCTGCTAGCGTGGTGCTTTTAACCCCCGCTAGCAGCCGAAAAAGGGTTAAAAGCGCCTGCAAAGCGACGTTGATTGATTTCATGGGCAGGGGAACCTTAGGAGTGGTGTATACACTGCTCCTAAAGCTCCTCAAAGATACTGTTTGCAGGACTTTTTTTGATGTCCTGCCAGCACACCGCTCCAGTGTGAAAGCCCTTGGCTTTCACATTGAAGTGGCAGTAGAGGGGCTTTACAGGCCCTTTGCAGGTGCTATTGTTAGCGCTATAACACCTGTAAAACGCTTCAATGTGAAAGAGGTCTAACTATAATCTACACTAAGGTCCTGGCTGTGTACCAGCATCTATGTCATTCTAGAGACGAAACATGCATTGTTGAAACTTGTAGTTCCAAAAAATAGGAGTAGTATTTTCAGAGCTGATGACTTTAAACATTTAGCCATGCCCACATTTTCCTGCAGCTCACTGATAAAACATCAGCCCACTATAGTTGTGGCTCAAGGCCAAGATCTATTGCCAACATAATGGGGTTCATTTACTAAAACTGGAGAGTGCAAAATCTGGCGTTGCTCTGCAAAACAACCATCAGCTGGCAGGTTTTTTTTTTCACAGCCTAATTGAACAAGCTGAAATTAGAAGCTACCATGCACAGCTGCACCAGATTTTGTACATTCCTGTTTTAGTAAATCAACCCAATGTTGCAACTGCCCAATGTTGCCCTTTCATGGTCACAGTTCCCTGTTTGTTGTTCACATATTGTTGCGTTTGTCATTTTTTTTTGTTGTAATAATTGCCAGGTTTTTTTGGCTGTGTATTGTAGGTTAGCGTTTTTGTTTAACCTCCCTGGCGGTATGATTATTTCTGATTTTAGGTGCTGAAAGCGGTTATTTTGCATGGAAATGTGGCGTTTTATATTGTAGGCCTGCAATTCTTAGGAATAACTCTCTTAAATCTGTTCAAACAAGAGTCTAGTAGACATCCCAGTTATGATAAAGTTCATAATATAATAAATAATGATAATAAATAATAATAAAAATTATTCAATAATGTAATCAAATCCAAAAACACTGAAATTTGCTCATTTGCAGAACTGTCGCTGTCATTAGATTTAGTGTTTGATGATGGATCTCCCCACAAATCGCTATCGCTCAATTGTGCAAGCGATTCTAATTTATTATCGCTGTTTTCTAGCTGGTCTAAAATCACTTTTGACATAAAGGGACACTTTTTGGTTGCTATGGACAATCTCCAAATTCCAGGCAGAAAAAAACTGTATCTATAATATAAAACTACATGCAGGGCACTGGACAGACCACTAGGGACAAAGGGGGTGTGTATTTTTTTATACAGTACTGTAATCTGTAAGATTACAGTACTGTATGTGTATTGCGTATTTTTACTTTTTTGAATTTGGCGCCGATCTCCGCTCCCGTGCGTCGTAACGTCGCAGGGAACGGAGCTAGGCGGCATTTGGGGACTGTGTGAATCGAGTGGAGGACAGCTCACACACACAGCGGGGGGACATTGCTGGATCCAGGGGACAAGGTAAGTAACTCTCCCTGTATCCAGCATTGCGATCCCGAGTCTGGCTCGGGGATACCTCTCGTGTTACTGAAATCCCAGCCCGAGCCAGACTTGGGATTACCGCCAGGGAGGTTAAAGAACAATTTTACTATACTTATAACTTAAGGCTGGGTTCACACTGGTTCGACAAATGCTCCGACAGAGGGAGTTCATGTCACATGACGTGTGAAAAATCAATGTTTCCCTATGTGAGCTGTCTTAACTGGTCCAACACAAGTCAGTCCGACTTTGAAAATGCTCTCTGCACTACTTTGGTCTGACTTTGATCCTACTTCAGCCCATTGAATATCACTGAGGTCGGATCAAAGTTGGATAACCGTCTTAACTGACCCGACTTTGGCATGCGACTTGTGCTCTGAGGAGAGAAACTCCACGCCAATTTTTTTTTTTAAACGGCATAGGTTCCCCCTCCAAGAGCATACAAGGCCCTTCAGGTATGGATTTTCAGGGGAACCCCCAAACTGAAAAAATTACATTGGGGTCCCCCCAAAATCCATACCAGACCCTTATCTGAGCACAGAGCCTGGCAGGTCAGGAAAGGGGTTGGGGACAAATGAGCGCCCCCCTCCTGAACCATACCATGCCGCATGCCTTCAACATGCTGGGTGGGTGCTATGGGGCAAGGGGGGCCCTTTCCCCCCACCCCAATGCACCTTGTCCCCATTTTGATGAGGACAAGGGCCTCTTGCCGACAACCCTGGCTGTTGGTTGTCAGGGTCTGCGGACGGGGGGCTTATCGGAATCTGGAAGCCCCTTTTAATAAGGAGGCCCCCATATTCTGTCCCCCCACCTTATGTGAATGAGTAGGGGTACATTGCACCCCTACCCATTCTCCTAAAAAATGTCAAAAATAGAACTCATTACTCAGATTTTCAGAGTAATTTATTAAGTCAGCTCTGGCATCTCTTCCAATTTCTTCCCCCCTCTCCGGCTCTTCTGTCTCCTCCGCTGATGTCTTCTTCTGGTTCTTCTCCCCTCTCTGGGTCTTCTCCACTCTCTGCTGAAGTCCTTGAGCCACTACTTATATTGGCATGGGGCGGCGTCACCTTGTGACATCATCCAGAGGCCCCTCCCCTTATGACATCAATGTCCGGGGGAATTATGGGCGGTGATGTCAAAAGAGTCGGGTTTCTAGTGACCTCGCCCCATACCTATATAAGTAGTAGCACACCGCACACCCAGCATAGAGCAGGAGAGTGCGTTGAGTCAACATCGGAAGAAGAACAGAGGGAGAAGACCCAGAAAAAGAGCAAGAAGATAGTGGAGAAAACCCAGACAGGGAAGAAGACTGTGGACATAGGGAGAAGAACCGGAGAGGGCTAGAAGACATCAGCAGAGAGCGGAGAACACCTGGATAGGGGAGAAGACCTGGCAGAAGATGTCAGCGGAGGAGACAGAAGAATTGGAAGCGGCACCAGAGCTGCCTTAATAAATTACTTTAAAAACCGATGTAATGTGTTTCATTTTTGATTTTTTTTTTTTTTTAGGTGAATGGGTAGGCGTACAATGTACCCCATACTTCACATAGGATGGGGGGCAAAATTTGGGGGCCCCCTTATTAAAGGGGGCTTCCAGATTCCGATAAGTCCCACACCCCTCATCAACATGGGGACAAGGTGCTTTGCGGTGAGGGGGCACAGAGCCCCCCGTCCCAAAGCACCCATCCCCCCATGTTGAGGGCATGTGGCCTTGTACGGTTCAGGGCGGGGGGGCTCACTCGTCTCCACCCCCTTTCCTAATCTGTCAGGCTGTGTGCTTGGATAAGGGTCTGGTGTGGATTTTGGGGCCTGGTATGCTCTTGAAGTGGGAAACCAGGCTGTTTTTTTTTTAAATTTGGTGTGGAGTTCCCCCTAAAGATTCACACCAGACGCAGTGCCTGGTATTGTCGGGGATCAAAGTCGGATCCCTGTTCATTGAAGTCGGACACATTTCGGACTTTAAGCCACAGGGCAAAGTCGGATCCAAAGTGGTAGGACTGTTGTGTCATACCAGTGTGAACCCGGCCTAATCTTAAATATATTATGTGTGTTGCTATTAACGACAGTAATTATTGTGATGCACAAAGCACATTCGCTGCTGTTAGTTCCTTCCCCTGCCCAATCCCAATCCCAATCTTAGACTCAAGTGTAAGCAGTGTAGTAAATTAGACTGTGAGCTCCTGTAAGTATTATTTGGGGGGATGTGAGTCTTGGAAGGGAAGGTTTACAACCCCTGGTTTTTATTGCTGTCTGTGTCCCTCATGGAGAGAATCACTCTCTTTTTGTCCTAGGTACCACTCTCACTAGAATTAAAAATGATGAAATAAAGGGGAAATCTTCCAAAGGAGACATTTCTTCTAATGAAATCTAAAAGGTGACTTACCTGATTTTCTCTCTCTTCCTCTTGTATCGATGGGTCAGGAAGCAAAGGTAAATTTCCCTACACAGATGAAAAAAACAAACAAAATCTGGCACGGGCTATAACTAATTTCTACATTAACCAAAGAAAAAAAGCATAGGCCTTAGACACAATTTAGGGGACATAAACAGATATGAATGGTTCTCTGTATTCTGTAAAGCACCAATATATTAAAGTGTTTCTAGGGCATTTTGTAATTAAAATAACATATTAACCGATTCCCGGCGATGTACGTCGGCAGAAGGGCACGGACAGGCACATGGGTGTACAGGTACGTCCCTTTAAATGTGTTGCAGTGCCACCACGTGTGCACCGCCGGTAGACTCGATCGCCGCAGGGATACCCGCGATCATTTCACGTGGAGGAAGAATGGGGAGATGCTAAAGTAAACAAGCATCTCCCCGTTCTGCCTAGCAACAGTGACACTGATCTTGGTTCCCTGTGATTGGAGCAGAGATCAGTGATGTGTAAAACACAGCCACACCCCACAGTTAGCTACACGCCCCTAGGACACACTTAACCCCTACACTGCCACCTCCTGGTTAACCCCTTCACTGCCAGTGTCATTTACACAGGAATCAGATTTATATAGCACTGATTGCTGTATAAATGACAATGGTCCCAAAAATGTGTTAAAAATGTCCGACGTGTCTGCCATAATGTCGCAGTCACAATAAAAATCGCTGATCGCTGCCATTACTAGTAAAAAAAAAGATTAATAAAAATGCCATAAAACTATCCAATATTTAGTAAACGCTATAACTTTTGCGAAACCAATCAATGACTTATTGCGATTTTTTTTTACCAAAAATATGTAGAATACGTATCAGCCTAAACTGAGGGAAAAAAAAGAACTGCAGACAGTCAAAGCACTGGATTGATACAGGATAAGTGTTCAAGGTGGGGGGGCTAGGCAAGTTGCAAAATGTTTTTTATCCTAATACAGGGAAAGCATTAAGGTAAAAATATTTTAGCGTTAGAACAACTTTAAATATAAATAACGGAAATGGATGAAATAATACAGTTTGCAGAACCGAACATCCTGCCAATTCTTTGGTACCCCAGTGTGCTGCTAATGCATTTTTTTTTATACCCAGCACAGAAATATTTGTCTTCATGCCATCACTGATGGATTTCCTTCTTTGTCATTTATTTACAAATAATACAAATCCATCAGCCTCCAAAGTGGAAGTATGTCAAACAATGCCTTTAAGGTGAGCAGAAAAGATGAAAGGTTTATTGCTTAAAGTCTCAGATCTTTTTAAGGAGCTTAAATAACAGAGGCTGTCCAATGACAGTTTTATGCAAATTGTAATATGAACATATAGATGCAATATACATAAACTGCATTTTTATTTCCTTGCAGTACACATCTTTTGGTGTTGCTAATGGGCCACAATTTTATTGAGGCACAAAAACTTTCCACATCAATGAAATATATATGTAGTAAAAAATGGGGGGGGGGGGGGGGAATGGCTCATCAAAAATAGTTTTTGTACACAAAATGAAAGAAAGTGTAAATAAAGATTCTAGTCTACCCCATAATATCAACTTAACTCAGACCCTTCAGGCAAAAGTTTAGTAAACATAAAGAGCAAACCAGAACTTTTCTCAATGGAGGATGAAGCGGGAGGAGGGGGCATTTTGCTTGGGCAAGTAGCACATGGCACCACCTATACTATCTATATAAAATAATCCTGTAAAGGTGACATTTGGAAAAAAAAACTATTGCAGCGAAATCAAGTGTGGTTGATATATTAAACTGGAGAGTGCAAAATCTGGTACAGCTCTGCATAGAAACCAATCAGCTTCCAGGTTTTACTGTCAAATCCTAATTGAACAAGCTGAAGTTAGAAGCTGATTGGCTACCATGCCAGATTTTTCACTCTTCCGTTTTAGTAAATCAACCCCTGTGTCTATACCAGATGCTTATTTACTGGATAGGTTTCTGGAATTAATTTTTAGGTTGACCCCATTATTATTATTTTTTATTAATTGAACAGTAAAAATTGTTTGCAAAAACTTTTCTTTTATGAAAAAAAAAGATATGGGGTCCCCAAAATCCATACCAGGCCCTTATGCCACGTACACAAGATCGGAATGTGGCACGGAAAAAGCTCTGATGGTTTTTCCGATGGAATTCCAACGCTCAAGCTGTCTTGCATACACATGGTCACACAAAAGTTCTCTGAACTTTCGACTGTCAAGAATGCGGTGATGTACCACACTACGACAAGTTCAATGCTTCCAAGCATGCGTCGAATTGTTTCTGAGCATGTGTAGGAACTTTGCGTGTCGGAATTTGTACAGACAATCGGAATTTCCGATCTGAACTTTTTCTGACCGAAAAACTGAAAACATGCTCTCAATCTTTTGCAGGCCCAAATTTCACCAGCAAAATTCTGATGCAGCATACACACAATCGCATTTTCCAACCAAAAGTTCTCATCAGACTTTTTCTGGCGGAATTTCCGATCGTGTGTATGGGACATTATTCTTGATAATTATTTTTCTTAGACCCAGGCAAAAAAGAAAACAACGACCTGGGCCTCCTGTAAATCTAAATCAGACCCTTATAAAAGGAATGGAACCTGGCTGACCAAGAAGGAGGGGGGCTGCAAGTGTTCTCCTCCGCCTGAAGCATACTAGTCCATTGCCATTGGGAGGGTACTTTGCAGGAGGGATACAACGTGAGGTGTCCCCCACAAGGTATCTTGTCTCCATGTGGATGGAAACAAGGGCTTCTCTCCCACATCCCAGAGCCAGTGGATATGGGGGCCTGCCTGAAGGGGACTTATTGGCATTTGGAAGCCTCCTTTAAAATAAGGTGGTCTTTAGATATTTGTTTCCTCATTACTATTGCACAAAAAAAATTAAAGTAAAATAGTAAATAAAAACAGTAACACCTTCGAAAACGTGCTTTATTAAAAAAAAAAAGTAATATGATGTAAATTCAACAGTGTTAAAATGACCCAAAGACATGACAAGCCCCTCCACAACAATCATCATCCACTGATGCCAGTTTCTAAGGCCTGCTAGCACATAAATAGTGCTTGGGAAATCTTGGTTGACATTAAAGACCAAATAGGGTCATGACCACATATGGTCAATTATGTCAACCAAATTGCCTGGTGATACCAACACTAAATGAAAACCTTTTAGCTTCAGCAACCAGAGGTCTAGGCATGTGAACTAGACAAAATAGAAAATCTTGCAAGAGGCATCTAGGCGGGGGAAAGGGCTCTAACTTTGTTTCGTTTGGTGTGTTAGGTATAGGGGAGATTTTTTTTGTGTGTGTGTATACAATAACTTGTTTTAAGGTAGTATTTGTGTTTAGAATGCGCATACAATTCTAAATAAATTTAGCTTATTTTATATAATTGCAAGTGCTAGTTAAATGGATATTTTTTCATCTTTTTTTAATTTTTATTTAAAGCTGTGGCCTTTTAGCAATATCAAAGCACCTGCTATCTAAACTTGAAGTCTTTCCTGCCTTCTATCACAGGCAGACTGCCTGCTGCGTTTTGATTCCTCTGGAGTGTGACTTATCTAACGTTACTTGGTATCCTATATTTATAGCTCTGCTTTCAAATAATGCCAAAGAAGTGCTCAAAACCACATTTACCATGAACTACATATCTGAAATTTCCATCTGTGTGACAGGTCTGGAAAATTGTAAATTATTTAGATTGCTATATTTTCACAGGCAGTTGGTATTCAGGCAATTACAGAGACTGCAAGTGCTATCTTGTACAAAAGATAAGTGAGATTCCTGCATGTGACTGTAGAGAGATTATCAATAATCTATTATATGTAATGAAAATGTGTCCAAAACAAAATTCCGTAAGGAAAGAACAGAACACTGCTGGCATTTTATGTCAATTATGTTGGTGTCAAACTGCTGGGAATCGTCACACTCATCATTTTCCTATAGCATCAGTCGGCTTATAGAACATAAGCAAATAATAATATTCGTTTTTGAGAAATATCTGCCAAACAAAGATACCATCTAGTATTTCATTTTCCCACTGCTAAACAACATGAATAACTTGCAGTATGTCCCTCACTCTGGGACCAAAGTTTTTAATCATTTTTTTTATTTTTTATCTTTCTGTGTATTGCTGGCAATTTTTAAACATGTGAAGGTTTTTTTCTTATTTTATTGATAATAAAAGCAGCACACTAAAAACTAAACTTAGCCCAAAAAATAATACAGGTATAATGGACAGTCACACCACAATTCATTTATAACATATACTAGATTTAGTGCAACTGTATGCAGCACATACTGTACTGTTCATCATGAAAAGGCTTTTTCCATCACAGCCTATTGAAATTGTTGTACTTTGCGGCAATAGGGCTCAGTTCACAAAGCTTTACACAAAGAAAAGGGATTTTTATTTTCAGCCGTGTGACTGTAAATTTCAAATCTATTTAAAAAAAAAATAAGGATCCTTATCCTTGTGTTCTACCTTTGTAAATTAAGCCTGAAGGAATTTGCAGTTAATGCATTTATATTGAAACGGTCTGATCAATTATATAATGTGGCTTATTTATTAAATGAGCAGAGGCTGTTTACTTTACAAAGTGAAAGTTAATAAATAAGGTGAACCAGTGTTGAAAATGCCACCGACTCAATAGCTGTCCCATACTACAACCTACTGGTTACTCATGAGTGCACAATCCAAGTGTCCTTCAATTCTCCAAAAGTATATACATGTTCTATTTATGAATCAGCACCTCTTTGTTAAAATGTCATCCTTGTGTTTATGTAATAGTAAAAACATCAAACTTCCAATATCCAAATAATTTATGCAGCCTAATCAGAAGTTTTTTTTTTCCTTGCATATGACTTTAAACACGGGCATCTCAACCTTATGTATTTACTTTTCAAAGTGAGTTTCTTAACCTAACACTCTTAGGCTGGATTCACACCTATGCAGTTTTAGTGTTTTTTGCATTTTGCAGACATGCACTACAGAACGTGATCCATAGGAAACCATGTTAAATGGACCGTAGTGCAAATCTGCAAAATGCAAAAAGCACTAAAACTGCATAGGTGTGAATCCATCCTTAGAGCACTTTAGGATAATAGGGTTGATTTTTTTCCACTTGCCACACCATTTCTTTAAATACTTCTGAACAGCGGGGAGCATGAAGGATTGGCAATCATGTGACTGCTGTGATTGGCTCTCACAGTGGTTTCATGATCGTGACCCATTCCTGCTACCTACTGATCATTAGTTGGAAGCATGAAAGCCTACCTTTTGCAACTGCACATACACCATCAGCCATAACATTATGACCACCAACCTAATATTGAGTATGGACCCCCTTTGCTAAAACAGCCCATTGAGGCATGGGCACAGAAGAAACATCCACATGAATGGCAGGACCCAAGATTTCCCAACAGCACATTGCCCAAAGCATCACACTGCCTCTGCCGGCTTTGCCTTCTTATACCACATCCTTGTGACATCTCTTCCCCAGGTAAGTGATGCACTCGCACCCGGAAATCCACATGATGTAAAGGAAAAGGTAGTTCATCAAACTAGGCTTCTTCCATTGCTCCGTAGTCCAGTTCTGATGTTCACGTGACCAATGTAGACACTTTTGGCTGGGGACATGGGTCACCGTGGGCTTCATAGCCCCATACACAACAAACTGTGATGCCCCTTTTTTCTGCTTTCACCATATCACCCTCAAGGACAACATGTTCACTTGCTGCCTAATATATCCCACCAATTTTCAGATTCCATTGTAAAGAGATAGTCTCTTTACCTGTCAGTGGTCATAATGTTATGGCTGATCGGTGTATGTGTTGTGTGGGCATAAACAGATTAACCACTTGTCGCCCACCATATAGCAATATGACATCGGCAAAGTGGTTCTGTTATCCTGACCGGACATCATATGATGTTATCAGGATAACAAGCCACCGCATGCATGTGGGGGCATGCAGCATGGCGATCAGTGGTGAGGCATGTCAGTCTGACACACCACAACACCAATCTCATTAAGGAATCTCTGACGGAGACTCTTTACTAGACATGTGCATTCGTTTTCGTCCGAATGCATTTTCGTCCGAATTTCAGCTATTTTCGTTTTCGTTTTGACAAACGATAACGAAAGCACAAAATCCGAAAAACGAAAGATCCGACATAAATAAATGCTTTATTTTCGTTTTCATTGTTACAACAGTTCGATATAGAATAGGAAATTCGACATGACTCTGACAACAATCTGTGTCTATAGAACCTGTGTTCGAATGTGCCTAACCTTACCTCTATTAGTCCAAGATTATATAGAGAAAATATTCGACAGAGAAAAAAGATTTGACAGAGAGAAAAGATTCTGCAAGATACTGTCCTAAAAAGTGTTTGGGGACCCGGGTCCTGCCCCAGGGGACATGGATCAATGCAAAAAAAAGTTTTAAAAACGGCCGTTTTTTCGGGAGCAGTGATTTTAATAATGATTAAAGTGAAACAATAAAAGTGTAATATTCCTTTAAATTTCGTAGGGGGGGGGGTTGTCTATAGTATGCCTGTGAAGGGGCGCATGTTTCCCGTGCTTAGAATTGTCCCTGCACAAAGTGTCATTTATGCAGGAAAAAAAGTCCTTTAAAATCACTCGCAGCTATAATGAATTGTCGGCTCCTGTAATACAGAGAACACTCATTGAAAGTCATTGATAAAAAAAAAAATAAATAAATAAATAAAAAAGCGTGGGGGTCCCCCAAATTCAATTACCAGGCCCTTCAGGTCTGGTATGGATATTAAGGGGAACCCTGCCTCAAATTTAAGAAAAATTTGACGTGGGGTTCCCCCTAAATATCCATAACCAGACCCTTCAGGTCTAGTATGGATATTAAGGGGAACCCCGCGTCAAATTTAAAAAAAAATTGACGTGGGGTTCCCCCTAAAAATCCATACCAGACCCTTTATCCGAGCACGCAACCTGGCAGGCCGCAGGAAAAGAGGGGGGGACGAGAGAGCGGCCCCCCCTCCCTCCTGAACCGTACCAGGCCACATGCCCTCAACATTGGGAGGATGCTTTGGGGGTCTGTGACCCCTCAAAGCACCTTGTCCCCATGTTGATGAAGACAAGGGCCTCATCCCCACAACTCTGGCCGGTGGTTGTGGAGGTCTGCGGGCGGGGGGCTTATCAGAATCTGGAAGCCCCCTTTAACAAGGGGACCCCCAGATCCCGCCCCCCCCCTGTTTGAAATGGTAAGGGGGTACAAAAGTACCCCTACCATTTCACAAAGAAAGTGTAAAAAATGGTTAAATAAAACAAACACACTTTTGAAAAATTCCTTTATTAAAAATAAAAAAATAAAAAAAAGATTCCAGCGGCGGTAATCCACTCTTGCTATCCAGCGACGGACGGTCATCTCTCCAGCGATGTCTCATCTCATCCAGCGCAGCGAATCCTCTGTCCTTCTTCTGTCTCCGTGGAGGAGACACTGCAAGGATTCCGGCGGCTGACGTTTCTAATATACGGAGGGCCGGAATCCTTGCAGTGTCTCCTCCACGGAGACAGAAGGATGGATCGCTGCGCTGGATGACATGAGACATCGCTGGAGAGATGACCGTCCGTCGCTGGATAGCAAGAGTGGATTACCGCCGCTGGAATCTTTTTTTTATTTTTTTATTTTTAATAAAGGAATTTTTCAAAAGTGTGTTTGTTTTATTTAACCATTTTTTACACTTTCTTTGTGAAATGGTAGGGGTACTTTTGTACCCCCTTACCATTTCAAACAGGGGGGGGCCGGGATCTGGGGGTCCCCTTGTTAAAGGGGGCTTCCAGATTCTGATAAGCCCCCGCCCGCAGACCTCCACAACCACCGGCCAGGGTTGTGGGGATGAGGCCCTTGTCTTCATCAACATGGGGACAAGGTGCTTTGAGGGGTCACAGACCCCCAAAGCATCCTCCCAATGTTGAGGGCATGTGGCCTGGTACGGTTCAGGAGGGAGGGGGGGCCGCTCTCTCGTCCCCCCCTCTTTTCCTGCGGCCTGCCAGGTTGCGTGCTCGGATAAAGGGTCTGGTATGGATTTTTAGGGGGAACCCCACGTCAATTTTTTTTTAAATTTGATGCGGGGTTCCCCTTAATATCCATACCAGACCTGAAGGGTCTGGTTATGGATATTTAGGGGGAACCCCACGTCAAATTTTTTCTTAAATTTGAGGCAGGGTTCCCCTTAATATCCATACCAGACCTGAAGGGCCTGGTAATTGAATTTGGGGGACCCCCACGCTTTTTTTTTAATTTATTTATTTATTTTTTTATCAATGACTTTCAATGAGTGTTCTCTGTATTACGGAGCCGACAATTCATAATAGCTGCGAGTGATTTTAAAGGACTTTTTTTCCTGCATAAAGGACACTTTGTGCAGGGACAATTCTAAGCACGGGAAACATGCGCCCCTTCACAGACATACTATAGACAACCCCCCCCCCCCTACGAAATTTAAAGGAATATTACACTTTTATTGTTTCACTTTAATCATTATTAAAATCACTGCTCCCGAAAAAACGGCCGTTTTTAAAACTTTTTTTTGCATTGATCCATGTCCCCTGGGGCAGGACCCAGGTCCCCAAACACTTTTTAGGACAGTAACTTGCAAATTAGCCTTTAAAATGAGCACTTTAGATTTTGAACGTTGGAGTCCCATAGACTTTAATAGGGTTCTAAAGTATGCTATATACTAGCTCAGTCGAATCTTCTTTATACATTCGACAGACACCATAAGCCTTCAAAGACAGATTCAACCGTGATTCATGTGGATTTTCGGACGAATGCAATTTTTGAACGAAAAACGAAATAAATAAAAACGAATTTCGGGAGTAACTAAATAAATTAAGTTTTCAGACGAAAACGAAATTCCGAAACGAAATATTTTACTCTGCACATGTCTACTCTTTACCATGTGATCAGCTGTGCCCAATCACAGCTGATCATGATGTAAACAGGAAAAGCCATGTATTGGCTTTTCCTCCCTTGCATCTAACAGATGCAATTAGAGGAGAGCTAATCGGCTGCTCTCTTAACAGGGTGGTCTGTGCTGATTGATTATCAAAGCAGCCCCCCCCCGAGGAGGGCCAATCTGTGCCCACAAATGGTGCCAATCAGTGCCTACAAATGGTGCCAATAAGTGTTCATGATTAATGCCTGCCAGTGCCTCTTTATCATTGATGCCCAATAATGCCATCTATCAGTGTCCATAAGTGCCACCCATCAGTGTCCATCAGTGCCCATCCATGCCCATCAGCGTCCACCTATCAGTGCCCATTAGTGCCACCTATAAGTGCCCATCAGTGCCACCCATAATTACATCAGTGCAGCCTTTCAGGGCCCATCAGTGTCACCTATGAGTGCCCATCTGTGATGTTTATGAGTGCCCATCTGTCCTGCATATCAGTGCCACCTATCAGTGCCCATCAGTGCTGCCTATCAGTGCCCATCAGTGTCGCATATCAGTGCCACCTCATTGGTGCCACCTCATCAGTGTCCATCAGTACCGCCTTATCAGTGCCCGTCAGTGCAGCCTCATCAGTGAAGGAGAAAACATACTTATTTACAAAAAAATTTAATAGAAACTAAGAACAATGTTTTTTTTTGTTTAATATTCAGTCTTTTTTTTATTTGTTTAGCAAAAAATAAAATCCCCAGAGTTGATTAAATACCGCAAAAGAAAGCACTATTTGTGGGAACAAAATTATAAAGATGTTATTTGGGTACAGTGTAGCATGATCGCACAATTGACAACAGTGACAGCTCTGAAAGCTGAAATATTGGCTTGGGCGGGAAGAGGAGAGGTGCCCTATATTGAAGTGGTTCTAAAGGCAGAATTTTTTTATTTTTTACCTTAATACATTCTAAGTATTAAGGTAGAACACCTTCTGTGTTCAGTTCCCGCCTCCCCCCCCCCTCATACTTACGTGAGCACAATCTTGATCCAGTGCTGTGCTTGAGAGCAGCGTCTCTCTCTGCTCTCTCCATCCTCACAGGGCAGATTTATAGTAGTGGGAGCCATTGGCTCCTGCTGCTGTCATTCAAATCTTGTGACTGTATCTTTTGACACAGGCAACAAGGCTCAGGATCAAGCCTGTGGGTGTTCCACATTAGGAAGCTTCTTCCTATAGTGGCACATTGAGAAGAGGATAAGCCAGGCCCCAAGAAGAGGTGGATCAGGGCTGCTCTTTGCAAAACCTATGCAAAAGCATGTTTGTTATTAAAATAAATACTATTTACAATCACTTTAAGTGAGTAGAAACTGTTCATTTAGTAAAGTGAATGCTCATTGTGAATAATAATAAAAGTAAAACTGGGTTTACTTCCATCATTAACCCCCCTAGCGGTAATCCCGAGTCTGGCTCGGGGTAGGAATATACTGATAGGAGCGGTAACCCCGAGCCAGACTCGGGATGGCTTCGCTCGATGCAGGGGAGGACACAGGGAGAGTTACTCACCTTGTCCCCTGGATCCAGCGATGTCCGCCGCTCTGTGTGATCGAGCCGTCCTGCGCTCAATTCACAGTGCCGAATGCCGCCGAGATTACAGTGCTGTATTAAAAAATGCACACCCCCTTTGTCCCTAGTGGTCTGTGCAGTGCCCTGCATGCACTTTTATATTATAAATACTGTTTTTTTACTGCCTGGAATTTGGAGATTGTCCATAGCAACCAAAAAGTGTCAATTTTTCAGTGTTTTTGGATTTGATTACATTATTGAATAATTTTTATTATTCTTTATTATATTATAAACTTTATCATACCCGGGATGTCTGCTAGACTCTGGTTTGAACAGATTTAAGAGCGTTATTCCTAAGAATTACAGGACTACAAAATAAAAGCCAGATTTCCGTGCAAAATAATTGTACCGCTTTCAGCACCTAATTCCAGACTGAATCATACAGCCAGGGAGGTTAAATCATATGCAGGAACAAAATAAAAATATATATATATATATATATATATATATATATATATATATATTGTTTTTTTCATTTTCCTTGTCAATGGCTGTGTATTCAAAATCGACTGATTCACACTAATACCTAAGCTCGGTAAATATTCACTTTGTAAAGTGAACATGTTTTTGCTAAGTGAACAGTCTCTATTCCTATAGTAAATTTACACCAATATCTCAGAAGTCATACATCCAGACTGGTTCATAAAAAATGGAGAAAAACACAAAATTGAAGTTGCAACCAGCCAATAGCAAGCAATCATGTTTCACCCCTTTTACACTGAGTTTGTCCTTTAATAGGAGATTGCTCAAGGACTGTCCTTGAATAGTCATTACCCCCTCAAAAATCATACCAAATGTGCACCCCTGTCTATCCTCTGAAGAAGTGCCAATCTACACATTATGACAGTGGCCCAGCTTCCTAGCCCCGTTCACGGTCTATGGCTTTTGACTCCATGAATTGTTTTATGTGTTTTACAACCTCACTTCATAATATATAGCAAGCATTGTATTCATGGTATTTGTACAGTAAAACTTTGGTTTGGGAGTAACTTGGTTTAGGAGCGTTTTGCAAGACAAGAAAAATGTTTAAATACATTTTGACTAGATATACAAGCGATGTCTTGATATACAAGTAGCATCATGTCACAACTGAGTATAAAAGAGACGAGAGGTGTCCCTAAGTGTAGCAATATGGTTACATAGACCATCCTCCTCACTGCCGTTGACGTTGTCCCTTCCATGCTGTGCTCATGAGCACTTCCCGGTCACGATTACAGACAGTGAGAGCCGGCAGTGCGTGG
This sequence comes from Lithobates pipiens, assembly GCF_037356315.1. NCBI lineage: Eukaryota > Metazoa > Chordata > Amphibia > Anura > Ranidae > Lithobates > Lithobates pipiens. The sequence goes on from NW_027507748.1 coordinate 187,195,895, forward strand.
GATGATCTACGTGGACAGCTTTACCCCAGATACCTGCATACTTAGATGTGCCTCTTTTAATCAACAACCATGTGAGTTGCTAAATGTTGTACATTTATTAAATGTCACCATATTGCTACACTTAGAGGCGCCTCTGTTCTGTTTTATACTCTGTAGCTCCTGCTGGATTTTGCTTCTGATCCCCTTGTGGAGGCTTCCATTTGTGGATGGACAGATCACATTGCTATAATCTCTTTATATGGACTATAAACTGAAGGACTTATGAATAAATGATTGTGGAATGAATCATTTGAGTTTTCATTATTTGTTATGGGGAAATTTGCTTTGATATAAAAGTGCTTTGGATTACAAACATGTTTCCGGAATGAATTATGCTCAAAATCCAAAGTGTTACTGTATTGTGTTGTATTTAGATATGTATTCATTTTACCAATGACAAAAAATAGAGGTTACTAAGGATTGCAGACACTTTTTACATTTGACCATGTCCCCATGGGGATAAAAGATGTACAAACATACCAACTGTTTGACAATTGTGTACTATATGATGATTTGCCTATTGTACTATACATTTTATATTATTCCTATACTAGTACAGATCCTGATCTAAATTATCTTGGAGGATATTATATTCCTGGGATTAGCTGGTGTCTGGATAGATATACTGTATTTATTGACGTATAACACTTACTTTTTCACCATGAAAATTGTGTGCAAATAGCGCGTGCGTGTTATACATATATACATATACACACACACACATGTGTATATATATTATTCTACCTGCATTTAAATTTTATTATTACTGTCATTTTTAGATCATTTTTAATTTATTAGTAAATAAAATGTAAACCCTGAAATATGGTTTTACCCATGGCATGTTCTATTACAGTTATATGGGGTTTATCAATTATGAAATATATTTTATTTTAATTTATTAATACATAATAAATATTCATTCGTATATACTTTATTAAAATATTGTTTTAATGAATATAAATGTATTTTACATTTATATGAATGGTGTATAGCTGCATTACATATGTGGATTACATTAATTTACGATACACCATTCACATTTAAATAGGCACATGTATGATCTTAAAATATTGATAAAAACAATGTTTTTTAATAATTAGGTTAATGTATATTGTGTAGGGAAATTTAACTTTATTATTTTATTAATATGTTGGGGAATAATGTGTGGTGATTAGTGATGGACGAACTTCCGACGGGACGTTTCGCGAACGCGAAATGCGAACGGACCCAAACGTTCGCGAAACCGACCGTTCGCCGCGGGCCCCATTGACTTCAATGGGAGGCGAACTTTGCAAACCTTCATGTCGAATTTGCGGCCACGTGGTAATTATTAGGGGGTAAAACGTAGTCCCACCATCTGGACAATGACATAATACATGTATGAGGTGAATTTGGGATCGATAACTACAAGCATTTTTATTTTATTTGGGAAATTGTTCTAACAATTCAGGACTATGGAGCTAATGAAGGCAATGGAGGAGAGGGAAGGTCAGGGACCAGGGTAGGCAAAGAAGAGGGTGCAGGAGATGATCACCAGCAGCGTGACATACCGGAATGACACATGCACCGTGATAGAGGCATCTGACAGCAGCACCGTAATACAGAGCACTGACAGCAGCACCGTGACATACAGCGCTGACAGCAGCACCGTGACATACAGCGCTGACAGCAGCACCGTGACATACAGCGCTGACAGCAGCACCGTGACATACAGCGCTGACAGCAGCACCGTGACATACAGCGCTGACAGCAGCACCGTGACATACAGCGCTGACAGCAGCACCGTGACATACAGCGCTGACAGCAGCACCGTGACATACAGCGCTGACAGCAGCACCGTGACATACAGCGCTGACAGCAGCACCGTGACATACAGCGCTGACAGCAGCACCGTGACATACAGCACTGACAGCAGCACCGTAAGCAGCCCCAGGAGGAAGTCAGCACAGCACAGGGATGGTGTGATCCCCTCATAATAAGAACCCCCAGGAGGAAGTCAGCACAGCACAGGGATAGTGTGATCCCTTCATAATAAGAACCCCCAGGAGGAAGTCAGCACAGCACAGGGATATCATAAGCAGCCCCAGTAGAAATATGACACCGCTCAACCTCTTCAAAGAGGAGGGTAGGGGCATATAGTACGGTGTGCTTTTTTGGGTCAAGGAAGTGAGCCAAATGAATTAAGAAGGTCTGTGTGCTTGATTAAAAAAATAGTTTATAGACATATACATGGTCTACTGGTCACATGTGTTGAATTCCTCCGAGATCCATGCCTCATTCATTTTTAGAAATGTGAGGTAGTTAACACTGTGGTGAGCTAGGCGAGTACGCTTATCGGTCACAATCCCCCCTGCTGCGCTGAACGTCCTTTCGGACAGGACACTGGATGAGGGGCAAGCCAACAGTTCGATTGCAAATTGGGCAAGCTCTGGCCAGAGGTCAAGCCTGCCCACCCAGTAGTCTAGGGGTTCATCACTCCTCAGAGCGTCCACATCGGCCGTTAACCCAATGTAGTCGGACACCTGACGGTCTAGGCGTTCCCTGATGCTGGATCCGGATGACACCTGTCGATGGGTCGGCTGAAAGAATGACCTCATATCCGAAGTCACCAACACATCTTCAAACCGGCCTCTTCTTGCAGGCGCTGTTGGATTGGTACCCGCAAATCCTTCTCTGGGAGTGGGAATTGCTCCTCTGCCAGCGCACGCAAAAGCAGAATGCAGCATTTCTCGAAGCAAGGCCTGGAAGTGCTGCATTCTGACAGCCCTCTGCGACGGCGGTAACATTTCCGCCATTTTGTGTTTGTACCGGGGGTCTAAGTACGTTGCCACCCAGTACTGGTCCTTGACCCTCATGCTTTTTATACGGGGGTCCCTATTAAAACACTGGAGCATGAAGGCCCCCATTTGCACTAAAGTGGAAGCGGTGTGGTGGCCTGGCTCCTGCTCATCATCCAGGATAATGTCGTCCTCTTCATTCTCCTCTCCCCATCCTCGCACAACAGGGATCCCAGAAAGGTTTAAAGCATGCTCTTCTTGCTCCTGCTCATCCGCCCCGGCACCATCCTCCTCTGACTCCTCATCAGACTCCTGTTGTTGACTTGTCTCAGATAGAGTAGCCCCCCCTGGGAATTCATCCAGCATTGCGACTTCCTCATCTTCCCGCTCCTGCTCCTCCACAGCCTGATCAATGACACGACGCAATGCACGCTCCAGAAAGAAGGCATAAGGTACCATGTCACTGATGGCGCCATGGCTGCGACTGACCAGTTTGGTGATCTCCTCAAATGGCCGCAGAAGTCTGCATGTGTCGCGCATGAGCAGCCACTGGCGCGGTGAAAAAAAACCCAGCTCCCCAGAACCGTTTCTTTCGCAGAGTTCATACAGGTAGACGTTAACTGCACGTTTCTGCTGGAGCAGCCTATCAAGCATATAGAAGGTTGAGTTCCATCGCGTCGGGCAATCGCAAATAAGACGTCTGACCGGCAGATGGTGTCGCCGCTGAATGTCAGCAAGGCGAGCCATGGCCGTGTAAGATCTTCTGAAATGGGCCGAGATTTTCCTTGCCTGCCGCAAGATGTCCTGGACCCCAGGGTATTTGACAAGGAATCGCTGCACGACCAAGTTTAAGACGTGTGCCATGCACGGCACGTGCGTGATTTTGCCCTGTTTCAATGCGCTAAGCAGATTGGCACCGTTGTCACACACCACTTTACCAACTGTCAAATTGAGCGGTGTTAGCCACTCATCTGCCTGTGAACGCAAAGCTGAAAGGAGTGCCGGGCCAGTGTGGCTCTTTGCTTCCAGGCACAACAGACGCAGCACGGCATGGCAACGTCTCACCTGGCATGTGGAATAGGTTCTGGGGAGCTTGGGCGGTGCAGTGGAAGAGACGCTAGCAGCGGAAAAGGAGGAGGCAGCTGAGGAGGAGAGGGAGGAGGATGGAGTAGGAGGAGGAGAAGAAGAGTCAGGCCTGCATGCAATCCGTGGCGGTAAAACCAAATCTACACGGGTGCCACGGGTTACATGCTTGACGGCCGTCAGAAGGTTCACCCAGTGGGCAGTAAAAGTGATATACCTTCCCTGCCCGTGTTTGCTAGACCACGTGTCTGTGGTCAGATGTATCTTGGCACCGACACTGTGTGCCAGAGATACATTCACTTGCCGCTGAACATGGCCATATAGCTCTGGGATGCCCTTCTCTGAGAAATACTTCCTTCCTGGGACCTTCCATTGTGGTGTTCCAATGGCCACAAATTTGCGAAAGGCCTCCGAGTCCACCAGTTTATATGGCAGTAGTTGGCGGGCTATGAGTTCTGACAAGCCAGCCGCCAACCGTTGGGCAAGAGGGTTATCCGGCATCATCATTTTTTTACGCTCAAACATTAGGCCCACGGAAGCCTGCCTTTTTGCAGAAAAATGTGAGCTTGGCGTGATGGAAGGTGGAGTGGAGGACAATTGTGAGGAGAGAGGAGAAGGAGAAGTAGAAGACGAGGCTGGACGGTGAGAGCCTGCAGTGTGGCTTTGTGTGTTCCGTTGCTCCCACTGGGCTCGGTGATGGCTGCTCATGTGCCTTCTTAAGGCGGTCGTCCCTAGGTGAGTATTGGGCTTACCGCGACTAACGCGTTGACTGCAAAGATTGCAGATGGCAACGCTATTGTCAGCAGCGGACACGTTAAAAAAAGCCCACACTGCGGAGCCATGTGCCGGTGTCCTGGGAGCGCCAGATGTGACCGTACATGGTCGATGACTCGCTCCTGATACATTTGCAGTCTGCTTTGTCCCTGCTGTGCAATGTAAGTCATTGCTGCTTCTCCTCCCTATCTGCTGGTCCATATCTCCCTCTGAACTCCCCTCCTCTTCCTCTCTTGTGGGCACCCACGTGACATCACTAGACACGTCATCATCAACGTCACCTTCCCCACCGCTATAAGTAGAGATCTCGGAGTAGGCAGCAACACCGGGGACCAACCTCCTCCTTGGGCTGATCTGGGTACTGGCGTCAGACTGCTGAGTAGCGCTTGTTGCTACCTCCTCTTCCTGATCCAATACCAAGAGTGGCTGCGCATCAGAAATGTCCTCTTGATATGGATCGGAAAATAATTCCAGTGACTCAAGCGGAAGGTATGTGGTGGTGGTGGTGGTGGTCGTGTTGTTGGTGGTAGTGTCTTTGGGGGTGCACATAGCAGAGAGTGAAGAAGAGGGTGCAGATCGAGAGGATGAGGAGGGTGCAGAAGAGTAAGGCTGAGCGAGCCACTCAACCAAGTCTGGTGCATCCTTTAAAGTAATTGAACGCACCTTCTGCAACTTCCCACTTTGGCTCAAGCCTGTTGCTCCTGCCCTACCCCTACCACCCCTGCGGAAGGGCCTGCCTCTTCCTCTGCATGTCATTTTTTAAATGACCCTGTGACAAAACTCTTAGTCCCTATACCGCTGAAGGACTGCTGCAGTATAGGTGAGCGGTCAGCAGTGGTGCACGTCAACCCTATCTATTGTGGACCTATAGCGGTCCTTACAGAACAGCAGACTGTACCGCACTCAAGCCTATGTACCGTAGCACCCTATACCAAGTTACCAGTCCTTATAAGAACTTTTGTGGACCAAGCAGGTTGTGTATTAGTGTTTAGCAGACTGTACGTCAGTCCCTATACCGCTGAAGGACTGCTGCAGTATAGGGCAGCGGTCAGCAGTGGTGCACGTCAACCCTATCTATTGTGGACCGATAGCGGTCCTTACAGAACAGCAGACTGTACCGCACTCAAGCCTATGTACCGTAGCACCCTATACCAAGTTACCAGTCCTTATAAGAACTTTTGTGGACCAAGCAGGTTGTGTATTAGTGTTTAGCAGACTGTACGTCAGTCCCTATACCGCTGAAGGACTGCTGCAGTATAGGGCAGCGGTCAGCAGTGGTGCACGTCAACCCTATCTATTGTGGACCGATAGCGGTCCTTACAGAACAGCAGACTGTACCGCACTCAAGCCTATGTACCGTAGCACCCTATACCAAGTTACCAGTCCTTATAAGAACTTTTGTGGACCAAGCAGGTTGTGTATTAGTGTTTAGCAGACTGTACGTCAGTCCCTATACCGCTGAAGGACTGCTGCAGTATAGGGCAGCGGTCAGCAGTGGTGCACGTCAACCCTATCTATTGTGGACCGATAGCGGTCCTTACAGAACAGCAGACTGTACCGCACTCAAGCCTATGTACCGTAGCACCCTATACCAAGTTACCAGTCCTTATAAGAACTTTTGTGGAACAAGCAGGTTGTGTGTTAGTGATTAGCAGACTGTACGTCAGTCCCTATACCGCTGAAGGACTGCTGCAGTATAGGTGAGCGGTCAGCAGTGGTGCACGTCAACCCTATCTATTGTGGACCGATAGCGGTCCTTACAGAACAGCAGACTGTACCGCACTCAAGCCTATGTACCGTAGCACCCTATACCAAGTTACCAGTCCTTATAAGAACTTTTGTGGACCAAGCAGGTTGTGTATTAGTGTTTAGCAGACTGTACGTCAGTCCCTATACCGCTGAAGGACTGCTGCAGTATAGGGCAGCGGTCAGCAGTGGTGCACGTCAACCCTATCTATTGTGGACCGATAGCGGTCCTTACAGAACAGCAGACTGTACCGCACTCAAGCCTATGTACCGTAGCACCCTATACCAAGTTACCAGTCCTTATAAGAACTTTTGTGGAACAAGCAGGTTGTGTATTAGTGTTTAGCAGACTGTACGTCAGTCCCTATACCGCTGAAGGACTGCTGCAGTATAGGTGAGCGGTCAGCAGTGGTGCACGTCAACCCTATCTATTGTGGACCGATAGCGGTCCTTACAGAACAGCAGACTGTACCGCACTCAAGCCTATGTACCGTAGCACCCTATACCAAGTTACCAGTCCTTATAAGAACTTTTGTGGAACAAGCAGGTTGTGTGTTAGTGATTAGCAGACTGTACGTCAGTCCCTATACCGCTGAAGGACTGCTGCAGTATAGGTGAGCGGTCAGCAGTGGTGCACGTCAACCCTATCTATTGTGGACCGATAGCGGTCCTTACAGAACAGCAGACTGTACCGCACTCAAGCCTATGTACCGTAGCACCCTATACCAAGTTACCAGTCCTTATAAGAACTTTTGTGGAACAAGCAGGTTGTGTGTTAGTGATTAGCAGACTGTACGTCAGTCCCTATACCGCTGAAGGACTGCTGCAGTATAGGGCAGCGGTCAGCAGTGGTGCACGTCAACCCTATCTATTGTGGACCGATAGCGGTCCTTACAGAACAGCAGACTGTACCGCACTCAAGCCTATGTACCGTAGCACCCTATACCAAGTTACCAGTCCTTATAAGAACTTTTGTGGAACAAGTGAGTTGTGAATGTTTAGCAGACTGCAGCAGAAGGGCAGCAGTCAAGTATAATATCCTTTCTATATTTGGAAGAAAGAATATTATACATGTACAAGCCTATTACTGTACCACTGATACCAGTCCTGAAAAGAACCTTTGTGGAACTAATAATAACAGCAAGTCTTTAAAATTACCCTCACTGCCTGACAACACTGCTTCCTTCCTGTCCCTATACAAATTGGCAAAAAAAGAGAACGATTAGTGGTTACTGGAACAGCTCTTTTGTGGACCTTGATAGTAACAGCTAATGATGATGATGATGATGATGATGATGAAAGACTAATCTGGCTGTCCCTGTAGCATACACCGTCCTTTCCCTTTCTCTAAACTAACAAAAGACACTCAGGCTGCTGCAAGAATCAGCAGCACAGCAAACCTATCAACACCTAACACCTATACCAGTCCTGAAAAGAACTTTTGTGTACCAAATAGCTAGTGGTTTATCTCTCCCTACTCCACACAGGAACCTGTCCCTATCTTAACAGAAGAAAGAATGTAAAATGGCCACCGGATCGGGTGTATTTATAGGTTAGGGGGAATGTACAAGTGTCCATGTGCTGTCATGTCTCAATTGGCTGTCCTGTATCACATGATAAACGTGTCACCAAAGGTTAAAGTTCTTGTATACATTAAACACGTAAGTCCGCCGCGGCGAACGACGGAAAAAGGCGTTCGAACGTGCGGACCGCGAATGTCGGAAATTCGCCGCGAAACGACCGCCGGGCGAACCGTTCGGCCATCACTAGTGGTGATTAGTGTTCAACTTTTGTATTTTAAATATCCTCAGACTGTAATCCCGCTACATTGCACGAGATTACAGTGTGAGGAGCCGTTCCCAGGAGTTGCCGGCGTTTGTAGATCGCTTCTCAACTCAACATGAGAAGCGATCTACAGACCATCATAAACAGGCACTCAGAGGAGAGCGATCTCCTCTGAGAATGCCTGAGAACGGAATTGCGGTATTTTAGTTTCATAAAAGGACACCTAAGTCTGCATCTCCCCAAGGTAATACATAAAACCTGGCTTGTTAGTGGGCCCTGAGGACAGGGTTAATTTACCACTGCCGTAGACTCTCACAGTGTCTATTTAACAAAATTCTGAAATGGCAAAAACCTCAAACCACACTGTTTACAACTCTCAAACTAGATAATCCAATATAATATATTCACAGATTATAAGGTATTTCAGGTAAAGAGGAATTTAGCATCTGACCCTTGCAACGTCAGATAGGTAAGATGAAGCAAATAAGAAATTTAAATGCAAGCTTTTTAGGATTTGATTTCTGTGGGTCAGTAGAAAAATCTGTATCACATATAAACTCTTGGATCATATTTATGCCACTTACATTGCATCAGCAGAGTTTTTGAGACCAGATGACAAGTATCTCTATCTTTTTCATGGTAGGCATATGGATGCTATAGATACTTCAGAGAGTTACTGAAGAAGCGGTATGCACTTTCAGGAAACATTACAGAAAAATGTCATCTCATATAAATTCTGATTGCCTTCAAAGTCCTCCACTAGAGCACTTCCCTTGCCTCATTATCTCTGCAAACCTACTAGTCACAGCTTATGGTCTCATGTAAATGTCACACCATTAGTCATTTTATGTTGAAGGTTGCTTTAATTAGTATCTCAGTGGCAAGTAAGAGTCACCCTTTAGCACCTTTAAGCATCTTTGTATTAAAATAATGGTATAAAACTAAAACCCAAGTGTTACAGTTAGTCAGCAACATATGTACATCAAATAGAAAAACATTTTGGATCTGCAAAGTGATATAAAAGGGAGTTTTAGTGAACTTGTTTTATTTAACAATAAATGGCTTTGGCAAATCACTAAAGTCAAAGTTTGCAGTCCTCTTTTTCTACAAGATGGGTAGTATCACTGCATTAAGTATTAGAAACAACCTTAGTAAACTTTTTACCATGGATGGAACTTTTGAATGAATGGTCAAGTCTAAAGTAACCTCTGCTAATAATTAACCACTTCAGCCCCGGGAGATTTGGCTGCTCAATGACCAGGCCATTTTTTGCGATACGGCACTGCGTCACTTTAAACAAAATGATGTTCTTTTTTTCCCACAAATAGAGATTTCTTTTAATGGTATTTGATCATCTCTGCGGTTTTTATGTTTTGCGCTATGAACAAAAAAAGAGCAACAATTTAGAAAAAAACACAATATTTTGTACTTTTTGCTATAATAAATACCCCCTTTTTTATTGTAAATTTTTTTCTCAGTTTAAGCCAATATGTATTCTTCTCCATATTTTTGGTAATAACAATCTAAATACGTGTATATGGTTTTGTTTGCGCAAAAGTTATAGCGTTTTGAAAATAGGGCCTTTTTATTATTATTTTTTTTTAACTAGTAAAGGCGGTGATCAGTGATTTTAATCAGGACTGCGACATTATGGCGGACAGATCGGACACTTTTGACACATTTTTGGGACCATTGACATTTATACAGCAATCAGTGCTATAAAAAATGCCCTGGTTACTGTGTAAATGTCACTGGCAAGGAAGGGGTTAATACTAGGGGCGATCAAGGGGTTAACTGTGTGTGTTCTAACAGTAGGGGGATGGGACTGACTAGAAGAGATGACAGATTGTTGTTCCTAGCTAGTAGGAACACACAACCTGTCTCTCCTCTCATCACAGAACAGGGATTTGTGTGTTTACACACACACGACCCTGTTCTTGCTCTCGTGCCCGCGATCGTACGTGGCCAGTGGTCCTCGTGACCACAGGCCATGCACATCAGCATCCCCACAGTGCAGCGGCATGTGTGCGCCTGCTATCCCTGCTTAAGCGGCCAACGTACAGCTACGATGGTTCGCAGGAACATGCCTGTCGCAGTATAATGACGGCGGCTGATGGTTAATATAAATTAGAATGATCAGTAAGTTGTAAATATAAACAAAAAATATATAATGAGCATAGGGTATTTGATGGCTGGAATATTTTTTTTTTTAACACTTCCCATATTTCAGTGGTATTTTCAGTAGAAATCATGAAATGAAACAAAATGTCATTAGTAATACAGTGTATGCAGTATGGAGGTGACAGGATTGGGGATGTGCGTATAGGATGGAGATGACTGACAGACATTCCCATGAGATAGAAACCCCAATTGGCTGCTGCTCACTCCCCCCCAAAAAAAAACACAGAGAGACCCCAGCCATCATGATCTTCCCCCAGAAAATGGAGGCGCAGAAAGAGTCCAAATTGCAGCACTAAACATACCTCTGGTCAGGCCCACTCCAGCCTCACACGTATTGTAGTTTAAGGTTCAAGGCTGGCTGGTGAGTAAAGATGATCCTGATGTTCAAATCGAATGTAAGTTTGGCTCGAACATCGGGTGTTAGTTTGTTCTCAACCAAACTGAACATATGGGACATTTGTGGCAAATTTGAGCGCCGCGGAGCGCCCAGTAATGCACTGTGAAATCGCACTTTGGCTGCATGCTTTGGCCAATCACAGTATGATCTGCTGTGAGAGCCATGGTTAGCCAAAGGCAGGGTGCCTTTGGCCAATCATGGCTCAGGGAGTCCATGCCTCACACTATATAAGACTGCTTACATGGGGACTGTATGTAGTGTGATAAAGGTGGAGATTGAGAGAACTTGAGCTAGATTAGGCAGGTTAGTTATTGGCGTGCAGACAGGTTAGTATATATATATATATATATATATATATATATATATATATATATATATATATATATATATATATATATATGCACAGAGTATATAATATAGTGTATTGAGGTGGTTAACCCTTTGAGGACCATAAGATTACCGTCATCAATATAAAAATAATTATATTTTTTTCCCTTTAAGAATGTATTTGAACCCTATGGCAGAATTAATAGAAAAAAAAAAACAGCAGGGGCCCCCCCCAAATCCATACCAGGCAGGCCCTTTGGGTCTGGCATAGATTTTAAGGGTAACTCCGAGCTAAAATTTAAAAAAGAATTGGCATGGTTTCCCCCCAAAATCCATACCAGACCCTTGTCAAGCATCCGGGCAGGCCAGGAAATGGGGGGATGAGCAAGTGCCCCCCGAGTCATACCAGGCTGCTTGCACCCCAAAAGCACTCTCCCCATGTTGATGGGGACAAGAGCCGTTTCTCGACAACCCTTACCATTGGTTGTCGGAGTCTTCGGGCGATGGGCTTACTTTTTGAAACTTTTTTTGGGTACCCCAAAGCACCCTCTTCATGTTGAGGGCATCTGGCCTGGTATTATTTGGGGGAGTGCTCGCTCATCCCCCCATCCTGACCTCCAGGCTGCATGCTCAGATAAGAGTCTGGTATGGATTATAGGGGGACCCCCATGTCAATTTATTGACGTGGAGACCCCTTAAATTCCATACCAGGCCCTAGGCTGGGGGGGGGGGGTGCACGCTGTTTTTTTCTTGATTTTTTTATCTATATTTCCGTGAGCCGGCAATACATTACAGCCACAAGCAAGTTTAGATTACATTTTTTCCTTTAGAAATGTAATTTTGCTGCGGCACTGTAAGGGGCACAATATTTAAAGGAATATATCATTTTTATTTTTTCACTATTAGCATTATTAAAATCACTGCTCCTGAAAAAACGGTTGTTTTAAAAACTTTTTTGCATTGATACATGTCCCCTAGGGCAGTATCCGGGTCCCTATTTTATGGCAATAACTTGCATATAAGCCTTTAAAATGAGCACATCATTTAACATGTTCATGACCTATAGACTTTAATATGGTTTGCATATTCGCTAGAACTTTTTTCCTGTTCGCATGTTCTGGTACGAACCGAAGAGGGGGGGTGTAAGGGCTCATCCTTACTGGTGAGTCCCACCCAATCACTGAGAGGCAAGCTCCACCTGTCCTCCTTGCATTGGTGAGTGAGAGTCCTGAATACTGGAGCTGCCTGAGCCACTCTGCTGCTGCTGGGAAAGGAGGTAGGGTCGGGGGAGGGATCCGATATATGTCTCTAGCAGTATGTGCCACATCATCTTATGTTTGTTCTCCATGTAACCCTGCTCTGTTTTGCCCAAAGATTTCAATGCACAGTTCACAGCTGTCCGTGACAAATGGTGATTTCCAGGACTCAGCCAGGACAAGGAAATATCATGGCAGCTGTTAAGAATTTGTGAATGGCCTGGCCGATTCGAGACTATGGGCAAATATGTAGAGGCATTAGATCGAATAATGGAAAAGTGATTTGGGGTGCTATCACAGGGGAACCATGACCTATGTCAGGCATGTCCAAAGTCAAGCCTGGGGGGCCAATTGCGGCCCACGTATCGGTTTAATGTGGCCCCACTGGTAATTTGGATATTTATATCTTTTGTGGCCCCCAACGAATCCCTGAGCACCGCGCAGCATTCAAGGATTTGTTGGGGGCCACAAAAGATATATATATATATATATATCCAAATGACCAGTATTTATCGTTTTGGCAGCCTTGGAGGGGACAGGGAGGGGGCGAAATGAGTGCCATCAGATTACAGACAGGAGAATCTCCTGTTTACTCAGTGGCCTCTTTAACAGGAAGTCCCATCTCCTGGGCTGGCATTGGATGACTGTTCTGTCTATCATAGGAGGCTGGACTTTGTATTAAAGAGGCTGCTGAGTAAACAGATTGTCCTGTATGTAATCTGTTGGCTATCATCCCGCCCCCCTCCCTGTCCCCTCCGAGGTTGCAGATGGGCATCGATTAGGCTGCATTCATGGCAATTGTGAGGCTGCAGATGGGCACTGACCATTATTTTGCTTCACAGTTCTTTATTTTAAATTTTTTTTTTTTCCTGAAACTTCCCTCTTAAAGTGAAGATGCGTGTTATACGCTGATAAATACGGTATATCCAAATAACACGCTCAAGCTCATCTTTAAACTCTTTACCACGCACAGCCACAAAGGCAAGAGAATTCTTGTTGAGCAGTTTATTAATTACTTTGCATTTAATTTTAATGGTTCAAAGAATGTCAGGCATGCATGTTCACTTCATCAAATGGCCCTCTTTGAAAAATGTTTGGACACCCCTGACCTATATTGTAGCAGATCAAACATAAGATAGCAATAGGAAAGAGTCCTCCCTCTGGGCGAGGTACTAAAGTATACTTCCTCACCTCTACATTATACAACAAGACGTGACTGAAGAAAGCAAGAGTACATGGGTGGCCCCCATTGTCTTGGCGAGGAAGAAAGATGGCAAAATCTACTTCTGCATGGTTTACAAGTGTTTGAACACTGTCATTACAACTGATCTCTGTCCTTTTCCACCTATTGAGAAGTATCTTGCTGCCTTAAGCCAGGCAAAATATTTCTCCATTCTCAAAATCACCAAGGGGTATTGGCATATCCCCAGTGCAAAGATAGACCACCCATAAAACACTTTTATTAACACCATGAGGAGTTTCTTTTCAACAGTATGCCCTTTGCTGAACCCTGTATGCCCTATGCTTCCTGCTGAACTGTCTAAATTTGAATCCATCTCTGCATAGGCTAATTTACTCAAGTCAATCTATCAATCAACTACAGTACAACCAGCATGTAGGGTTTTTTATGCAATCACTACCTGCGGTAAACCTCCCACCATCAAAATATGATATAGTGCAGAGGGAGGGAATACTCATCAACATTGACTATGTTGATGAGGGAATCAAGCAATTTGCTTTCTCCTAACCTGTGGTTGAAGGAAAGAAAATTGCATAACCTGCATTAGATGATGTTCTGTGTTCTCTGCAACCTTTGATGAACACATCGCCCACCTACTGTAGATGCTGTGTTGGCCTGGCACTGGTATGGGCTGAAGCTCAAATTACACATTAGCCCAATCCCTGGTAAAGTCAAGAGTGGAAGCTTGGGAATTGCAGCATATTGTTTATGTTTCATCAATCACCATGTACAACACTCTACTGCAATTTAAAAACTACATAGAGTAAGCCAAAGGGGGTGCCACACATCAGTAGAATGGGTCTGGAATGAAAAGAAGCCTTCTGGATTAAACAGTTAATGTGTGCCTTGGCATGGGTATTATTGGAATGCTTTGCAGAGTATTTGACCTGGCAAAGTTTGAGATCTGGATGGATAACAATCTGTTGGTAAGCCTCCATTTGCTAAATTAGTTGCTAAACTTGGAGAGTGATTTAAGCTATTGCCAGAATCTAAGAGACTGCTGAGTGAATGGGACCACCTCGTCTAGAGAAATAGCAAATTGTACCACAGACAATTGTACGCCCATGACTTTCAGATAATCTGGCAGGTCAAGCTGTCAAGGGCCTGAGCTCTCTCTGTGGTGAAAAAAATGTGGAAGCTGGACATTTGTGTGTACACAAAATGATGCCATTAAGGTTCCATTTTATTGACCAACTGTTCCATCATGTATTATTTTAATTAAATCTGCACATTTATAAAGCAATAAATGGCAGTCTATCACCTCTGTTGCTAGTTTTTGCATCTTTAATGTTCTTTATACAAATTTGTGTAGCCCAATCCACAGCTCTTCCAGGACTGCAGCCGAACAGACCAGGCTGTCCCCATCACCTACATACTGATGTGCAGCTGTCATCTCTTCCCAACAGATTTCATCGTCCCATCCAAAAACATGCCTTTGGGAGAACACAGATGCTAGCGTAAATAGTATACAAACTGATCTTTTGCTCTTAACTTATGTTTCAATACATGTTCAATGACCCTACTACCAAAAAGGCTTGCCTCAAGTGTCCTTACATTACTGTACATCCATACAGTAAGCTCAGCATCAATCCTTCCTGATCAATGTACCCCAAAGATTGGTAGCTGTAAATTTGATGCAGACAACTATCTTTATTTGAAATCAAAAGTGCACCTTGTGCTTTCATAGGTCTCAGGAGCAATTTAGAAACTAATTTGAGTTCAGGAGAAACCTACTTTGTGAGTCCACAATTCATCTGAAAAAAAAGTCAAAACATTGACTATAGCTATAACAAATACAGGACTCAAAACCACAAGGGTTTCGTACACAAAGGAAAAAAATGCCTTAATACTTTATCCAGGCAGCAGTAGCTTTTGGCATTTAACCGTGGTAAGATTAAGGCACATAACATAAATGGTATTGCTTCAGATCTGTTCCACGTAAACGCATTACACAATATATTCCTTTGGGCAACTAGTAAAGAGGTCCAAAGACATAACATAGAATATACCTATTTGTATAGGGTTAAGAAAACTGTAAATATAGATCAGAATAAAACACTTTCATCCTATAAAAGTTACCAAAAAAAGGTGCAAGACCTGAATAAAAGCAAAACAGACTGGCAACAATTCAATATGAGGTACAGCATGCTAAAGAGAGTAAGATACATTCTAAAATATATTTATATTAATAACAAAATGACACAAGGTTTGAGTTACTAAAAAAATAAAGGCTGTTCACTTAGCAAAGTTTATGTTCTCTATGCAAAGTGAACTTTAGTAAATAAAGTGAACCTGTTTAAATATCTATTCATGCTCATGGGACACTGACATATCAGCATTTTTGCTAACAAAGAATTTCCTTATTGAAGCACATACAACTTTACTTTATTTACTAAAGTCGGTGAAAATCCACTTTGCTTTTCATCTCTAATTTTCTGGATATCGACCTGAAGTATGTTCGCAGTTTAAAAATGAAAACTTACAGCTGCTCACTAAAAACAAAGCAAAGCTAATAAATATACATTTTTGCTTCTGTGTATGCTATTATACATTGCAATGCTGATTTACAAATATGGTCATGAGGCATTCTAAAATGCATCTCAGTAGCTAAATGCTAAATTGGTACAGAAATAATTAGACAAAATAATACATGAAGCACCTGGACCAGATGGTTTACACTCCCTAAGCCTCAAAGTACTGGGTCATGTTATTTTATTTGTTTACAAACTTTTTTTTAGGGTATTTGAGCAAGTACAAAATATAAATCCGCATAGAGGGTAAAAGGTACATTCAAGAACCAAGGTGCAATTTCAAACATGGAAAAAAATAAATAAATAACATAATACCGAATTAAGAAATTAAAATTAAAGTAACAGCTTTGTGTCTGCAAGATAAAGAATATGACTATTGGTGAGTTATATTCAAACTAGGAAACTCTATATGCCAGAATCCACAATATTTAATGAAGTATCTTAAAAGATATCAAAACAAACTGATTAATGTATATGGGGGGGGGGGGGAACTTGTAATGTTTATGAAGAATCAATGTGACTCTTAACCCCTTTCTCCTAATGCATGCTGGGGGAGGGGCTGTACCCGGAAATCAGTCGCAGTGTGTGTGGGACTGGAAGCGGCAGCATGATACTTAGAGGGAGATGTGTTGTATATATGACTCCTCCATGTAAGAATGTACATTGATTTCTGAGTGAGTAATAAACCCTTCCCTGGTTAAGAAGTGCATCCAGCCTGTGTGTAACTTGCTGAGCAGACACTGGCAGCATTGCTAGCAACACCCTGAGTCGAAGGGACATAACAGAAGGTAAGCCACCAAACATAGATTATACCTGATAAGCTGACCAATTTATACATTGGCAGTCAAAAATGTGCAAGGAATCCATGAGAGTGCGATGCACTCTTTCTATCAGTCTAATAGATTCAATGCGAAGGAGCACCTGTGACCATGGAACTGAGGGGCCCCACTAGTTTAGGGCAACTGCCCATTGGATGACACTAAAAAGTCAATGTTCTAACTTCTGGTGAGGGGGAGCGACCTCTGGGAATTCAGCAAATAAGATGCACATCTGATAAGTCAAGGTCACTGACACCCCTGTTATTAGGAGCACCATCAAAGAGGTTCATTGCCATAAATATTTCAGAACTGATCAGCTCCAGAACATGTGTAGGAGGGTACCCCTGTCTGGACAGCCCCTGAAACATGTGGCAGTGAGTAAAATCTAAGCAACTTGGAGGGGGTGTAATACCAATGGGGAGGAGGGGGGGCTCACTTTTTGTATATTTTTTGGCATGGGGTTCCCCTTAAAAACCATATCAGACCTAAGGACCTGTTATTTTTTGGGGGGGGACCTCACACCATTTTTCAACACATTTGGATATTGCTGGCATTGGTTTACTTTAAAGTGGTTGTAAACTCTCCCCCACAATTTTGTCCCATGTGAATCAGCATAAAAAACCATAATGAACACTGCTTGTAGTTATCTCCTTATTTGCATAGTATTATTGTAATCCTTTTTGTTCTTTAGAATGACGTCACTGAGCATTCCTATATCTCCCATGATTTACGGTACACTCTGTGTGATATTCTATTATCAGGACTTCCTACGGCACAACACTGAAATCCCACGAGATTGCATACTTCTTCCTACTCCCCATGTGACAATGTGACATCACATGGAGTGGAAAAAAAGGCACCGGCCATTACTACAGTCTTATCAGCTGAAGCTGATAAGACTGACATAGGCAAACACTAGATAATCGGCACAAGTAAATACTATGAAATAAAACAAGTCAGCTATGAGCAGGGAAGCAGGGTTGCCATACAAGCGTTGGATTGCGAAGGAGGCTTGTTGAACAGTACAGGAAGTGCTCAATGTAAGGGTGGAAATACACTCTACTGTGGACTCAGAAAACAATACTTAAGATGGCGCTGCCTTACCCCTGGAAACGAGTTTTTTAAAGTCTCTTTAACCACTTGCCGACCAGCGCACGACGATGTACATCGACAGAATGGCACGGGCAGGCAAATGGGCGTACATGTACGTCCCTTTAAATTTGCCGCCCTGCCATCTGGAACGCGCCGCCGGCGGCGCGCTCCCACACTGGTCGGGATCCCTGTGAGTCCGGTCGCGGGACCCGCGGACTCGATCACCGCGGGCATACCCGCGATCGTCTCACGCAGCGGCCAAATGAAGAAATGCTGTTGTAAACAGCATTTCTCCATTCTGCCTAGCAACTAGTGACGCTGATCTCTGCTCCATGTGATTGGAGCAGAGATCAGTGTTCACTAAATGAAAGCCCAACCCCCCCCAGTTAGTAACACACCCCTAGGAACACTTAACCCCTACACTGTCACCCACTGGTTAACCCCTTCACTGCCAGTGTCATTTACACAGGAATCACTGCATTTATATAGCAGTGATTACTGTATAAATGACAATGGTCCCAAAAATGTGTCAAAAATGTCCGATGGGTCCCCCACAATGTCACAGTCACAATAAAAATCGCTGATCGCCGCCATTACTAGTAAAAAAAATAAATAATGAAAAATGATTAATAAAAATGCTATAAAACTATCCCTACTTTGTAAACGCTATAACTTTTGCGCAAACCAATCAATAATCGCTTATTGCGATTTTTTTTACCAAAAATATGTAAAAGAATACGTATCGGCCTAAACTGAGGGAAAAAATGTTTTTTTATATATTTTTGGGGGATATTTATTATAACAAAAAGTAAAAAATAATGCGTTTTTTTCACAATTGTCGCTCTACTTTTGTTTACAGCGCAAAAAATAAAAACCGCAGGGGTGATCAAATACCACCAAAAGAAAGCTCTATTTGTGGGAAAAAAGGACGTCAATTTTGTTTGGGAGCCACGTCGCACGACCGAGCAATTGTCAGTTAAAGCGACGCAGTGCCGAATCGCAAAAAGTGGTCTGGTCTTTGACCAGCAAATTGGTCCGGTCTGAAAGTGGTTAAACAGTAAGTAATTTGCGATTTGGGCTGGATTACAGTGGCTATAGTTTGATAATTACTTATTATAATGGACTAAATGAAAAGAAGCATCAGAGTGGGAGAGTTTACTTCCTCTTTAATTTCAGCTGTCAAAGGGGAACCAGCTGACAGCTGACAAGTCATCAGTTATTAAGGACGAGGCAGCCGGATTCCAGGCCCACTGCTTAACAACCAGCTAAATTTGCACCCGAATTTTAGGAGTCAGATCATTTTTGGGTCCTGAAAAAAAAGAATTGTACACAAAAATGCCATTTGGAAAGTTAAATAATCCCCAAATAGCTTTGGGAAAAGTTTAAACAAAATATGTTTATAAGCATTACTAGTTCATTTGGAGAATCAGATATATCCGAATCTACAAAGAAACGAAAAAATAATGAAAAAATTGGTTAGGGACTCAAAAAAATTGCACAGGTCAAATCAGAATGTTTTTTATGTTATGGCTCAGGGAATCTTCAAAAACATAGCCACACGTTCACGCACATAGCTGTGCAGTGCACAGGTTGCTTTAACAGCACAGACAGCATGTTCAATATGCAGGTTTATGGAAGTATGCATGAATCGCCACTTATTGCTGAGAATTCCAAATGCACATTCCACTACTTGGCGTGCCCTTGTTAAACTATAATTGAACACTCTTTTTTCAGTGGTCAATGATCAACTGGAAAAAGGTCTGAGCATGTGCTCTGCAAGGGCAAAAGCTTCATCGCCTACAAAAACATGTGGGAGGGAAGGCTCAGTTGTTTTGGGCAGGGTAGAATTATTTCTTAATTCTTCCAAATGAGGAATGAGAAAACACACTTGGATTGGAGCTGCTGTCATAAGAACCTTTATTCATGTAAATAAAAGTATAATTAGCGTCTGCCACTGCCATTTAGACCATAGAGAAAACTTCTTATAGTTAAAATATTGGCTCCCACTAGCAAATGGATTGATGTGCTTCCCATCGATGGCTCCCAGATAGTTCGGGAAGTTATTCCCAGAATAGATCGGCTATCTTCAACCAATCTTATTTGTTTGGATTCTTCATCACCAAATTCTTCAATTCTTCTCATACAACTGCATGTTTCATGAATAATGGCACTTATAGTTGATTTGCCAACCTAAAAGTAAACAGAAAGATCATAAATTTTTATTCTTCTGATTTACAGTGCACTACTTACAGACAAGGTGGCGCAGCATGCGGTATGCCTACTAAAAATATCTATGCCACCTCAAAGAAGTGAATATTGCTCGGGGGCAACGGCTAGGGTACCCTATATGTTAGAAGTACTAATATCACTGGCAAACAACCTGAACATAAAATGTTAAGAATATTCCCCACTGATCCCAGCGCCCACAGAGTCGAGGATGATATAATTTGCAAGCTGCTATCATACAAAAGATAAATAAATCATAAAAATTATATAGTATATAGCTCTCGTAAATCTATTGTCCGATATATACCATATTGACAGCGCTAAAACAACAAAACAATCAATCTTAAGGGGGTGATAGTCCCATGGTTATAAAAAGCACCACAGTAATGTCCTTAAAAAGTCCCACGCATCTAAGGATGGGGTTTCAGTTGAAACAATCAAATGATGAGAAACAGAAAGAAAAGTCCATCTCCAAGATAAGATAACCAGTGCAAAAAGAGCTTGACAGCCGGTGACACCCCTTATGGTAACACACTCACCAGAACCCGAAGGGTTAACAGGCACTTCGTTATGAGTAATCTTTCTCTGGTGTTCCTCTGTCATCAATGATCAAAGAAGGTTCTCAACCTCAGATTCTTTAATATCGCATCAATCACAGATATTTCAGGACTTTTTATACTTCACTCCCAGCAGAAGGTTCGCATATAGGAAACGACAAAAAGAGAGGTTCCATAGTGCAAACTGTTTTATTCATTAAAAAATTTGTGCGCATATACACCATACGTACATAATCATTTAAAATTCATTCACAGAGATGTCACTACTAGAACGACCGGATTTGTCTCACCGCGGCTCCGGGCGTCTTAGATCAAATACAGGCTCGGCTTCCACGGCGGGTCCTGGGAGAACGTACAAATCGACCGCTCTGTAGTTACGAATAGCTGCTTGGTCACGCCCATACGCGTTTCGTCATTACGTCTTCGTCTGTGGGCCCATTGATGCGATATTAAAGAATCTGAGGTTGAGAACCTTCTTTGATGGTGAGTGTGTTACCATAAGGGGTGTCACCGGCTGTCAAGCTCTTTTTGCACTGGTTATCTTATCTTGGAGATGGACTTTTCTGTTTCTCATCATTTGATTGTTTCAACTGAAACCCCATCCTTAGATGCGTGGGACTTTTTAAGGACATTACTGTGGTGCTTTTTATAACCATGGGACTATCACCCTCTTAAGATTTATTGTTTTGTTGTTTTAGCGCTGTCTATATGTTAGAATGTTCAATGTTAGAATGTTCAAAAGCTAAAGTTTTCCAAGTACCTGAGGGGGATCTGCCGGACCAGGATCTTCTGACCAGAAAGGGAACTTACAGGTACAAACTATATTAGAGTAGGGGGACAGTCAAAGGGATGCGACCAGACTGGGGGTTTCAGGAGGAGGTTTAGGGTGCAGGTCTCTATGTATTCTGTCACAGGTGAAGGCAGACACGGGAGAATCAGGGAGCAGGGATTGGAACAGTTTTTGCACTGCTGGGAGTAGATCCAGTACGGTTTCTGGGACCCCACACACCGTGAGGTTGCTAGGTCTGTTCATGTTATCTAGGTCTTCCAGGTGGGCTTGAAGACCTGGAGAAAGATTCTTGATCTTTTATAAGATCTGAGTAGGCTAGGCTGAGCTCATGTTTGGTTTCTAACAAGTTGGTCCTAGTGCCTAACACTGCAATCTCCAGGGACAGAGTGTTGGTTTATTTATGCAGCTCTGACTGAAACTTCTATGCCAGATTATCATACATTAGAGTGAGACTATCATCTAAATCAACTTTTGTGAGCAGGAGAGTGTACTCACTGTCTCCCATTGAGGGTGCTGAAGACCTGTGGTCTTTGGGCCTATATTTCAAAGTGATCAGGATCTCCACTCCACTGTTTTTTTTTTTTAATTTTGGATTGAGTAAGGGAGGGCTAGAACCCCTGTGTACTATTGGGGTGATTTCCTTTAACTTCTTTTCCTATAGCCAAAATAATAAGTGAGAGAAACTCCCTCAACAGTAAGGGAATCTATGGTTGTCTCCAGCATCAGCAGAACTAGTGTTTTTATTGAAAGATTACCCCTCAAAAACTGTTCCAGGGACAACCCAAAATTTGAGGTTTTAATTTTCAATGAGAAAAGTAAACAGGACAAATAGATAAGGTGGATCTTTCTAACCATGGCACAGGAAGCAGTAAAAACCTGACAAATGTGTGCATCCCCCTCCACTTTATCCAAAACAAAAAATAAAAATCCTTTAGTTATACCTTAACTTTCATAGTAGGAATTTTCATTGAAGAGGCTGTGCCATGCATCCAGCACAGGGTTTAAATATGTCTGCTTAACCTCTTTCCGCCCATGTAAATCATAAGTGGAGCAAACAGGGAAGCTTTAATTCCTGGATGGCAGAGATTTTAATGCTGGGAGTTCTCGCTGCATGTTCCCAGCACAGAGACAGAGCTGTCATAGATAGATCCCAGCCTCTAGTAATGTTTGGGAGCTGGTGGGACTGGCTTCCAATCCAGTGACCACAATGACAACCGATCACAGTTGTCACGTGATCAGGCAGACTTTCTTTCTCCTGTGTGTAATAATCCAATTAAAGGGACACTGAGGAAAGGTGGGAAGGGGTTACATTTTGTATCTATTCAATTGCTTCACATTAGTGCATGGACTTGCTTACCAGTGTTTTGACCCCTGTAGGATTCCATTCTCCCATACTGGCAAGCTCACTTAAAGAGTGTGCTTTAAAGAGTGGCTGTAGCCACCAGGATTGAGTGTGAAACAACCGGCTGTCAATTATGCATGACATACAGACCTGACAGCTAAAAGGTTAAATTACAAAGTTTTTGCTTCTAAGGCAGCCCCTAGATGAGTCATTTTATTTAGTTAGCCAGCTTGTTTTCCCCATCCACAAACATGATGTGGATGGGGGAATCCTCCCCGCTGAGCTATTATATTCAGAATCAGAGACATCAGAATAAACTGATCAGCACTGCAGGATCTAGCCGGTGGTGCTGATTGAGTGGGAAAAAATCTGACAGGGTGATTGTACAGAAGTTAAGTGGGAGATTGACTTCTGTACAACCTCCCTGCCCATGGCTCTAACTTCAGCTGGTCTCTGCTGAAACAGTAAAATTTCAATCCATGCATGGCCAGCTTAACATGGGATTACAGTAATTAACACAATTTAATGTATTAAAGCTAGAGGTGCACACACACACTTTACATGTTTTTTTTTTCTGCCTACCACTGCATCTGTCAGGAGTTAAGAGTTCTGAGTATTATGTTTTACATGTGGTGACAGACTTCCCCAGGGTTTGATCTGGAATGGCAGATCAAACCTAGGGTTTGAGTCTAGGGTTTGATCTGGAATGGCAGCATAGGCCTGCGCAGGGGTGTACTAGGTGTGCCAAGACGCACCATAATCACCGTGGGCAGTTCCAACTCCCATTACTACCCAGGTCCCCCCCTGTGTTGCCCCCCCTCCCCACAGTGCTGCTAGCTTCCCTCCTTTACACTCCTCTCCCCTCACCTGCTGCGTGGGATGTTTCAGGATGGTCTGCAGGGGAAGGGGCTAGTCAAATAGTAATTTACTAGCCCCTTCCTTTTCTAAATGAACACAGTGAAAACACTTACTCACTGTGTTCATTCACAAACTGAAGCATAGTAAACACAGTTTACTATGCTTCTGCATGTTTGAGCTTCGGGTGCACACCCTAATGCAATAGGCTGTGCACACCTATGGATGGCAGATACATAGCATCCAGAATGTTTGTATTGCTTAACCAACACTACTGAAGACTAGGGCTTCCCACTTGTCTGGGAGCCAATGGATTAAAAAGAGACCAAAGAGGTCTCTGCGGTGAAATACTTAGTTAAAACCACATCTGATCGCAGTAGAAATTTAGACTAACTTGGAGCAATCTGTATTTTTGCCTACTGGTCAAAAAGTTTAAAGTTGAACTTCAGGCAAAAAGCTTAATACATAGCGAAAAAGCACATATTGGGGCTGTTTAACCTGCCAAAATATTTATATTTCTGTTCATCTAGTCATGAGATTTTAACAGTCATGCCAGACTGTACAGCTTGGTTACCTTACACGTCTATGCGATAGTTAAAACTCAAGTCTATGATTGATCAGTGAGAATCAATAGCAGTTAACCCCACTGCATACTGATCTTTCCTCCTCTCACATGCAAAGGCTGCCACCTGTGCTACCCCTCCCTCTCCCAGTTTAAGTGCTGCTGTACTATAAATGATAAAAAGCTCAATGCAAGTCAGATTCAAGTACAGGCATACCCCACTTTTAAGTATACAATGAGGTTTATTTACTAAAGCTGGAAAGTGCAAAATCAGGCTCACTTCTGCATAGAAACCAATGAGCTTCCAGGTTTTATTACCAACGCTTAATTGAACAAGCTGGGGTGGGAAGCTCATTGGTTTCTATGTAGCAGTGAACCTGATTTTGCACTTTCTAGCTTTAGTAAATAAACCCCATTGTGTACTTAAAAGTGGGGTATGCCTGTATTTATATTAGCTGTATTAAAAAAAAAAAAAAACTGAAATATTTTTTTAATTAATGTAGAACTGCATTCATTGGTTATTTTTATCTAAAAGAAAACAAATGGTAATTAGAACAGTCCAAACTATCATGCGACTTTAAACCACAATAGCAGCACTCATGTCAATATAGACATGCTTATATACAATTCCTCATACAAGTAAAATGAAAGAGTCCCATGAAGTGGTTTCAGATGAATAAATTTGATTTTCTTATAGGTGATGAAAGTTCATAAATTCGTTCACCACACTCCCAGGCCTGTCGCCATATGAGAGGAAACTCGCCCCTTTGGGGTTAGACTCACCAGAAATCTGATATAAGCAAGTATCCCAAGTATATCTTTTTCTTGCCACTTCTCAGGGATTTCCACTGACTCTGCAAGTACAGTATTCCTATTAGGTGTGGGCAGCTGATAATTTCAACCTACATTTGTGGCAGCAACCACTGAGCTAGGTAATAGACATCTGCATGACCAGTCACAGTATAGCGCCTCTCTCCAATTGTGTGACCGCACAATTAAGTTTGGTCCACAACAGCAGCTGAACCACCTTTGGGCTCTAAGTAGCAGGATTTGCACTTTTTTTTAATGTATTTTTCACCTGGTGATCCAGCCAGTAGGTTTGATCTTTGTCAACTTCCTTTAACAAAATAAGCTCTCCATGGGGGGTTATTTACTAAAGCTGGAGCATGTGAAATCTAGTGCAGCTTTGCAAAGAAACCAATCGGTTTCCAGGTTTGATTGCCAAAATGTAATTGAATAAGCTGAATTTAGAAGCTAATTGGCTACCATGCACAGCTGAAAAAAGATTCTCAGTATGCCAGTTTTAGTAAATCTCCCCCCATGTGTTCAGGTTTTGAGCTCTAAGCCCTTGTACACACGGTCGGACATTCCGACGGAAAATGTCCAATCGGACCATGTTGTTGGATAATCCAACTGTGTGTGGGCTCCATCGGACTGTTTCCATCGGAATATCCGAAGGACAAAGTTTTAGAGCTGGGCTATAAAACTTTCCGACAACATGATCCGATCGGACTTTGTCCGATTGTGTGTACAGAATTCCGATCGGACAAAGTGCCACGCATGCTCAGATCAAATTCCTAGACCAAAGCTATTAGCTACTAGCCTGAACGTAGTCCCGTCGTAACGAAATAACGTCGTCACGTTACGTACGATCGGATTTTCCGTCAACTTTGTCCGACCGTGTGTATCCGATGGATTTTGTTGTCGGAATGTCTGACCTTGTGTACAAGGGCTAAAGCTGAAGACATGGAGAGCTTATTTTGTATATACTTCATGGGACTTGTATGAGGAATTGTATATACGCATGTCATAAGCACATATATTGATGATACTGCTATGGTGGTTTAAAGTCGCATTATAGTTTGGACTGTTCTAATTATCATTTATTTTTTATATTTGTTTTATTTTTCAGTAGCTGCTTATTTTTATGATCTACGTTTTTTATGATCTAAGAATATAGGCTGTATCTTTGAAATCTATAACCTTAAGAGGACCATTCATTCTTATCGATGAGCGGTGCGTTCCGGCCGTATTTGTGCACTCTTGTGTTATATTGGTTATTTTTATCTGCCTTAATTCTGTGAGGTTGTCACTATACTGAGTTTGAAAAAAAACATGTGTTATCTTCGTTTTGACAAAAAAAAGGGCAGAAAGCCCAGAAATATATCCTGGCGAGTGAATTGACTATAAAATGCTTTTCTGATCCCTACAATATTTATTTAGTTTTCTAATGGTCGAACACCATGAACATATGTCTTTTTCAGCCTAACGATGCAGAAATCTATTAAATAACATTTGTATCTGGTATTATAACTGAGAAAAAAAAAACATGTAACAAAAATCTTAGATTAACATGTTATATCTATGTAACTGAGACCTGCCTAATGTAAGAAAAATTATCAACACATGTTCTCTTAAAAACTTTGATTCAGTGCCTAATTTCCAATTACATATGCACATGTGAAAACTCAGAATTACTCATTAGATATGTACCGTATATACTCGAGTATAGGCCGACCCGAATATAAGCCGAGGCCCCCAATTTACCCCAAAAAAACTGGAAAACTTATTGACTCGTGTATAAGCCGAGGGTGAGACATCCCTGTGTCCCGTCCATCCCTGTGTGTGTGTCCATCCATCCATCCCTGTGTGTGTGTCCATCTATCCCTGTGTGTGTGTCCGTGCAGCCTTGTGTGTGTGTCCGTGCAGCCTTGTGTGTGTGTCCGTGCAGCCTTGTGTGTCCAGCCTACCTGTGTCCCGAGCCTCCGTCCCGTGCCTCCGTCGTCCCGTGCCTCCTCCGTCCCGTGCCTCCGTCGTCCCGTGCCTCCGTCGTCCCGTGCCTCCTCCGTCCCGTGCCTCCTCCGTCCCGTGCCGAGCCGAGCCTCCGTCCTTCCAGCCATTCTACCTTTCAAAAGCCGCGCCTCCACCTCCGCCTGTGATAGGCGGAACACTCAATTTCCCAGCAGTCTGTGTTCCGCCTATCACGGACATCCTCTCATCCTCGTCCGTAGTACGAGGATGAGCGGATGTCCGTGATAGGCGGAACACTGACTGCTGGGAAATTGAGTGTTCCGCCTATCACAGGCGGAGGCGGAGGCGGAGGCGCGGCTTTTGAAAGTTAGAATGGCCGCCGTCTGTCTGCTCGACACGCTGATCGAGCAGGCAGACGGCGATGACTCGAGTATAAGCCGAGGGGGGCACTTTCAGCCTCAAAAAAGAGGCTGAAAATCTCGGCTTATACTCGAGTATATACGGTAAGTTGTGCTTCCTGCTTAGCAGTATTCATGCTGAAAACAATGCACCTTTTTCTTGAGGCTTATCACGTAGCTGATTTTATCTGACCAGTTGCTCAGCAGGGGGGCTGAATTGAATGCTTGATATAAGATTGTTACTAATTTATAAATCTGTATATGAAAAAAGACCTAAAATCACTTAATAAAAACATACACAATGTGAGTGTTACCAAAAAAAAACGACCCTTAGGTAAAATTGAACAAAGAAAGAGCACCTATCACATTTTCAAAAAAGGTTATCTAGGAGCCCTCCACATAAAAATACTAATGAAAGTGACTCTGATGCTAAAAAATAAAGAGTTTCATGCAAAGAAAACATTTAAATCTCACCTCTCTTGCACCCTGTACCCTGCACTACAGATCTCTGCTACAATGAAGAGAAATAGTTGGTTGTAAAATTTTCAGAATCCAAAACTTCCCAGAGTATAGATTCAAAGCACCATTCAGTGGTTTGATCCATCAGCCCTACATCACTACTGTGCCCTTTAGTGGCATAGAGGCCAACTGAAGAACCACAGGATGCAGTGGGGGACCATGAAATTAACACACAGATGTCAAATTCTGCAGATTTTTCCGCCTTTGAGGTCTGTTCACTAACATAGAGGTCATTAGGAGGTACAGCAGGAGAGGTGAATATTACAAGTGTAGCACTTCTGCTATAGGAGTTGCTTGAAATATACCCAGGTTCTTTTTCACAGTAGTTGTCCCATAGCCAAGCACACAATCGCAGTCACTCACTTGGTTTAATGACAAGTCCAGGGGTGTTCTATTTTGGTGTTTTCTATTTTTGGGTTGGGGAATTAGGTGGGATACTCCAAAAAGAACTATGTAAAAAATGAGGACTGTGACTTTTCTTCTGTAGAACTGTAAACAAGTGTAAGGAAGTCCTTGAAAAAGCAGACAGTGGACTTGACTTAGTGGTAGTAGTAACAAAAAGCACAAAAGCCTCCCCTGCTCAGAAATTGGAGTCCCTTCACAAAGAATTAGATAGGCTGAGCTCGTAAGAACACCAGCTAATGTATCTTTTCACAAACACACAACTGACTCTCTAGTACCTCATGGGTGACAGTTAGAGATGAGTTAAACCCCCCCCCCCCCCCCCCGGTTCTGTTCACACCAGAACTTGCGAACAAGTAAAAAATTTGGACGAAAACGCAAACACTGTTAAAGTCTATGGGGCACGGACATGAAAAACCAAAAGTGCTAATTTTAAAGGCTTATATGCTAGTTATTGTCATAAAACGTATTTGGGGACTGGGGTCCTGCCCCAGGGGACATGTATCAATGCAAAAACAATAAAAAACAAAAACAAAACAATAAAAATGAAATATTCCTTTAAATATTTTGCGCATCTTTCCCATGTTTATAACTGTACCACAGCAAAATTAAATTTCTAAAGGAAAAAATGTCATTTAAAACTGCCCGTGGCCCTAATGTATTGTTGGATCCCGGCAATATAGATAAAATCATTTAAAAAATGGTGTGCCCTCCCCCAGTCCATTAGCAGGCCCACTATATACTCTGAACAGCAGTATATATACTGCCCTATATACTCTGCAGAAAAATTTGGTGTTAGGTGTTAGTCATGAAAGTAACCCTCACAGTTACTCTTGTTGGGTGCAGGAACAGTCCCTGCTGTTAAATATTATATCAAAAACTGTAATTACGTGGCTCTGTTAAACAGGGGCAGAAAAATTGCGCCTCCTTTTGTTTTGGTGTAACTCCTCACAGTTACTCTTGTGCTGCGTACACAGGATCAGACTATCCGGTGGACTTATTCCGGCGGACAATCCACTGGACTTTGCAGCGGAGGTCCACTGGACTTTATGAACCAGTGGCCCACACACCCACACACGACCAGACTTTTTCAGCGGACTATGGCGGGGGTCTGCCGGACTTTTGAAATGAACGGACTTGCCCGCACATGGAGAAAAGTCCGTTAATTTTGAATGTGGCTCCAGGTAGACGGAACTAGCGAAGAAAGTCAATGTCACCGCCTCCATCATTGAGATTGACACCTCGCTAGTCCCGTCGCCTGGTATAGATTTAAAGGGGAACCCCTATGCCGAAAAAACGGTGTGGGGGTCCCCTCAAGGTCCATAGAAGACCCTTATCCGTGCACGCAGCCTGGCCAGTCAGGAAAGGGGGTCAAGACTTCTTTCTAAGTCCGCCGGACTTTTGGGAACAAAAAGTGTGCCGGAGCCCACACACGGGCGGATTGTCTGGCGGACTCTGGTCCACCGGACTAAGTCCGCCGGATAGTCCGATCGTGTGTACACGGCATTGTTGCCCTGCTGTTAAATATTATAACAACATTTTTAATTATATAGCCCTGTTAAACAGGGGCAGACAAATTGGGCCTTTGGTTTTGGTGGCTCCAGAACACTGTAACCCCTCACAGTTACTCTTGTTGGGCACAGGAACTGGTCCTGCTGTGAAACATTATATCAAATTTTTTAATGACATGCCCCAGTTAAACTGGGTCAGAAAAATTGGGCCTTGGGTGGTGGTGGTGTCACAACACTGTAACCCCTCACAATAATCCCCTGTACACGCGGTCGGACATTCCGACGACAAAATACGTCAGATTTTTGCCGACGCATTTTGCCACAAACTTGTCTTGCATACACACGGTTGCACAAAGTTGTTGAAAAATCCGATCATTCAGAATCAGTACAACACGGACGACGGGAGTATAAAGAGGGCAGTAGCCAATAGCTTTCATCTCGTAATTTATTCTGAGCGTGCGTGGCACTTTGTCTCAACTCAATGAAAAAAATTGAATGTGTTCCCCCCCAGTCCATTACTAGGCCCTTTGGATCTGGTATGAATATTAAGGGGAACACCTAACCAAACTTTTTTAAAAGAATTGCATGGTGGTCCCCTCAAACTCCATACCAGGCCCTACAGGTCTGGTATGGATATTAAGGGGAACCCTGCATCATTAAAAAAAAATGGCATAGGGGTCCCCCTAAAATCCATACCGGACCCCAAGGAAACAAGGGCCTTATCCCTACAACCCTTGCCCCGTGGTTTTGGGGATCTGCAAGGGGGGTTATTTGGAATCTGGAAGCCCCCAGATCCTGCCCCCCCATGTTAATTGATAATGGGTACATTGTACCCCTATCAATGCACAAAAAAACTGTCAAAAATAGTAAAAATTACAACTTTAGGACAAGTCCTTTATTAAAAAATAAAAAAATAAAAATGTCCTGCAATGTAAATCCACCTCACGCTGCGACCGAAAAAGAAAAAAAAGCAACAACTCCTCCTCCATGGGAGGCTTCCACACACTGCATGCTTCTTCTCGATGACAGCTGTTATATAACTGAGGGCGGAGTCACCCGGTGACGTAAACAAATGACTCCGCCCCCCTCTGATGCCACGTGACTGTCATTTTTACTATTTTTGACACTTTTTTAGTGAATTGGTAGGGGTACAATGTACCCGTTACCAATTCACATGGGGGGCGGGATCTGGGGTCCCCTTGTTAAAGGGGGCTTCCAAATTCCGATAAGCCCCCTGCTAGCAGACCACTATAACCACCGGGCAAGGGTTGTGGGGATGAGGCCCTTGTCCCCATCAACACGGGGACAAGAGGCTTTGGGGGTGACCCCAAAGCATCCTCCCCATGTTGAGGGTATGTGGCCTGGTATGGCATTTTCATTTTTTACTTAATTCGGAGTGCGGCTGTCCAGAGTTTTGTTTGTTTCTTGTATATGTGGCCTGGTATGGTTTGGGGGCGCGCTCGTCTCCCCTCTTTCCCTGTGGCCTTCCAGGTTGTGTGATTGGATGAGGGTCTGGTATGGATTTTGGAGGGACCCATATGCCATTTTTTTTATTTGGCACAAGGGTTTCCATTAAAATCCATACCAGACCTGAAGGACCCATGCCATTTTTTTTAATGAGTTTTATCTATATTGAATGGATCCGACAATTCATTATAGCCACGATCAGTTTTCAATTAAATTTTTTCCTTTAGAAATGTAATTTTGCTGTGTTATTGTTCTGAACACGGGAAATCTGCGCCACTTTAAAGGCATTCTATAGACACCCCCCAGGCACAATATTTAAAGGAATATTTTTATTGTTTCACTTTAATTTGGATTTGGAGTACTCACTGAACCATTTTTGGGGGACGGCATGGGCTTAGTTTGACTTTTACAAAAAACATACAGGCATACCCCACTTTTAAGTAGACAATGGGATTTATTTACTAAAGCTGGAAAGTGCAAAATCAGGCTCACTGCTGCATAGAAACAAATGAGCTTCTAACCCCAGCTTGTTCAATTAAACATTGATAATAAAACCTGGAAGCTCATTGGCCTGCAGAAGGGAGCCTGATTTTGCACTTTCCAGCTTTAGTATATAAATCCCATGTGTATTTAAAAGTGGTGTATGCCTGTATAACTTCAGTTGCCTGTATATCAGAATGTAAATCATTTTGAACATGCAGTTTTCATAATCCATTTAAATATCCATAGAAACATCATTAAATTAATAAAATGTGTAAATTGTTTATGACAAAGCAATTTAAAATTAAAATCTCCCTTGTATACAAAATAATTAAATGTAATTGGCCTTAAACTAGTGTAGGTCCCCGAATATCTTAAGTCAAAGGAGACAGAAGTCTACTGAAATATTCTGAATAATAAGATTTATGCGACTAATATACATTAAGATTAATCAATTACCTCATCCACACTTTACAGCGTGGATGGAGGTATCTCCCCTTCCAGCTATTGTATTCTAAAAGCTTTTGTTCTCAGGGCTGTCAGAATAACCAAACAGTAACCACTGTTTGACCGCAGTCACAGTTTGGCCCAAGAATTTTCTGTATATCTCCTTCAATATTCAGATTGAAGTTTATGCTGCCTAGTGTTGCCACCCATGATTCAATTTTTTGGACAATAATTTAGCAGGAATCGGACACAATCTGAGCTGTGTATGGTCAGGATTAGAGCGAGAAAGGGCTAATCTTTGAGCTAATCTTCAAGCTAATCAGTGCTTTATTGAACAGGGATGATAGTGATGTACCTATCTGTTTTCTGCTGCTCCTTCAATGTCAATGACAGGTTTGGGTGATTGGGTGACCAAGCTGTATGTGCTAAACAGGATGATCACTGTACTACTTTCTGGATTAACGTTATTGTTACTAGGTCAGTTACCTGTTCACAGGAAAGAGGTTATATAACAAAGATCCATTGTCCAGTAGAAGGTCGGAGAGGAGTATGAAACTACAAAGCCAGCAAGTTATGTTGATGAATTAGGAAATAACTGTGTAGAGTGTAACAGTCAGGTTTTATATTGTATATATATATACATTTCACTTATGTATTTAGCTGTTTATCTGGAGTTTTGCTTTAATGCAGTTTTACAACATTTGTTTATTGAAATATCCTTACAATCATTTGTTAATAAAATTGAATCCAAAATAAAAACCTGCAATTTCATAAATTTGTGTTTTTGACTGGCACTTTGACATAGTGTGAGAATATAAGAAATTCAGAGTGAAATTACACCCCCCGGTGCTTTCTTGAGCATGACAAATTATGTTTTATTTATCTTCAAGTCTAAATTTGTTATTTATTTTTTCTCATAGAGTAATGTGTAGTAATTTGCATTTGGAGCTTTTAAGCCAAGAAAGTGTAGAGTACATTGCAAAAAATAAATATATATACAAACAAATACAGATATGTTATTATTTGAATTAGCTTTTCCATCACTCTCAGTTAAAGGGTTTAGAAACTACAGTCCAGAAATAAGGTTACTGTTGCTGAGTTAGTTGCAGGATTACCACCCTGGTGGAAGGATTGTCCACCAACAGAGGTACTATTGCTACCACTGCAGGACATCAGGTTTATAATATTCTCCAATAAGGGTATATTAAGAGCAATGGGTGAAGTAAGGACAATGGAAAGCCTACGCATAATCACATGACAGATAAGGATCAAGTTCGAGGTCACGATACATTTGGGGAGAATTTGAGTGGTGCAAACTTTTGGTACATTTATGGGCAGATTAACCACTTAAGTACCCCCCCCCCCCCCTTACATATACTGCAGCAGTGCGGACCTTTAGCACAAAATCACATAGCTGTACGTGATTCTCGTGATCAGCTCTCATGTTTACAGCACCAGAGCCCTGTTCCCGCTGTGATTAGATACAGCAGGAGCCAATCAGCAGGTCAGGTGTCTGCAATGGCCTCCGGAAACCTGGCGATCATTCGTTGAGAGGCAGAATGGTGGGTTTCCTATGTAATCAAGGCAGATCGCTGTTATGCCAGAAAGGAAAACGGTGATCTCATGTTTGTGCTATACAGAAACATGGATTTCTATTTTCCGTTAGTCAAAGCACTTCCCCTACCATTAGAAAGCACACACAGGGAACACAGTTAATCCTTTTATCACCCCTGATGTTAACCCCTTCCTTACCAGTGTCATTTATACAGTGTCAGTGCATTTGTTTTGTACTGATCACTGTATTGGTGTCACTGGTCCCCAAAAAGTGTCACTTAGGCCGCGTACACACGCGGGGACTGTTCGCCCAACTTTGTCCGTCAAACAGTTTCAGCAAACAGTCCGCTCAAAATTAGCATGGACGGACATGGCCACACACGACGAACGAACAGTTTGCTGAAACCGTGCGCGATGACGTGAACGGCACGTACGACGGGACGAAAAATACGACGTCCTATACACTGCATTATAACTTTCGGCGTGTAAATCCTTTCTGAGCATGCGCGGAACTTAGTTTGACGAACAAGCCTACACACGAGGGGACTGTTCGCTGAAACAAAGTTTCAGCGGACAGTTTTTCGGAATTTCCGAAAAACCTTGTTCAGCGGACTGTTCGCTGAAACTGTCCGCTGAAAGCCCACACACGGGCGGACTGTCCGCCGAAACACTGTTCAGCGGACAAAGTTGGCCGAACAGTCCCCGCGTGTGTACGCGGCCTTAGTGTTAGATTTGTCTGTCGCAATGTCACACTCCAGCTAAAAATTACCATTACTATAAATAAATCCATCCCATAGTCTGTAGACACTATAACTTTTGTGCAAACCAATCAATTTACGCTTATTTTATTTTTTTACCAAAAATATGTAGCAGAATACATATTGGACTTAAATTGATGAAGAATTTTTTTATGGGGTATGTTTTATAGCAGAAAGCAAAAAATATTTTTTTTCAACTTTTTTGTTTATAGCTCAACAATTAAAATCTGCAGAGGTTATCAAATTCCACCAAAAGAAAGCTCTATTTGTGGAAAAAAAAAGACATACATTTTTTGGGGTACAGCATTGCATGACCGCGCAATTGTCAGTTAAAATAACGCAGTGCTGTATTGCAAAAAATGGCCTGGTCAGGAAGGGGCTAAAACCTTCCAGAGCTGAAGTGGTTAAACTAGGAGGGTTTTAAAATCATAATGCATGGCATAGCCTTTGTATTATGGCTGGCAGGCTTATAAAGGCCAAAAAGGAGACTTTTGGATAAGCCACCCCCTCATTATAAGAGGTCACAGAGCAGCCATAGTGTCAGTGAACTAGAAACTGTTGTAGGGAAAGCATAGAGGAAGCTGGCAAACCTTACAAAGAAGGATTAGGGTCAGTTAGGAAATGGTACTTCAGTTGGTATAGTACCACTCTTTGAACTTCTTTGCTGCCTTTTTTGTTGTTTTGAGTATTGGGGGCAGGGCCAATCCTGGGTGAGTGTGTGGGATGCACCGCATCCAGGCACTCCAGAGGTGGGGGTGCCAAAGTGCCAGAATGCTCCCCTCCCTCCTCCCTCAGTTCGGAGGACCAACTTCACACTATCCAGCCACCAGCCATCCCGGCAAATGTCCAACCAACCCCCCCCCCCCCCCAGTCCCTGAAAAAATTGGTTGCACAATCAAAAATGCCCGGGGCTTAATTTTGTCCCAGTCTGGGCCTGCACACACCACACACGCTTTGATCTGAAATGACCAGTGGCGCTGTAACAAATCCTGCCTCCTAGACCAGCTCCTGTGAGATACAGTAGAGAAAACACTGATCCAATGCAGTGAAATTTAATCAGTGTGACGTGTATCATAGGAGCCGCAAGACAATCTAGGAGACGGGACTTTGTTACAGTGGCCGGCAGGTGATTTAAATTTAAATCTCCACGGCAGTAGGAGATTATCACCGCTCAATGTGATCCAGGTGCACTGATAAGCTGCAATTGGTGTGCACTTGTAGGCTGCAATTGATGGACACTGGCAGGCTTTTAGTGGAAACTGATAAGTTTCTTTTGGTGGGCACTGGCAGGCTGCAGTTGGTGGGCACTGGTAGGCTGCATTTGGTGGACACTGGTAGGCTGCAGTTGGTGGGCACTGATGAGGCTGCATTTGATGCATTGATCTCTTGTATCATTTCTGCAGTCTCTGATCATCTCTTGTATCGTTTCCGTACTCTCTGACCATATCTTGTATCATTTCCATACTCTCTGACCATCTCTTGTATTATGTCTGCAGTCTCTAACCATCTCTTGTATCATGTCTTCAGCCTCTGACCATCTCTTGTATCATGTCTGCGGTCTCTGATCATCTCCTGTACCATGTCTGCAGTCTCTGACCATCTCCTTTTGTATGTTTTCAGTCTCTGATCATTACTTGTATTATGTCCGCAATCTCTGACCATTTCTTATATCATGTCTGCAGTCTCTGACCATCACTTGTATCATGTCCGTAGTCTCGGGCCATTTCTTGTATCATGTCTGCAGTCTCTGACCATCTCTTTTATCATGTCTGCAGCCTCTGACCATCTCTTGTATCATGTCTTCCGTCTCTGATCATCTTCTGTATCATGTTTGCAGTCTCTGACCATCTCCTTTAGTATGTGTTCAGTCTCTGATCATTTCTTGTATTATGTCCGCAGTCTCTGACCATTTCTTATATCATGTCTGCAGTCTCTGACCATCTCTTGTATCATGCCCGTAGTCTTGGACCATTTCTTTTTTCTTGTCTGCAGTCTCTGACCATCTCTTGTATCTTGTCTGCAGTCTCTGACCATTTCTTGTATAATATCTACAGTCGCTGACATTTTCTGTAGTATGTTTGCAGTCTCTGACCATCTCTTGTATCATGTCTGCAGTATCTGACCATCTCTTGTATCATGTCTGCAGTCTCTGACCATCTCCTGTAGTATGTCTGCAGCCTTTAACCATTTCCTGTAGTATGTCTGCAGTCTCTGACCATTTCTTGTATCATGTCACAGTCTCTGACCATCTCCTTTAGTATGTCCGCAGTCTCTGACCATCTCCTGTGGTATGTCTGCAGTCGCTGACCATTTCCTGTATCATGTCTGCAGTCTCTGATTATCCCTTATATCATGTCTGCAGTCTCTGACCGTTTCTTTTATCATGTCTACAGTCTCTGACCATCTCCTTTTGTTTATTGTTAAGAGATCGTGGGAGTATCCCAGGGTAACAAAGACTCCTCAGGGGAGCATCTCTGTGTTTGAGTCGTTGCCATAGAAGCATTTGTAAAGGGGAGGGGTTAGTAAAGTGACCACGCTCACGTGGGGGCACCCAAAATATTTCTGCACCCACGCATCAGTGACCCTAGGATTGGCCCTAATTGGGGGTCTTTTTTATAAATGTTAGTTTGTGGTTAATTGGAGTTAAGATGTTGCTTTTAGCTGCTATACTGTCCAAAGAAAACTTTTTTCATACTGCAGGGCTTCCTTTTAAATAAATTTACTTTTGTTTCAGAAGGGGGGTATTTTGGGATTTATATTAGTTTGGGGGCATATTGTTTTTTTATTGTATGTTCATGGGTCTTTATTTTAGGTTAAACTGTTTTATTTTTGTTTTCGTTTTTTTTTTTCAGCAAGTCTACCCTTTAAAAATTGGGCTTTTTGTTTCTTTTTAAATATTTATTACATTTTTCACTTTATACATACAGACTTTTGGATAGTTTTATACTCTAAAATTACAATTATACTTATACACACTCCTATCCATGAGATTGGTAATTAAGAAAGGGGAGAACTGGGCATGAGAAAGGAAAAAATAAATAAATAAAAATACATTAAAAATACCATAAAGCCCCAGTCTTCCTTATTCCTAAGCATTCCTACTTTTTAAACCCACCCCCTATACCCCTCCCTCCCCCCAGCAACTACATATTTAACTTCACCACATACCGGCTCCATTTTTTTATGTGCTCTATAACTAAAGTGTTCCTATTACCCGAATCCCTTTTGTTTTGTTTTTCCTCTTTTACTCTTTAATATTACTTTACAATTTATATCGGGGGGTCTACCTTCTCTGTCCAATTCTTCCACCTCCTATCAAACTCTTTTAAGTTATTCCGTTTTAAGTATACAGCTCTCTCTTTGCATAGGTACTCATTTACAGCTCTCACCCAGTCTTGTGGGGGCCAGGCTTGATTGCCATCTCATAGCAATCAGCCTTCTAGCTTGGAATAGGCATCTTAATATTACGGTGGTTGTACCCTTTCTCTCTGCTTTCTCATTTCTATATCCTAGTATACACACTACAGCATTTAATTCTAACAGTATCCCGAAAACCTTTCTCAGTGTCTCTACCACTCCCTTCCAATAACGGAATAATTTGGGGCATTTCCAGAGCATATGTATTAGATCTCCCGTCCCCTGACATCTGGGACATCTATCATCTGCTCTTTTGCCAAACCTAAATAGCCTTTGGGGGGGTATAATATGCTCTATTAATCATCATCAAATGGGATATCTTATGCGAAGGAGAGACCGAGACCTTCAGACACGCCTCCAAAATTTTCTTCCACTGTTCTTGTGTTATATTTCCCACATCTGACTCCCATTTCCCTTTCTCAACCGAATTTTTCCCCTTACCATTAATCTGTTTATTTAGCTGGGCATATAATTTAGATATTAATCCCTTGGTGGGGCCTACTGGGGCTATAATCTGTATTAGTGGCATTTCTTCCCAATCCAGTGGCCGACTTCCAAACTGGGTCTTTAAAGTGGTTGTAAACCCTTACAAACCACTTTGACCTACAAGTAAGCCTAGATTAAGGCTTACCTGTAGGTCCAAGAAATATCTGCCACGCGTCTCGGCTCCCGTACGCATGCACGGGAGTGACGTAATTGCGGCTTCCCCGAATGACAGCGGCGGAGCTACGAGACCCACCGAGAAGATGGATGTGGCGGACTACAGGGGACAGCGGTGACTTCGCTGGCTCCTGTGTCAGGTAAGTGACACATATTGGGCTACTATGCAATGCATAGTAGTCCATTATGCTTTGCCTTTGCAGGGAATGAAAGAGGAAGTAAACCCATCAGGGTTTACTTCCTCTTTAATGCATGTCTAACCTGCATATAAGCGTAAAATTTATTTTGTGATACTTTAAATTCATTTTGTAAATCGTCAACACACCTGCCCCCGTACAGCTGGTTCAACCTTTCAATACCTTGTTTCTCCCATCCTATTATTGTTCCGATCTGCCAGATTTCTCGTAGATTCCTGTTGTTCCAAAGAGGGGTATATTTTGTTACTCCCCTATATCCCATCTTTTTTTTAACTGTATCCCATATTTTTAACAGCATTTTTACTGTTGGACACCTATACCGAAATGAGTCTGCTTCTAACGTCTCTGCCAAGGTATTATGTGGTATTAGGTGTTCCTCCATTCACCACATCAATTCCCACTAACTGCTGTAATTGAGATGAACAAAAATAACACTCAGGGTAAGGTACTGCAAAACCTCCTTCTTCAACCGGTAACTGGAGCATACATAACCAAAATCTGGCCTGCCCCCCTTTCCATATTAATTCCCTAAAAAGTATCTCAATCTTATTAAACCAACTTCTATTAATCCACACTGGAGTATTATGCAATATATATAAAAGTTGGGGCATCCAGATAATTTTTATCAAATTACATCTACCAGGTACTGATAAGGGCATTCACTTATAGCAATTTTTTGTTTAAATTTAACTAATAATGGGCCTAGATTATTATTTATGAATTGATTAGGAACCTTCATCAGGACAACTCCTAGATATTTCAACTTATCCACAATTGTCATTCGAGGGATTCCAGAGACTGTTAGTTCACTAGTAGAGTCCATAGGGAGACAATCAGACTTCTCCCAATTTATCTTTTGTCCTGTGAAACTACCAAATTCCTGCACTATACCTATTGTTCTTATCAATGATTGTCCCATATCACCCAAGAATAACAAGATATCATCTGCGTAAAGCGCAATTTTTTTCTCACCCGTTTTTCTTAGAAAACCGACTATCTCCCGACTTGCTGTTATAACACTGGCTAAGGGCTCAATAGCGAGAGCTAAGAGCAGAGGTGACAATGATCACCCCTGTCTCGTCCCTCTTTCTAATTCTATTTTATCAGAAAGCTCATTGTTAATTTTTAGTCTGGCACTGGGTTTATCGTATAACATTTTAATCCAGCCAATAAAAGAGGGACCAAATCCGAATTTCCCCAGTACTCTCCAAATATACCCCCACTCAACACTATCAAATGCTTTTGTTACATCTAGTGCCACTACTGCTCCAGGTGTATCATTTTCAATTGGAATCTGTAGATTCAGAAAGGCTCTCCTGATATTTATGCTAGTTGACCTATTAGCTATGAACCCTGTTTGGTCAAAATGCACTAATCTTGGAATAATTCGGTTAAGCCTGGAAGCTAATACTTTGGCGACATTTTTTGCATCAGAGCATAGAAGAGAAATTGGTCTGTACGCAGCTACGTCTAATGGATCCTTCCCTTCCTTGTGCAGCAATATTATGGTTGCTTCCATAATTGAAGCAGGCAATTTACCTTCCCTGGTTGCTCCCTTCAAGGTTTCCAGAAGTTCCGGAAGCAGTATCTCCCCATAGTTTTTATACACTTCAACCGGCAACCCATCCGGTCCGGGAGATTTCTGATTTGACATACTAACGACTGCTTCCTGAAGCTCCATCAAAGTTAGTGGGGCTTCCAAATCCTCTCTTCCACTTGGGTTAAACGTGGAACCTCTAGGTTCCCCAGGAAATTTTCCATACGCTCTTCCACCCCTACTTTCTGTGCAGTGTACAATTTTTTATAATACTCTCTAAATGTTTGACATATACTCACAGTGTTAGTTGTAACCTCTCCTTCCATTGTCCTAATAACCGGGATTGATGATAGCCCAGAATTGGTCTTCACCAGTTGTGCCAGCATCTTTCCCATACTTTCCCCTTCCGCAAAAGAGGCTCGACGATGGAACATATGTTGTAACTCCACTTTTTTCATGGTTATTAACCTAAATTCTTTGTAAATGTAAATATTAACAAGGAAAAGGGGGAATTGGGAAGAAAAATAAAAAATAAAAAATAAAAATAAAAGAAACTTCACATAAAAGACCTCAAAAGAAAAAATGTGGGTTCAGTTGGACTTTTTAGGCATAAAAGAAGTTGTAAACACAACCAATATGTTCAAAAAGGATTATTTCTATTTATTGTTAAGACAGAAAATAAAAACAGAAAATAAAAAATTCAATTTCCTTTTTACAAAAAAAGAGAGATGTTTCCTCCTTATAACTACACATTTAAGACCTAATTGACATCCTATCAAAAGTAGTAAAATCCATTTCAAATTTCCAAAAAGGAAAAAACTAAATACATAAATATATAAATATAGGATCAAGGATATCAACCATACAGTCAACAATTACATATATTTTTTTGATGCTCTACATGTTTCGCGTCTGTGATGACGCTTCTTCAGGAGCTGATAACAGTGTTATTCCTTCATAGAGTGTGTCCTAAATATAGAGACCACCATTTCTGAGGGAGAGTAGGGAAGTTGGTACGATTATTTACACACCCATTTCTCCACAAAGGAAAAAAAGGGGAGGAAAGAAAGAAAGGGGAAAGGGGGGAAGAGAGAGTAATTGTTGAGCAAATAAATGTAAGTATAGATTTTGAGCTTAGTGAGATCACTTTAAAGATGTATTGAGCCCATGAGGCTTCAGACATTTAATTTTTAATAGGTGTTCTTGAAACGTAAGTAACCAGAAGTAAGATCGGTGATGGGTACTTTTAGTATCCCCTGAGCTCAAGATGCAATAAAACGGACCAAGTTCCCACTGGGTAAAGAAGGAAGGCAAAGGGGGAAATCAAATAGGCAGACTATTCGGCCCATTCACCCCTATCATATTATTTTTTTGTGTACAGGATGGCCGCCATTCTGTACACAAAAAAATAATATGATAGGGGTGAATGGGCCGAATAGTCTGCCTATTTGATTTCCCCCTTTGCCTTCCTTCTTTACCCAGTGGGAACTTGGTCCGTTTTATTGCATCTTGAGCTCAGGGGATACTAAAAGTACCCATCACCGATCTTACTTCTTGTTACTTACGTTTCAAGAACACCTATTAAAAATTGAATGTCTGAAGCCTCATGGGCTCAATACATCTTTAAAGTGATCTCACTAAGCTCAAAATCTATACTTACATTTATTTGCTCAACAATTACTCTCTCTTCCCCCCTTTCCCCTTTCTTTCTTTCCTCCCCTTTTTTTCCTTTGTGGAGAAATGGGTGTGTAAATAATCGTACCAACTTCCCTACTCTCCCTCGGAAATGGTGGTCTCTATATTTGGGACACACTCTATGAAGGAATAACACTGTTATCAGCTCCTGAAGAAGCGTCATCACAGACGCGAAACATGTAGAGCACCAAAAAAATATATGTAATTGTTGACTGTATGGTTGATATCCTTGATCCTATATTTATATATTTATGTATTTCGTTTTTTCCTTTTTGGAAATTTGAAATGGATTTTACTACTTTTGATAGGATGTCAATTAGGTCTTAAATGTGTAGTTATAAGGAGGAAACATCTCTCTTTTTTTGTAAAAAGGAAATTGAATTTTTTATTTTCTGTTTTTATTTTCTGTCTTAACAATAAATAGAAATAATCCTTTTTGAACATATTGGTTGTGTTTACAACTTCTTTTATGCCTAAAAAGTCCAACTGAACCCACATTTTTTCTTTTGAGGTCTTTTATGTGAAGTTTCTTTTATTTTTATTTTTTATTTTTTATTTTTCTCCCCAATTCCCCCTTTTCCTTGTTAATATTTACATTTACAAAGTGACAACCAGGACGTGGCATTCTGTTTATCAGTGTATCCACAGACACCACCCTGTGATAGATACACACCTCTTCCATTTAAATATCAATAACCTAAATTCTTGTTTATCTAGACAAATTTTTTCCTTTCCCAGTATGGGGTCTTTAATATAATCTTTTTCAGCCTCCACCACTTTTCTCCCTATTCTTTCCTCCTGCTCTCTCGATTTTCTATTAAATTTAGCCACAGATTGAATCAGGAGCCCCCTAAAGAATGCCTTCAAAGCATCCCATAGGATCCCCGATGCAGCCACGCTCCAATTAAATTCTACAAATTCTTTTAATTCCAATTGAATCCCATTTGAGCCTTCTTCTTTTTCTTTTTTTAATAATTCTAACCAAAGCGGGTTTAATTTCCATACCTTCTGGGTTCCTCGTCCTCTTATTTTTAATGCTACTATCATTGGGGAATGATCTGAAATCCCCCTTGGCTGATATTCAATCTTTTCCACCATCTGTAGGGCCCGGTCATTCCCCAATGTCATATCTATCCTGGAAAGCGTGGAATACAAGGCCAACCGGCAGCTATATTGCCGGACTCCCGGGCTCCCCGCTCTCCACAGATCCATTAACCCTACTTCTTCCAAGTACTGGCAAAGTCTACCCTGCCCAGCCGGCTCCACCGATATCCTTTCTGGGAATCTATCAAGTTTAGTATCCAAAACCATATTAAAATCCCCTACTATTATAATTGGGATTTCATCTACCCCCAATAGAAATTCATTAAGTTTAAACATAACATCCATTTTAAATGGTTGGGGGATATAGATATTTGCCAATACACAATCTCTGTCCTCAATTAAACATTGTAGGAAAATATATTGACCCTTTTCGTCTAAGCTGGCCCGCCTGCAGAAAAAATTCAAAACACGAACCCCTCTGCTGTATGACGAATATACTGAATGATATTGATATTTTTTAATTCTGCAACCGGTGTATTGTATCTTTATTTAAATGGGTTTCCTGCAAGTAAACCACTCCAACTCCACATCCCTCCATCATAGTAAACACTGCTTTTTGTTTTACCTGTGTCCCCAAACCCCTCACATTCCAGGAGCCTATCTTAAATATTTTGTCCTG
This sequence comes from Lithobates pipiens, assembly GCF_037356315.1. Classification (NCBI taxonomy): domain Eukaryota; kingdom Metazoa; phylum Chordata; class Amphibia; order Anura; family Ranidae; genus Lithobates; species Lithobates pipiens. The sequence continues at coordinate 187,239,789 of NW_027507748.1, forward strand.
CATTTAAGGGGAAAAAAATTAGACTGGAGGAAAAAAAACAAAAAAAAAAACCCTATACTGCGCTTCCACCTGTCTCCTTTTTACCATTTTTATTGATACAAAGAAGGTTTCCATAATTTCAATCCCCAATAGGGTAGAGAAATGGCTAACCACCCTTTTAATCCTATCTTTCCTTCTGTCATCACTTCTATTATATATATTGCGTATCCCCCAATGTGAATTGTGCTATATAATTGCCCATTACAATTTTTCTCAATATATCCAATAAGTTTTCCATGTTTTTTACTTCTCCGTGTTTTGTGTCTTTTCTTTATTTGAATTGCGTCTAGAATACTATTTATTTGTGTAATTACTCCTTGTTTACAAAAAAAAAACACATATTTTTCTCTCCCCTCCCAACAGTACTCCCTACCCCCTCCCCCCCACCTACCCAGGTGTAAACCAAGGGGCTCCTTAGTGACCCTTTTCCACCACTTTTACCCCATTTATTCCACATATACCTCACTCTTCATTTCCCCACCGTGTTTTACTGCCCCTCCCACCACCCCATTAGAACTGACAAAAGAAGACGGGAGGGAAAAAAAAAAGACAAAAAAACCCACATCCCCTTTCTAACCTCCCGTCATAATTCATGTTCTTAACTATTCTGTGAAAAAAAAAGAAAAAGAGCTAAAATTTTTCTCTATTTTCTTCCAGCCATTTTTCCACTTCCATTGGTGAGATAAATATTTGGGTATTCCCCAATTTACTCGTAGATTTGCAGGATAAAGAAGAGCATACGTCAACTTAAGTTTCTGTAATCTATGCTTCACCTGCAAAAACTCTGCCCTTCTTCTTTGAAGTTCTGGAGAAAAATCAGAATACAGTGAAATTCTAATACCCTTAAACAATATATTCCCCATCTCCCTCGCCTTCCTCAATAATACCACTTTGTCCTTATAATTAAGCAGTTTCATCAACAGTGGCCTAGGATGACCCCCTCAGGTGGGGCTCTAAAGGGAACTCTGTGCGCCCTCTCAATAGAGAATGTTGTTGAAAATTAGTCCCTTCCAAAAAGATCAATTAACCAGTGCTCTAGAAACTCAGAGGGATTTAATCCCTCACTCTTTTCAGGCAGTCCTATTATCCGCACATTGTCCCTCCAGAGCCTATTTTCCATCTCGTCCATTTTTTTTCTATATTCAGTAAGCTGTTCCTTCATACTTTTTACTTCTTTAATTAGGTAAGTTGTATCATCTTCTAATTGGCTGGTCCTGATCTCAAGTTCAGTCGTCCTTTCTACAACTTTCTGTAGGTCTTGTCTTACCAGTAACAAATCCTCCTTCACTCCCTTCATTTGGTTACAGAGTTCTTTCAGTGACACATTGCACGCATTCACTGCCAATAACACATCTTTTATAGTTGGCTCTTTTTCTAGTGATAGCGGGTCAACTGTTGTGATCTCTATGCTCTGTTCCACTGTACCTACATTTTTGTTAACCAAACTTTTTGCCACTGCTACAGGAGGCGCATTAATATTTATCTGTCCCAGGCTTTTCCTATCCGGGACTACTCCTTGCTGCCCCTTTGTCTGCCCCCCCTTTTTTGGGGGGGTCTGAGAAGAATGAGCTGAGTTGAAAGCATATTGTTCTAGTTTGGCTGCTGCTGTAACAGATTGTTGCAAGCTTTTTTCACCCTTCTCCTTTGCAGAGCATAAATGCTGCATTTCTTTTCACTTTTTTTCCTTTCCTCCCCTCAAAACACAAAAATGTTTTCAATGTCAAATCAACACTCGGTTATTAACCACTTAACAACCGCCCATTGCCCATTAACGGCTTCAGGGCGGTTTGTTTAACTCTGAGAGGCCGTTAATTAACGGCCTCCCAGAATTCTGCTCTCGCGCGCCCCCTGGGGCGCGCACACGAGAGCATCCGTGACCGCTGGGTCCAGTGGACCCGGCGCATCACGAATCACGGTAAACGCCCGCTCATCGCGGCCGTTTACCACGTGATCGCTCCGTCAAATGACGGAGTGATCACTTGTAAACAAGCCGGCGTCATGTTATGACGCCGGTTCCTCCCTCCCCCTCTCTGTACCGATCGGTACAGCGGAGGGGGAAGAGATCGGTGTCAGCAGCGATGTGGGCTGCATCTGCAGTGCCCACATCGCTGCTCACCGAAAATTAACCCCTCGATTCCCTGCATTACTCTGCAATACCCTGCCATTACTCTGCATTACTCTGCAATACCCTGCCATTACTCTGCAATACCCTGCCATTACTCTGCATTACTCTGCCATTACTCTGCAATACCCTGCCATTACTCTGCAATACCCTGCCATGCCCTGCAACACTCTGCCATGCCCTGCAACACTCTGCAATGCCCTGCAACACTCTGCAATGCCCTGCAACACTCCGCAATGCCCTGCAACACTCCGCAATGCCTTGCAACACTCCGCAACGCCCTGCAACACCCTGCAACACCCTGCAACACTCTGCAACACTCTGCAACACTCTGCAATACTCTGCAACACCCTGCAACACCCTGCAACACCCTGCAACACTCTGCAACACTCTGCAATACCCTGCAATACCCTGCAACACCCGCCAATACCCTGCAACACTCTGCAATGCTCTGCAACACCCGCCAATACCCTGCAACACTCTGCAATGCTCTGCAACACCCCCCAATACCCTGCAATGCTCTGCAACGCAGTACTCTGCAACGCCATACTCTGAGATACCAAGCCATAGTCGGTGATACCCTGCAATACCCAGCCATAGACATCCCCCCCCTCCCGCCGCCCTCCGCCCTCCGGTGCTTCTACCGAATCGCTAATACGATCAAAGCCAGAATCTTTTTTTTTTTTTCAGGCTTCCCAGCTTAGAGGTGAGATGCGGGGTCTTATTGACCCCACATCTCACTGTAAAGAGGACCTGTCATGCCATATTCCTATTACAAGGGATGTTTACATTCCTTGTAATAGGAATAAAAGTGATCAAAAAAATTATTTTTGGGGAAAAAAATGTCAAACTAAAATAAATAAAGTAAAATGAACAATAAAAAAATGTTTTTTTTTTTAAAGCGCCCCTGTCCCCATGTGCTCGCATGCAGAAGCGAACGCATACGTAAGTCCCGCCCACATATGAAAACGGTGTTCACACCTGTGAGGTATCGCTGCGAACGTTAGAGCGAGAGCAATAATTCTAGCTCTAGACCTCCTCTGTAACTCATAACATATAACCAGTAAAAAAATTTAAATCGTCGCCTATGGGGATTTTTAAGTAGCGACGTTTGGCGCCATTCCACGAGCGTGTGCAATTTTGAAGAGTGACATATTAGGTATCTATTTACTCAGCGTAACTTCATCTTTCACATTATGCAAAAATTGGGCTAACTTTACTGTGTTTTTTTTTTTTAAGCACAAAACTGTTTTTTTTCCAATAAAAAGTATTCGAAAAATTACTGCGTAAATACCGTGCGAGATAAAAAGTTGCAAAGACCACCATTGTATTCTCCAGGGTGTTTTCTAAAAAAACATATATAATTTTTTGGGGTTCCATGTAATTTTCTAGCAAATAAATGATGATTTTTACATGTAGGAGAGAAATGTCAGAATTGTCCTGGGTGCTCCAGAACACCTGATGGCGCTCCATGCATGTTGGGCCTCTGTATGTGGCCACACTGTGTAAAAGTCTCACACATGTGGTATCGCCATACTCGGGAGTAATAGCAGAATGTGTTTTGGGGTGTAATTTGTGGTATGCATATGCTGTGTGTGAGAAATAACCTGATAATATGACAATTTTGTGAAAAAAAAAAGTAAAAAGAATCTTGATTTTGCAAAGAATTGTGGGAAAAAATGACAACTTTAAAAAACTCATCATGCCTCTTACTAAATACCTTGGAATGTCTTCTTTCCAAAAAGGGGTCATTTGGGGGGTATTTGTACTTTTCTGGCATGTTAGGGTCTCAAGAATTGAAATAGGCCGTCAGTAATTCAGGTGTGATCAATTTTCAGATATTGGCACCATAGCTTGTGGACTCTATAACTTTCACAAAGACCAAATAATATCCACCAATTTGTACTTATTTTTACCAAAGATATGTAGTGGTATAAATTTTGGCCAAAATTTATGAAGAAAAAATTACTAATCTGCTAAATTTTCTAACAGAAACGAAAAAAAATTCATTTATTTACAGAATTTTCGGTGATTAAATACCACCAAAAGAAAGCTCTATTTGTGTGAAAAAAGGACAAAAATTTCATATAGATCCAGTGTTGCATGACTGAGTAATTGTCATTCAAAATGCGAGAGCACCGGAAGCTGAAAATTGGTCTGGTTATTAAGGGTGTTTAAGTGCCCAGTGGTCAAGTGGTTAAACAGATAGTCATTAAGTCTATATTCTATACGAACTTTAAAGATCTTCGTCTCCTTTCAGCTTTAAGCACTCACAGCAAGTATTCACAAAGTCCTTCCAGTATACTGCTCACATACATATATTTTCTCCAACAGATACATGCTTACTCCAACTATCCCCTTTACCAGGATCTGCTTATTCAAATTGTAATGCAATGGCATCCAGATGGAATCTGCAAATCTCCTCAACTCCAGCCAGCATGCTCCCAATGTCACCAGTCACCAGTCACCAGTCACCAGGCACCAGCACAGCAAGGGCTATACACCTCTATGCCACCCACAAATTGTCCAGCGGCTGAGCCTCTGGCGTCTCCTGCCAGCTTCTCCCACCGCAACACTGCTGCTTACCTCCCTCCTCCTAGCGCGGCTTGCGGGAGAACCTCTCAACGTAACTCAGCGGGATTCGGCGGTACTCGTCAATACTCGGCAGTGCTCTGCGGTATTCACTGGGTTTTCGGATTTCGGATCTATACGGAGATCCCCGAACCCTCCGTCTGCTCTCCACAGCCTCCGCTGGCACTCCTCCTCCTCTCCAGCATCAGCAGCCAGCTCCGGCCCCTTCACTCAGCATTCCTCGCACGAGACTACCGCGCCAGCCGGCACATTCTCCATCAGAGGGTCAGGGAGGGAGCAATACACAGCGTCTCACACCACTCACTCAATCAAGCACATCCGGTCACGCCCCCCAACCATAGTTTTTTTTTCAGGCTTTTTGTTTCAAGGTGGTATTTTGGGGTTTTCATTCCTTTTGTGGTTATTTTTATTTTATGTTTCTCTGGCCTTTTTTAAGTTTTGGGGTGCTTAAATCAGATGATTCACTTATTACCATCTCTTTTTTAGGCTACCTTTTGCTCGCAGCATGTAGTTGCATCATTTATTTAGAAAAAAATAAATAAATGACAAGAACAGTGTGAGCCTGAACCACCTCATATTATAACCCTCACATTCCACACACCCCCTATCCCCATGGTTAAAACAAGTCAAGTATACACGAATTTGGCCTATTATCTCTAAATATATGTAACCATTCTGCTGCTTTCTAAAATTACACTGCTATACCTTCTGCAACATCTTATTTTTTGTAGTGAAGACCAAACATTATTACATGCTCAGTAATTTGACTGTTAGACCTACACAATATTGGTTCTAAAAACACGATTCATCCCCCATAGACTTCAATGGGATTGGTCTCTTAAGTTCAAGTTTACTGTATTTGAACCCCTTGCCGACTGCCTAACGTAGATGTGTGGCTGCAAAGCGGCCTCCCTGAGCTGGATCACAAACCTGAGATCCATTACAGCACAAGACAATCAGTCAGTCTCAGCCAATGATTGACCGTTGGCACCCGCTGATTGGCTCAGTGATTCATGGAACAGAGTTCTGTGATTGTAAACAATACGGATCTCTGTTCACTGTCAGGGAATCTTGGTTATTTTGTATTCTCTGATCTTTTTGGGTTGTTATAACCCATTGATTGCCCCAGATGTTAACCCCTTCCTACCCAGTGTCATTAGTACAGTAGGAGTGTATAATATTATCACTGATCACCTTATTAGTGTTACTGGTGATGTAATTGGCAGTTAGTCAGTTCCCCCCATTGTCAGTTAGTGTCAAATTGACTGTTGCACTCCTGTTATAAGTCACTGGTAACTGCCATTAGTAGTATAAATAAAAAATAAAAAAATTCTAGTATATAGACACTATAACTGTAACACAAACCAATCAAGATACACTTATTGGGATTTTTTTTTTTTTTTTTTTACCAAAAACATGATGTAGCAGAATACATTTTCACCAAAATGTATGAAGAAATTAGATTTTTTTTATTGGATATGTTTCATAGCAGAAAGTAAAAAAAAAAAAACGTTTGTTTTCTTTTTTCAAAATTATTAGACTTTTGTTGTTTATATTGAAAAAAAAATAAAAACCCATTGGTGACCTCAAAAGGAAAGCTCTATTTGTGGGAAAAAAATTATATAAGTTTAATTTGAGCACAGCATTACATGACTGTGCTAGTTAAAGTAGCTCAGTCCCAAACTGCAAAAAATGACCTGGTCATAAAGATGGTAAATCGTTAAGCAAGATTTGCAGAACCTTTGGAGAATGAGACCTAGGCAGAATTGCCCATCACTAATCACAAAAAAAAAATTTAGTGAAGCCAGTTGTCAAGCTAGTCAGGTACCATCAGTAAAAAGGCTAACAAAGAAGCAAAGCTCACCTTTGCACCATGACTTGTTGCCATGGAATAAAGAAGCCAAGGGTTGAGGAGAAAACATGGAACAGAGCTGAGGTCAAAACTTTGAGTGCTTTCATATAACCACACGATCAGATCCACATCTTATATTGAAAATAAATGTCAGTAGATTAGAAGTTTTATCTGAACAATTGCTATAAGGTAATATATAGACTGTCTGTGCATAAACTACATTAATTATTAGGATTTAACATAAAATATGGGCATTCCTGTATTCTAATACATGATACAGAATGATACAGAACCTTCTTTCTATCTGCATGGATAAGTAGTGCCGAAAAAAGAAGAAAACATGAAATGTTAATCATTTTTCTCCTTCTTTCCATGTAAAAACCCTTTCTATTCAATTCACAACCAACAAGAGATTTTAAAAATTGTCAGTTTTTCCCCTTTTTATGTTTTGCAAACAAGATGTTATACTGTATATGCCTTGGAGCTGAGCTTTTCTCCTCTTATAAATTGATGTAAATAAAATTCAGAGGCACCTTCAATCAAGAGCTGTCCTCTGCAGTGCTCTGTCTCTGCCACTAGATGCTACCAATTGTCTAGGCTGATTACAGCCAATGTAATTTAACCCATTTTTTGTGATCCTAAATTGTCATGGATGCGCCTGCTGTGTGGATGACTTCACTCGGTCTGAGCTCACAGTACTTGGCCTGAGCAATGCCCAAACATCCTCTTGTGAGCACTGCTCATGCCAAGAGGAAGCACAACAACAAAAATTGTCAGGAACTTTCACTTTGGGGTGTGTGTGTGTGTGTGTGTGTGTGTGTGTGTGTGTGTGTGTGTGGAGGGGGAGGGTTAATAAAGCCGGATTTCTGCTTTCTTTTTTTTCTTACACAATAAATGAATAAAGGTCCCCCTCTGACTTTTCACCCCAGGGCACAGAAGGGAAATGGTGGATATGGTTAGGGCTCAGAACTGTGTATTGCACAGTGAATGCATAATACACAGAGTACAGGGCTCAGGAGTGCATCTCATGCAGGGTGCAAGGTTCAGGAGTGTGTATCACACAGGGTGCTCAGAAGTACATATTGAGCCATTTTCAGGGGTGCATACTGCACAGGGCTCAGGAGTAGGTGTCATGCAAATTGGAGGGCTCAGTAGTAAGAACTGCTCAGTGCTCAGCAACCCACATCACCCAGGTTGCAAGGCTTAAGTGTGGGTAATATAGGCCAGTCAACTTCCCCTATCTCCATCCCCCTCACCCACAGAGCTCTGCAGACTACCCACTGGTACAGAGCTCTCCCACCTCCCCCAATATAGGGCTCTCCTCCCAACCTCCCTAAGTACAGAGCTCTCCCCTCAACCCCACCAATAAAAAGTTCTCTCCGCAACCTCCCCCAGTACAGAGCTGCTCCCACCCTCAAATATCCTCTTACATATTTCCCAGTGCAAAGTACTACAAAGGAGGGCTGCTGTGGAAGAACTAGGCCAGGGAGGAGTCCTCACTGCTGGCAAAGGCTGCAGGAGTAGCTGATGCTGTGAGGCTAGTGAGCCTAGTTCTTCATATCATATGGCCAGGAAGGGCTCTGTGCTTGAGCCACTGTAAGAGTTATGTTGTCATTGGTAAACACAGAAGCTGGCAGAGGAAGCAAAGTAGTGCAGAAAAATTCCTCTACTGGCTTCTGTGTTTACCAGTGATAGGTTGGTGGCACAGGGTTGTGCTGGAGGTAGTGGTACAGAGTAAAACTGAAGCAACTTAAAAGCAAATAAAGGTAATTCCGAAGGGCCAGAAAGCGATGCATTTGCATCAATAATGTGCATTAGTGCACAGATGATAGACATATTTGATGAAGCAGTGCAAGGAGCTAAGGTGAACTGGCAACTAGCTACCAATCTGATCCCCGGTTCCAGGAGTCAGGTCACTGAAAGACATATTCTGATTGGATGTACTGGATTACTGCCCTTTGAACTTAACCCTACTGAATAAACTTTCTAGCCTGTTTAGCAACTTTACAGTTAATTGATGATGTGCATATTGCTAGCTAAAGAATGGCAACCTCAATCATTTCATATTTGTAAAACAAATCAATGGTGTACCACTTCAATAAACAATGTCTGTTCATATATTTGCAATTACCTGAGATGAAAGTAACAAGGCAGCTGTAACATGAAAATTGCTAATCAAAAATTGGCATTTACAAAAACAAGCTGACATTACTAGTCACATTAACGTATCGTATCACTCATCGCCATTTCATAATTTTAGCTGCACAAACATAAACCCTTAATTTAAGTAATCTTTCATATTGTTCAAAATACCGTTCTTTTGTTAAGATAATAGTTCCTAGTTATTCTTCAAATAAAATATAATTCTTTCTTTCACATAAAAAAGTTCATCAGTTAATATGTGATGTAAACATGGGCATGTTCATTGAATTGCAGTTTAAGTAGAAGAATCTAGAATGACTATTTAATACATTAAGAATGTATTTTTTTTTTACTTTAATTATGTAGTAGGAATACATTCCAGATTACAGTGAAATCATAGATTTATCATAAAAATAATAAACCCAAAAATTAATAGTCATACATAAAAGTTGAATTTACCATAATACAATGATTTTGACAATCATTACAAGACATACAATGTTATAAAAACTATAGATGGGAACCTTTACAATTATTTCAATTTGGATGCTGGAGTGAAAGGACTATAGATTTGATGCATTTAATTGTGTGAGCGATGCTCCAACTCTTTATGTGTGTGTTTATTTGTGACAGATACTTACAGTATATGGTGCTGACAACTTATTCAGTGCTTTACATACATACATTACATGTACATTCACACCAGTTTTTGCCCTCAAGAAGCTTACAATCGAAAGCCTAGAATACACAGGCCAAATCTTGTGTGGCATTGAAAAACCAGCCGACATTTGGCCCATGTATATGGCAGCCAGTCTGACAGAAGCCATCCACTCTGCATTTTTCTGCCGAAGGATCATGACCAAAAAAGGTTTGCTAATGGCTGAGAGCGCATACATTCAAGCACAGTGGTGGAAGTGTCATGGTCTGGGGCTGCATGAGTGCTGCTGGCACTGGGGAGCAACAGTTCATTGAGGGAATCATGAACGCTAACATGTACTGTGACATACTGAAGCAGAGCATGATCCCCTCTCCTTGGAGACTGGGCCCCAGTGCAGTAATCCAGCATGATAACGACCCCAAACACACTTCCAAGACGACCACTGCCTTGCTAAAGAAGCTGAGGGTAAAGGTTATGGACTGGCCAAGCATGTCTCCAGACCTAAACCCTATTGAGCACCTATGGGGCATCCTCAAACGGAAAGTGTAGTGATGTCTTCATTGAGGAGTTGAAGATGACTCCAGTGGCAACCTGTGAAGCTGTGGTGAACCTAATTCCTAAAAGGGTTAAGGCAGTGCTGGAAAATAATGGTGGCCACTAGCGATGAGCCAGAGGTTCGAGATGAACATAAGTTTGACTTGAATATTGGGTGTTAGTTTAGAGAACATATGGGGCTTATATAATATATGGGGTGTTCGTGGGAAATTAGAGCATCGCGGGATGCCCCATAATTCACTTTGAAATCGCAGTGCATTGCTGTATGATGATTGGCCAAAGCATGCTGTATGCTTTGGCCTATCATATCGCGCTCTGCTGAGAGAGCCATAATTGGCCAATCATTGCTCAGGGTGACTAAGAAGATGCCCCACGCTATATAGGGCTGCTTACATAGTGGCCGTTTGTAGTGTTGTTGGAATTGGCAGAGAGATAGCTTGCGTTAAATTAAGCAGGCAGGTTATTCAGTTAGTGGCAGTGTATTTGATATATATATATGATTTTTAAAAATTCTTTGGCGTGGGCCTTTTTCGACACCTGTGCAGCAGATCGCACCATTGCTGTTTGCAACCTATGTCTGAAGTGGATCGAGCGTGGCCAGAACAGCAGCCACTTGAGCACCACATGTTTGACCAGACATATGATGACCTGTCATGCAGTCCATTGGCAACAGTGCCTGAAAGACCTACATCATAGAAAAAGGGGGACTTCTCCTTGCTCCTCATCTGGGATCTCCAACCCTACTATTTCTCCAGTCCTCTCAAAAACCTGCACTGAGAGGAATGTATAGCAATAGGTGTCCCAAGTACTTGCAGCCAATCTGCTAGCAGTACACCACTGATTGATTTTAGCAAATTTCCCAACCCCAGTTGTTGAACCTTAAAAAAAAATTTGTCCCAGCCATCCAAATGCTCAGGTACAAATGCAGTCTACATGCTAGCTTGACCAAATTGCTAGCACTGCAACTGCTGCCATTTCAGCTGGTAAACTCTGCCCCCTTTTGTGAATGTGTGGAATGTGCTGTACCTAAGTGGCAGGTTCCAAAATTACATTTATTTTCATGGAAGGCCATTCTGGCTCTCTATCTGCATGTGGATAGGGTGGTCAGCAGTAAGGTTCATATTACTGCTGACTTATGGTACAGCAGGCATGGGCAGGGACATTACCTTTCCTTAATGGTGCACTGGGTAACTCTGCTGGCAGCTGGGAAAGATGCAGGACAGGGTTCAGTGTTGTTGGAACTTGTTCCACCACCACGCCTCCAAAATGCTAGTGGTGATTCTGCCACAGCTCTCCCCTCCATCCCCCCCACTTCTTTTCCCACAATGGCCTCTTTTGCAGATTTGTCCTCAGAACCATCAGTTCTCCATAAGCGTTCAAGGGGCTACGCAAGCGGGCAGGACAAGACTCTCTGACAAGGACACTTGACCCATGCTCCATGTTTGGCACATGTCCTGAATTTGGTGGTGCAGCGGTTCTTGACCAGGTACCTGGGCTTACAAGATCTCCTGAGGTAGGACAGAAAAGTCTGTGGTCTTTTCCACCAGTCATACAATGCCAGTGATTGGATGGCTTACATTCAATGGGAATGCAACCTACCCACCAACCGCCTCATGTGTGACATGCCCACCAGGAGGAACTCAAAGTTGACAATGCTGCAGCGACTGCACACACAGCAGAGGGCCATCAAAGAGTATCTGTGTGAATAATGCAGCAGGACAGGGTCAGGGGAGCATAGCTTCTTCTCTTTTGACAATGCATGCATAAATGATAATGTCCCTCTAGTCTTCCTGCTGGAGCACATATTTTGTGGAATCATGGACAGGGCACTTGAGGCAGAACAGCGGGAGGCCCCCTTTATCCAGATAGCATTCCTGCGGGCCTGCCAAGCAAACAGGAAGAAGAGGAGGAAGATTGTGTCAGCATGGAAGTAGAGGATAACACTCAGTAGCAGTCTTCATGGGATGGTTTTCAGTCCCCAGAATCCCAGGGGGTTGTACATGGCTGCGAGGAAGTAGTTACAGATAATGTGATCCTTAGTGGCCTAGAGGACTCAGAATTGAATGGCTCTGCAAACTTACACTGCATGGCCTCCCTGATTATGCAAAGCCTACGAAAGGACCCTACGATTCATGGTATAAAGGAGAGAGATCATTACTGGCTGGTAACCCTTCTTGATCCACGTTACAAGGGTAAAGTTGCAGAACTCATCCTGCCTTTGCAGGAACCAGGCACCAAAGGCCCAATTTTTCTAACCCTGTTTAACAGGGGAATGTAATTACAATTTTTGATATAACATTTCAATGCAGGGCCTGTTCCTGTGCCTTACAAGAGTAACTGTGAGGGCTTACAGTGTTCTGGCACCACCAAAACTAAAGGCCCAATTTTTATAACCCTGTTTACCAGGGGCATGTAATTACAATTTTTGATATGATATTTCACAGCAGGGCCTGTTCCTGCGCCCAACAAGAGTAACTGTGAGGGTTTACAGTGTTGTGACGCCACCACCACCACCCAACGGGCAATTTTTCTGCCCCAGTTTGACAGGGGCATGTAATTAAAAAATGTGATATAATATTTCACAGTAGGACCAGTTCCTGCACCCAACAAGAGCAACTGTGAGGGTTTACAGTGTTCTGGCGTCACCAAAACAAAAGGCCCAATTTTTCTGCCCCTGGGGGTTGTACATGGCTGCGAGGAAGTAGTTACAGATAATGTGATCCTTAGTGGCCTAGAGGACTCAGCATTGAATGGCTCTGCAAACTTACACTGCATGGCCTCCCTGATTATGCAAAGCCTACGAAAGGACCCTACGATTCATGGTATAAAGGAGAGAGATCATTACTGGCTGGTAACCCTTCTTGATCCACGTTACAAGGGTAAAGTTGCAGAACTCATCCTGCCTTTGCAGGAACCAGGCACCAAAGGCCCAATTGTTCTAACCCTGTTTAACAGGGGAATGTAATTACAATTTTTGATATAACATTTCAATGCAGGGCCTGTTCCTGTGCCTTACAAGAGTAACTGTGAGGGCTTACAGTGTTCTGGCACCACCAAAACCAAAGGCCCAATTTTTATAACCCTGTTTACCAGGGGCATGTAATTACAATTTTTGATATGATATTTCACAGCAGGGCCTGTTCCTGCGCCCAACAAGAGTAACTGTGAGGGTTTACAGTGTTGTGACGCCACCACCACCACCCAACGGGCAATTTTTCTGCCCCAGTTTGACAGGGGCATGTAATTAAAAAATGTGATATAATATTTCACAGTAGGACCAGTTCCTGCACCCAACAAGAGCAACTGTGAGGGTTTACAGTGTTCTGGCGTCACCAAAACAAAAGGCCCAATTTTTCTGCCCCTGTTTAACAGGGCCATGTAATTACAATTTTTGATATAATATTTAACAGAAGGGCCCGTTCCTGCGCCTAACAAGAGTAACTGTGAGGGGTTACTTTCTTTACTAACACCTAAGGCCCAATTTTTCTGCAGAGTATATAGGGCAGTATATATACGGCTGTTCAGAGTGTATAGAGCCTGGTGGCCCTCACGCCATTTTTTTAAAGTTTTGGTGCGGGGTTCCCCTTGATATCCATACCAGACCTGAACAGATAGGTATGGATTTTGGGGGAGGGCACGGGGTTCCCCTTAATATGCATACCTGACCCAAAGGGCCTGCTAATGGACTGGCGGGGCACGCCATTTTTTTCAATAATTTTTATCTATATTGCCGCAATCTGACAATACATTGCAGTTTTCAATGAAATTTTTTCCTTTAGAAATGCTGTGGTACTGTTATAAACATGGGAAAGATGCACTATTTTACAGGCAGACTAAGGAGACCCCATCAGGTATGATATTTAAAGGAATATTTAATTTTTATTGTTTCACTTTAAGCATTAATAAAATCACTGCTCCTGAAAAAACAGCTGTTAACTTTTTTGCATTGATACATGTCCCCTGGGGCAGGACCCGGGTCCCCAAACACTTTTTATGGCAATAACTTGCATATAAACCTTTAAAACTTTAAAACTAACAGTTTTGATTTTTCACATTAATAGACTTTAGACTTTAACGGTGTTCGCATGTTCGCACAGTGTGTTGAGTTATTTTGAGGGGACAGCAAATTTGAACTGTACTCTAACTTCTTTACAATGTAGCAAAGTGTAATTTCTTCAGTGTTGTCACATGAAAAGATATAATAAAATATTTACACAAATGTGGGGGGTGTACTCACGTTTGTGAGATACTGTATATATATATATATATATATATATATATATATATATATATATATATCAGTGGCGGCCCGTCCATAGGGGGCACCCGGGCGCCGCCCCCCCCCCCAGTCCAAAAAAAAAAGTGTAAAAAAAAAAAAAAAAAATTTTTATTTAAACATGTCCCTTTAAAACTTTTTTTTTTTTTCAAATGTCCCTATTTGCACTGTGTCCCGGCGCCGGACGCCGGGAGCCGGGCGCAGTGCAATATATGAAGCGCCACGTCTATGCAATCACGAGATTGCAGACGAGGCGCTTCATTTGCCAAAAAAAACTCGCTCTGTGGCGCGGTCGATCGCGCCACAGCTTCCGGGACTGGTCGGGCGAGTGCATAGGTTTATTGAGCAGTGCTACTGACGTCACTCAAGGAAGTGACGTTGGCACTCATCTGCTCAGTCCAGACTCCAGCGTCAGATCAGCAGGTAAGCAGTAGCTCCTGCTGTTGATGTTCGGCAGCACAGCCTTTTCGTTCGTTATGGTGGTTAGATGGGGCTGCTGCCACCCCCCCTTAATCATCTTTATATTAATCATACATTTTTCTGAGTTTGGACGGCACTTAGATATATAAAAACACAGCTAAATGTGTTATTTAAGCATCGTGTCTTCTCTTTGCTGAGTGGCATTCCAGAGCATCTAAGTAGCTTTTATCAGTCCCTGTTTTTTTTTCCTTACTTTGGACAGCAGCACCCCCTCCCCCCTCTCAACTACATGTGTGTTTTTTTCCTTACTTTGGATGGCAGCACCCCCCCCACCCCTCAACTACATGTGTGTGTTTTTTTCCTTACTTTGGACGGCAGCACCCCCCTCCCCCCTCTCAACTACATGTGTGTTTTTTTTTTCCTTACTTTGGACAGCAGCACCCCCCTCCCCCCTCTCAACTACATGTGTGTGTTTTTCCTTACTTTGGATGGCAGCACCCCCCCCCCCCTCAACTACATGTGTGTGTGTTTTTTCCTTTCTTAGTTTGGATGGCAGCACCCCCTCCCCCCTCAACTACATGTGTTTTTTTCTTTCTTTCTTAGTTTGGATGGCACCCCCCCCTCTCAACTACATGTGTGTGTTTTTCTTCTTTCTTAGTTTGGATGGCAGCACCCCCCCCCCCCCCTCTCAACTACATGTGTGTTTTTTTCTTCTTTCTTAGTTTGGATGGCAGCACCCCCCCCCCCCTCTCAACTACATGTGTTTTTTTTTCTTTCTTAGTTTGGATGGCAGCACCCCCCTCCCCCCCCCCCCTCAACTACATGTGTGTTTTTTTTTCTTTCTTAGTTTGGACAGCAGCATCCCCCCTCCCCCCCTTCTCAACTAC
This sequence comes from Lithobates pipiens, assembly GCF_037356315.1. Lineage (NCBI taxonomy): Eukaryota > Metazoa > Chordata > Amphibia > Anura > Ranidae > Lithobates > Lithobates pipiens. The sequence goes on from NW_027507748.1 coordinate 187,255,332, forward strand.
TGGTTCTCAACTGGTATATGATGTGCAGCCTGGTATATGATGTGTAGAGCCTGGTATATGATGTGCAGAGCCTGGTATATGATGTGCAGAGCCCGGTGTATGATGTGCAGAGCCCGGTGTATAATGTGCAGCCTGATATATGATGTGCAGAGCCTGGTGTATAATGTGCAGCCTGGTATATGATGTGCAGAGCCTGGTATATGATGTGCAGAGCCCGGTGTATGATGTGCAGAGCCCGGTGTATAATGTGCAGCCTGATATATGATGTGCAGAGCCCGGTGTATAATGTGCAGCCTGGTATATGATTTGCAGAGCCCAGTGTATAATGTGCAGCCTGATATATGATGTGCAGAGCCTGGTGTATAATGTGCAGCCTGGTATATGATTTGCAGAGCCCTGTGTATAATGTGCAGCCTGGTATATGATGTGGATTATATAAGGGGTGTGGCTTATGAAAAGTGGGAGGGGCCAACCATTGAGGGGCGGGGTCTTGTGCCCCCCTATCCTAAAACTTCACCAGCCGCCACTGATATATATATATATATATATATATATATATATATATATATATATATATATATAAAACAGTGAGAAAGAAGATGGGATTCTCATTCAGTCTGGTGCTGAAGTCTGTCTAGCCCAGAGCTCCCTGTTGTAGGAGTTGCTTTATTCTCAGCCAGCATGATCAGCACAGAAGGTAGACTGTGTAGGCTGCAGTTGAGGGAAACATTCTAATTTCTTTAAATAGTGTACAGATTTATGTTTAGTGAGCAGGGTTAATTTAGTTTAGCAGGAGCAATGAAGGCTAAAGGAAGTCCCCTAACTGTGCAGTTACTGAATATTTTAAGCCATGTTGTTTTCAAACAATAAATGTGCAGTTTAAGCTCAATGTAATGCACGTTTTAAAGAGAAAGTATAATGTTTTTGTATTCTTTCTTTCTCTTTTTCTTTCTTTCTTTTTTTCTTTTTTTTATTTCTTTCTTTCTTTATATAAAGAAAGCCTTTAAGCAAACAGCATCTGTCTCTTCAGATAACTATTAAAGCTAATCTCCCCCATAAAATAATATATAATACATATAAGAAACATGTGTATTCTTACTTGAATTGTGGTATGCTTTGATTGTTTCTTTCACATCTGCACAGTAATCCAGTGTGAAACTATTCCTCTGTGCAAAAGGTTCATGTAATAAAGTTTGATCACTGCTGCTCACTCCTTGGGCAAGGGGACTGGTTTTGTCTCCTCTCCCTCCTATTTTATTTTTTTATTTTTTGCAGGTAGCCATTAGTGAATGGGGCTTGTTTCAACCCTCCCACAGCTTTGCTCTGTATAGCACTTTGGTGATATCGCTGCTACTTTTGAGTTAATATCTGGATTTGCAAAGACATTTGGTGCACACAAAATTAATTTACATCCTTTGGAGCTGTTTCATTTTCTGGAAAACCATTGTCATGTATTAAATGTGTACAAAGATTGTGTGTGTGTGTGTGTGTGTGTGTGTTTGTGGGTCCACTTTGTTATTATCTTGTATTTCTTCTTTCACATTGCTTTCATAATTGCTTCTATCACATCAGTATTTGTACGTTTCTTCTAGCAGTGGTCTAATAGCAAGACGCTAATCTGCTTGAGTACTAAAAAAACATATTCTTAACTCCCCTCGCCCGCATACACACACTAAGAAATAGAACTAAGAAATAGATAATTTATGAATCTCAAAAGTTAAACTTGAATTCCAACGTTCTTTTTACTAGAAGTGAATGGAATTATCAATCCCAGTATAGATTATACCTCAGTACCATGTTGCTCTATTGTCTGCAGATCCTCTGACATTCTGGGATTAGTTGTGGCTTTGTATCATGTGACAACCTGAATATCCTGCTGATAGACCCTGTCCCTTCCACAGCCACTTCCTGTAACGGCAAGAGTCTGTAACACTCCCCTTTTTAGTCTTTTAGACTCTGCAAATGATATAACTTCCTTTACAGCTTGAATGGTGGGTGGGGTTAAATACATCCTAATCAGCATTCAATCCTGCCCAGTCACACCTACAGGAAAAGCCCAAGCATCCCAAGTCCTGTCTTCCAGATCACAGCATTACTCAAGAAGGAAACCCCTTCATATAATATACACAGCCTGCTCTGAAAGCTAGATTTGCTACTGCTGAGCAGGATTGAATTAATCACAATTAGAATTCAATCCTGCCCAGTTAAATATGCCAACCAGTGTGAACAAAGAGAGCCCCATCCCTTATATTCCACCCTTCCAGACCTCTGCTCTTTGTGCAGTGATTCATTTACATATGAAGGAAACGCTTCCATAAAAACCTCACTTAGCTCTTTCTCTGTAGTCTTACAGTAAGCCATTATTCTTTGGCATGCTGCAAGAAAGGAATGACACAGGAAGAGGTATGACACATTTACACCTTTCATCACCTACATGGTCCAGAAACACTCACAGTAAGACCCCTTTCACACTGGGGTGCTTTGCAGGCGGTACAGCGCTAAAAATAACGCCTGCAAAGCTCCTCACGCTCCAGTGTGAGAACCCGAGGGCTTTCACACTGGAGCGGTGTGCTGGCAGGACAGTAAAAAAAGTCCTGCTAGCAGCATCTTTGGAGCGGTGAAGGAGCGGTGTGTATACCGCTTCTTCACGGCTCCTACCCATTGAAACGAATGGGGCACCGCGGCTATACCGCTGGCAAAGCGCCGCTGCAGCAGCGCTTTGCAGTGGTTTTAACCCTTTCTCAGGTAAAGCGACGGCAAAGCAGTGCTAAAAATAGTGTTGTTTTACCGCCGGTGCCTGCACCGTCCCAGTGTGAAAGGGGCCTCACTCTAGGACACACCCACATCAACTCCCAGTACTGACTGCCATAGCCCACCCTGAAGCTACAGAGGCTCAAATGATCATGGGACATGTAGTATCAGGACTGTTAAGGAAAGGACACAGGAAGTCAGAGAACTTTGAAGTTCAGCCAGGAGGAGAAGTGACATCAGAGACACAGAAACCTGCTGTATACAACTAAATGAGGTAAGTGACAGTATGTTTCTTTTCATTTCCCGATGAGCGACAAGCATCGCTGACATTGAGGCCAGGTTCACACTGGTGCGGGGATCCGAATTGGATTCCCGCTAATACCAGGCACTGTATTTGGTATGAATCTTAAGGGAGAACTGTCTTCTTTCTTCTTCTGATGTTGACACAATGCTCTCTTCCACTGTAATGCCGTGTGAACACTGCGCGATCACTTATATAGGCATGGGGCATGGTCACCGGGTGATGTCACACCTTGGCCCCGCCCATTATGATCTCACAGTCCCAACATGCCCCGGGACCTGGCGTTGTAATGGGTGGGGCCACCGTGTGACATCACCCGATGACCATGCCCCATGCCTATATAAGTGATCGCGCAGCACATTACAGTGGGAGAGAGTGTCGTGTCAAAATCGGAAGAAGAAAGAAGAGAGAAGAGAGAAAAAATAAGAGGGAAGAAGGAAGAAGGATGGAGGAGACCGGGCTCCTCCACTAGTAAGAGTAAGAGCTGGAAGAAGGTAGCGGAGGAGCCCAGAAGAAGAACCGGAGAGCGGGAGAAGATCCCGGAGAGCAGGAGAAGACGCTGGAGAGGGTGGAGAAGAACCGGAGAGCGAGAAATGTACCCCATACTCATTCACATAGGGTGGGGGCCAGGATCTGGGGGCCCCCTAATTAACGGGGCTCCCGGATTCTGATAAGCCCCCTGCCCGCAGACCCCGACAACGGCCAGGCTTGTTGGGAAGAGGACCTTGTCCTCATCAACATGGGGACAAGGTGCTTTGGGGTGGGGGAGCCGAAGGGCACCCCCCTTCCCCAAAGCATCCACCCCCCCATGTTGAGGGCATGTAGCCTGGTATGGTTCAGGAGGGGAGGTGCTCGCTGGCTGGGCTGCGTGCTCGGATAGGGGTCTGGTATGGATTTTGGGGAGACACCTATGCCTTTTTTCCTCATAGGGGGGTTCCCCTTAAAATCCCTACCAGACTTAAGGGCCTGGTATGCCCCTGAAGGCATGCAGGCCTTATTAGAGAGGCGACATTGACGCTTATTTCTCACGCTCGCTGCTACAGGAAAATTGGACATTTTCTTATTGCAGCCAGCGCGAGAACCAGTGCGACAGGATCGTGCTGGTTAGAGAAGCCTGTCGCAGAGAACCAGTGCGACGGGATCGAGCTGGAAACACAATATCGGCGACACCTACTGTACACACAAACTGACAGCGGGATTGTGATTCAATTACATGCACAATGCATCTGTTGTTTTGGGGAGGAAAAGCTAGGAGTTTTTCTGTAGTATAATTAAACTCTCTATAGTTAATATAATTAAACAGATATGGAACATTTTCATGAAAACTTTAAATTCTCATGAAGTTAAAATCATATCAACAGTAAAAAGTATGTACTACATGAATGTACATCACTAAAAAATGTTAATCTGGCACAGGCAACTCTGTGATAGGAAAATAGGAATCAATTCGTCTGAGCAAGTAGCAGAAATAATTGTTAAAAATAATACTGACTGGGACTCCAAAAAGCAAAGATAATTACATCCTGGAAAATTTTTGGTTCGATAGGTGCCTAATAAGGGATGACATTTTAATGTATTTTTTTTACATTAATATATCAATGCATGTATCAGAACTGTTAGATCCGTGTCAACTTTTTATCTTAAATTATCAAAGTATATTTTCATGTATTAAATTAAAATAAATATTGCATAACCCAGTGGTGTGCGCTGCCCTGTATCCTTGAATCTGCTGTAGGCTGACAAATAAATAAAAGATAACTTGTCAGGATCACAGAGTCACTGAGGAATTTGCAACTTTGAAGTGAATGTCATTAATACATTCGGCACTTATTTATTTATTTACATCCTTTAATATGTTGCTGCTTCAGCAAAGATTATACATTTATTATAGTAACAAAAAACATTATAAAAAAAGTCTTGTTTAGGCTAAAATCTTGGCTGACTGTTTACCCATATATTACATTCTTTAACTGTATTATATCACAGGCAATAAAAACTGAACTTGCATAATATTATATATCAATGTCTGTTGCTTATTTTTACACACAAGCTACATGCATAAACAGACACATTAACCGCCACATTGATAAAAGATTTGCAGATTTTTATGGCACTCTTGTGCTCAATACATCCAAAGAAAAGATAGCACAACTGATATAATATCCTTCAGTACATTTTTAACCACTTCCCATGCCCCATATAGCAGAATGACAGGCAGAAAGTGGTTTCATTATCCTGACTGGGGGCGTCATATGATATCCAGCAGAATAAACCGCAATCGTGTGCTGGCGGGGGGCACGCAGTGTGGCGATCGATGTTGTGGTGTGTCAGTCTGACACATTGCATCACCGATTGAGGTAAAGAGCCTCTGATGGAGGCTCTTTACCACCTGATCAGCTATGTCCAATCACAGCTGATCATAGTGTAAACAGAAAAAGCTGTGTATCGTATTTCTCGCGCCGACAGACACGGACATCATCTCTATATGGACAGCCCTCACTATATGGACCAGTGCTGCCAGCAATGCAGCATCAATGCACATTTGGTGGAACTGGCTAGCATGGCAAGTGACAATCCACACCAGTTGGCAAGTGACAACCCACATCTGGTGGCCGGTGACGTGGCAAGTGGCAATCTGCAAATGGTGGCAGGAGATGTGGCAAGTGACAATCTGCAATTAGTGGCAGGTGAAGTGGCAATCTGCAAATGGTGGCAGGTGACATGGCAAGTGAAAATCCATATCTGCTGCCAGGTGGAAGTGGCAAGTGACAATCCACATCTGGGGCAGGTGACGGTGGAAAGTAACACGCTGAATCTGGTGACAGGTGACGGTGGCAAGTGACACGCTGCATCTGGTGCAAGTGATATGCTCAGGGCCCCCACTGATTGCATTATGGTGAGTTGAACCACTTCATTATATATTAGAATGTAACAATAGAAACAATGCACTTCAATCACCCTGACACCATATCAACCATGGTGCCATGATGATTGAAGTGTCAACACCAGCCATTGCCCACAAAATATGGCTCCCCCCCACGGGCCTGCAAAAAAGGTTGGTGACCACTGCTATGGGCTCTAGCCCCAGATCTTTTGCAGACCTAGCAATGCCCCTGGCGCCCACCAGTGCCGCCAATATGTGCACTCCAGTGCCACCTATCCGTGCCATTTATGAGTGGCCATCAGTACCACCTATGAGTGCCCATCAGTGCCGTATATCAGTGCCCATCAGTGCTGCCTATGAGTGCTCATCAGTGCCACCTATCAGTGCCCATCAGTGCTTTATATTAGTGCCACCTATCAGTGCCCATTAATGCTGCTTATTAGTGTTGCCTATAAGTGCTGCATATAAGTGCCACCCCCAGCAAATCATTCTCTGCAGCTATTACCTTTTGTACCACCACCCCCTCCCTTTAGAATGTAAGCTCTACGAGCAGGGCCCTCCTGTACCTTTTGTATTGTACTGTAATTGTGTTGTCCCCCCTTATACATTGTAAAGCGCTGCATAAACTGTTGGTGCTATATAAATCATGTAATAATAATAATAATGAGTGCCAATCAGTACTGCCTCGTCAGTGCATGTCAGTGCAGCCTCGTCAGTGCCCATCAGTGACGTAGAAAACGTACTTATTTACAAAGTTTTGTAACAGAAACAAAGATAAAAATTGTTTTATTTCAAAAAATTTTAGATTTTTTATTTGTAGCACAAAAAAATAAGAAAACCCAGAGGTAATCAAATACCAACAAAAGAAAGCTCTATTTGTGGGAAAAAAATGATAAAAATTTTGTTTGGGTACAACGTCGCATGATGGCGCAATTGTCACTCAAATTGTGATATCGCTAAAAGCTGAAAATTGGTCTGGGCAGGAAGGTGTATAAGTGTCCTGTATTGAAGTGGTTAAGCAGTAAACTGTATCCGAAAAAAAAAAAAAACAATAAATAATGCTTTTGGTTTGTTGATACTTTTTTGTTTTAAGTTTAAAAATGATTAAAGTGATTTTGCCCTGCTGTAACATTGTAATGTTGTAATAAAAAACAGTAATGACTTAAAAATCTCTCCCTTCTTCCTCTCTCTATATATTCCTCTCTCTCTCTCTCTCTCTCTCTCTCTCTCTCTATATATATATATATATATATATATATATATATATATATATATATATACAGCACTGTGCAAACGTTTTAGGGCAGGTGTGAAGAAAATGTTTGATATATGAATGCTTTCAAAATGCATGTGTAATTTTTTTTTAATCAATTTACAGAATGCAAAGTAAGGGAACAGAAGGCAAATCTAAATCAAACTGTCCTTTGGCTTTAAACCACTATTGGATTAATTCTTACACTTGCACACTTTATACACTAATGCCGCGTACACACAAGCAGATTTGTGTTGGAAAAAATGTGGATGGTTTTTACAACAGAATTTCACTCAAGCTTGGCTTGCATACACACGGTCACACAAAAGTTCTCTGAATGAAGTTCAATGCTTCCGAGCATGCGTGAAATTGTTTTCAAGCATGTGTAGGAATTTTGCACGTCAGAATTTGTACAGACAATCAGAATTTCCAATCAGAACTTTTTCCGACCGAAAAATAGAGAACCTGCTCCCAATCGTTTGTTGGCTGGAATTCTGCCAGCAAAAGTCAGGTGGAGCATACACACTGTCGGAATTTTCGACCAAAAGCTCACATCCGAGTTTTGCTGTCAGAATTTCTGGTCGTGTGTATGGGGCTTAACAAGTCAGGGATTTTGTGGCATTAGAATCAGGTCTAACCAATTATACAAAGAAGGTGCAAATGATCATCAATTTCATGTTTAGGTTGAAGCACAGTCATTAGCTAAAACAGAAACAGCTGTGTAGGAGGTTTAACCCTGGGTGAAATCAATCTAAAAGAAAAAACAAAAGGGATCTCTTCTAATGCCCCATACATACCGTCGAACATTCCGACCACAAAATCCTTTGGACTTTTTCCAACGGATTTTGTCCGAAACTTGTCTTGCATACACACGATCGGATTTTGTTGTCGGAAAATTTTAGATCCAGCTCTTAAATTTTTTCTGTCAGAAATTCCGACAGAAAAAGTCTGATAGAGCCCACACACAATCGGATTTTCTGACAACATAATCCGATCTAACTTTTTCCGTCGGAATTTCCGACCGTGTGTATGGGGCATAAGAGTAGCCATATCATCATATACTTCCCCCACTGAAGCAGGGTTCTGTTTTGTCAAGAAGAAAGATAGCTCTCTACAACCTTGCATGGACTATTATATTATAATGATATCATGATAAAAAATCTACCCATTGGCACTAATTCTTGAACTGTTTATCCATCTTGTGGAGAACTAATTGTCAAACCTCAGATCTGTGAGAAACATGTAATTTCATTCATATAAAAGGAAGTCAATCAGTGGAAAACTGTGTTTAGTACAAGGGATGTAATTATGAATGAGACCCTTTGGCCTTTGTAACCCTCCATCATCTTTTCTCCTATACTACAGCACATTTGGCACAATGGGCACTATGTTGCAGCAGGCAATAGTCCTTTAGAACTTTCACAAGTTTCCTGCCTAGGTAATGCTGTCTCCAAAGATTACCTCTCCATGGATCCAAAAAGATTGCTACTATCATCAACTGGCCTCTTGGCTTAGTGGCCTCAAAGCTTATCAGTGATTCCTGGGCTTTATGAACTATTATGGTAGTTTATTCACAACTTCACTGTGCTTGTCATCCTAATCACGTCCCTTACATAGAAGAATGCTGTTTCTAAGAACTGGCCTCCCAAAACGGTGTAAGCAATTCACACTCTCAAATAAACCATCCTTTTTGGTCCTGGTTTTTAAGGATGAACATTACCAAGCCTTTCTTTATTGAAGTTGTTCAAGAATCTCTTCTCTCTTTGACCCCTACATGTTCCAGTGTTACCACTGTTTCTGACTCCAGTGATTCTCTGTGATACCCTGTGTATTACAGACTGCAGCTTGAAAGCAGTACCTGTGATTCCCTGTGTGTTCTGCCAGTAACTTGTTACATGACCCTGTTCAATTCTCTGAGAATTAATGTCTGCATCCAGTCTTCCTACACTTGTGTCTTCAGGACATTTCAGACTTTGCCCCATGCCTAAAGTTACAGTGGTACAAGAGACATATTAATAACTTCTAGTATAACTCCTAGACTAGTAACCCCTGTGCTCCAACAGAACTTCATCCATGTACAGTGCATACTCAATCTCTGCTTGGGTGAGATTGAGAGCTGTAACCTGGGAGACATCAGTAGCAAAACCCATCACCCCCTATGGAGTTCTCAGGCGTAGACCAGGTGACTCTTTGGATCCTGTGTCCTGGCCCTTCTGAGGGTTCTCATAATGGCTGAACAAGTGGTCATGCTGACTCCATTCTCTTCAATGGCATTTGATAGCTTGTCCCCGCAGTGTGTTTTGCCACTCTGTGGCTTCACAAGGCTTTCTGTGTCTTCTCTGTTATTTACACCAACACCTGACCTCAGCTGCTATTACCAAGATCCCCTATCTGTGACAACTTTTCAACAAAATCTTTCAGTTGCTTAGCTGGGAAAAAAAAATCTTGCTTGTATCTGCATGTGAAAGATCATCCTAAATTAAAAGAGTATTTTTTTTTTTATATATTTGTTCGGTTTTCATATAAAAATACAAGATTTGTTGGTGCTGGAGTAGCCTTCTAGAAAAAGGTAATAAAGTAATAAACATAATATAACATAGTAAGCAGGATAAAACTGTGTGGTTTGGAGCCTACAAACATTAACAAAATAGCTAATAATACAGTATCTGGTCTAACAAGAGAAACTAACTGGAGGTTCTGCCAAAGTGGAGGTCAAAGGAGTAGAAGCATGTGAACATTCACTCTGAAAATGGGTAGAGAGATAACTACTATTATGAAGAAATATCAGATATTTCACATCAAATAATGTACAACCTAAACGGATAGATAAGGTGGCATGCCGGGGGGGAGGGGGGGGGGGGTATGTGGGGTTAAGGCATTGGAGGTGGCCTGGATTAAAAGACTATTTAAACAATAAGGAATTCATGTCTTGCTTTTTGTATGCTCAAATATTACAAATTGTTAGTGATGTCAGAAGAACAGTGTTGCACCGAAAAAAGATTTTCTTGGGTTGACTTAATGTTGTTTCGCTGCATTGGAGATGTTGGAGATATTTGAAATAATTGCTCTATCACCCACTAAAAAACAAAGACATTTGCCTAAAAGTTCTATAAGTATATTCATCACCGGCAAATATTTAACTTCATTAGAGTTGCACCTGGACACCTAGAATTAATTTTTAATCAATATTCATAGTGCAATTTATCCTTTCTAACTATCCAATCCAAACCAACATTTTATATATTTTAATAGCCAACATAAATAAATATGTGCAATTTAATGCAACTGCAAGTTCCATAGTAAATTATCTGCTCTGCCCTCAAGGTCTACATGTTAAAAAAAGAAAGGCTTATCACTGATTTACATGATATGCTATGGGAGAAAAGACATTAAATTATGTAAATGATTGCCACAGGGGGAAAAAAACTTTCCAACAATTCTGAGCAAAGAAAGTTCTGTTCATGTTTTTGATCAAACACAACATCTTGATTCATTTTCTGTCTCTGAAAATCATTATCTTTCTTTTGTGTACTCAGCAAAAATTCCCATTTACACCCTTACGATCACTGGATAATCATCACAAGCTATAAAGGCAAATTGAGCAGTAATTCAAAATATAAAGCTCACACTTAATGAAAGAGATGACCAAGCTGGAAGAGGAGCAGTTATTGTAGGCGTGTGGAAATAAATTGGCTCGTTAACTAAAATAGAGCACGAATAACAGAGCTGGACCATATTTAAGTTCACTTTTATCTGGAGAATCTTACTTATTTTCAATTTGTTAACTTTATTTCATAATAAAGAGTGGATGTTAATTAAAAGTTAGGCTTGTGAAGTTGAGAAAGTTTTGTATGATCTATAAAATGTTAAAATGTAAATCCCAGTTAATGGCTGCAATTAGCTTACACAAAGTCATCCGTTCATTAAAATATGGTTACAGATTATTAAGGTATTTCACTCTTATTTAAAGATGACTTGATTTCACACATTCACAGAGCAGACTTATCCTTTATCCTGGTATAGATCTTCAAAGTAACTGATATTTTTGAGTATGATTGAGTAGACTGAATCTGGCAGTGGCAGTTATACAGTGCCTTGCAAAATTTTTCACCCCCCCCCCCGTCATTTTTGTTGCCTCACAACCTGCAAGTAACATGGATTGTTTGAGAATTTTCATCATTTAATTTACAGAGCATGCCCACAACTTTGAAGATGTTTTTTTTATTTATTATTGAACAACAACTAGGACAAAATTCCCCTAAAATAAATACTTTGTAGAGCCACCTTTTGCAGCTATCATAGCTCCAAGTCAATTTGGATAGGTCTCTATGAGCTTGCCACATCTTACCACTGGGATTTTTGCCCATTCCTCCTTGCAAAACTGCTCCAGCTCCTTCAAGTTGGATGGTTTGCACTTGTGAACAGTAATCTTTAAGTCTGACCACAGATTTTCTATTGGATTGAGGTCTGGGCTTTGACTAGGCCATTTCAACACATTTACATGTTTTCCCTTAAATCACTCAAGTGTTGCTTTAGAGGTGTGTTGGAGTCATTGCCCTTCTGGAAGGTGAACTTCAGTCCTAGCCTCAAATCACACACAGAGTGGTACAGGTTTTGCTCAAGAATATCCCTGTCATTAGCACTAGGGATGGGCCAAACAGACCCTTGTTCAGTTTTCACCAGAACTTCCGAACACCATGAAAGTTCGGACCCAAATAACGAACCACATTAAAGTCAATAGGACCCGAACATCAAAAATCAAAAGTGCCCATTTTGAAGGCTTATATGCAAGTAATTGGGCTTACAATGGTTATAGGGGTCTGTTTGTAAAAAAATAAAAAAAAATAAAAAAAATTGTATTTTTAAATGAGCAGTGATTTTTACATTTTTAAAATAAAAGCATAAAAATAAAAAAATCCTTCCAATATAGTGCCTGGGGGTCCCCTTAGTCTACCTGTAAAGTGGAAGATCTGTACCATGTCTAGAATCCGCTGCAGCAATAACTGCCTTAATAAAGCCAAAAAAATGAAAATTTTCATGCAAGCTTCCTTTATTTTGCTCAGCAACAGCTGTGGAGCCAGTGTGAATAATGAGGCCATAATGTAGTGCACTGGGAACAAGATTAGAGATTGTTTGGATACATTCTGGTGTCATTTTGACTTTGGCTAGAAGTAACGGGTGTTTGGGTGTCGGTGGCGCCTTCCCACAGTAACCCTATAGAGGTAATCTTAATGAAAGCAAGAATTGGCCTTGCTGTAAAAAAAATGAAATGATATGCACCTGTCACAGAGGTGCAGAAAAATTGGTCTTTGAGTGTTAACTGTGCTCATGAAACCTATACCAAAAACATTCTTCCAGATTAAATGATTGAACACCCTTAAAGCTCGAAGTCCTGTAGAGATTCCACATCCCAAAAAGACTTAATCAGTGACATCGGCATCAGGGGCTTCATACCTGGTAAACTAGGACTGCTTCATTTTTATAAAAGTCAAACAGTCCAAGGGGTCTGTGGACAGACACGTTCAATGATCAGTAACAAAATCTCCTGCAGCACTGAATGCCCATTCTGAAAGCACACTGGATACAGGGCAGCCCCACAACTCAATAGCATACTGGACAAGTTCTGGCCAGCGGTCTATTCTCATGACCCAGTAAGTCAGTGGATCGTCAGCTGGAAAGCTCTCAACCTCTGTTTTGGCCCCAAGGTAATCATCCACCATATGATGCAGACACTGCTGATGGGATGTGGAAGCTGACAGCCCTGAGCGGCGAGGACTAAAAAAATTCCAAAATGCCTCACTTAGGCAGACGCCTTCTCCAACACTCCTCTCTTGACCAACAGATGACTCAAAATTATGTTTTCCCCCACAATGTAACCCATTGGAGTCAGGGAGAACATTCAATAAAATCATCTTTAATTTGTCCTCAAGAGATTTTATGTTCTGCACTCTCTGTAGGGACAGGATAAGTTCTGAGACTTTCCTCTTATAATGGTGGTCAAGGAGGGTTGCCAACCAGTAATAATCCTTCTCCTTTATGCCACGTTTTCTTGGGTCCTTTCGCATGCTGTGAAGCATGAGGTTGCTCATGTGCCTCAAACTTGCAGAGGCTTGAGAAACAGGCTCCTCGGGGTCACTCAGGATGAAGCATTTACAACTTCCTCCTCCCAGCCAAGTACTACTCCCAAGAGTCCAGGGGTTGGAAAGCCAACACTTAAAGATGAATGTCTTCTTCTTCTTCAAAGACTATGAAAGTGCCAGAATCCTCCCCCTCATACTCCTCTCCTCTCTCCTCCTGTGTGTTCTGTGACATAGGAATGATGGTATCTGGATAAAGTGGGCCTTGAGAGGAAAGGAAGTTCTCCTCTTCCTCCTGCTGCTCTGCCTCCAGTGCCCTGTCCATAATGCCATGCAGAGTCTGCTCCAGCAGGAACATAACAGGGATTGTGTCACTGATTTATGCACTGTCAATGCTCAACATCCATGTGACCTCCTCAAATGGTGACAATACAGTGCATGCATCCTTAATGATCAGCCATTGGCTTAGGGAAAAAAAGCTGAGGCAGCCTGAGCCTGTTGACAACCCCCTGCTGCATTTATAGCAACTGCAGCATTGCCAAAGTCGAGTTCCACCTGGTGGGCATGTCACAAATCAGGCGGTTTATGGGCAGGTATAATTCCCGCTGAATTTAAGCCAACTAAGCACTGGCTGTGTATGACCACCTGAAATAGCTACAGACTCTTATGGCTTGTTTTAGTAGATCTTGAAACCCTGGTTATGTACTTACGAAAAACTTCACCACCAAATTGAGGACATGTGCCAGGCATGACACATGTGTCAACTTTCCCTGTCCAAGGGCAAGAGGTTTGAGCCATTATCAAACACCACCATTCCTGGCTCCAGCTAGCATGGTGGTAACCACCTCTGGGCCTATCCCTGCAGAGCTGAAAGAATCTCTGCTCCAGTGTGGTTCCTGTCCCCTAAACACACCAGCTGAAGCACTGCATGGCACCTTTTACACTGACTCATGGAATAGTCCTTTGAACGCTTAAGAGGGCACCTGATGTTCATAGGACAATTCTGCAGAGGAGAACATGGAGGTGGAGGAGGAGGGGGTAGAGCTCACAGGTGTGGAATCATCACCACCAGCTGTATAGAGACATGGGGGCACAAAAAGCTGCAGCACTGAGCCCTGCCCTGCATACTTTCGATATGCTAGCAGCACTACCCAGTGTACTGTGAACAAAATATATTGTCCCTGCCCATGCTTGCTGGACCACCTGTCAGCAGTAAGGTGGATTTTATGGCTGATTGCCTTGCCCAATGATGCCAGAACATTCCCTTCCAAGTGATGTTAGGGAGATAGAACGAACTTACCTGAAAAGTAGTAGCAACGAGGAACCTGCCATTGTGGTCCAGCATATTGTGTGAATTCACAGAAGGGGGCAGAATTTACCAGGCTGTAAGGCAGAAGTTGGAGAGCCAACAGCTTTGACAAGCTTGCATTTAGATGCTGTGCATGTGGGTAGCGGAACTGTATTTTTCTTTCCTCTGCCACAGATGGGGCAGAGAAATTTGCTGGCTACAGTCTACAGCTGGTGGTGTGTTGCTGTAAGATTGCTGCTAGGACCTGGAACACCCTGTGCTATACCATCACCCCTGTCAGTGGAGGCTGCTGAGAGGTAATGATTCGGTATAGCAGGGGCAGACTGAAGTGGGTAAGGAGAATGAGAAGGAGGAGGAACAGATTTGTGCCCCTTTTGTGCGGCTTTTAGGTGCTCTTGCCAAGGGGCTGAGTGGTTGGATGCTAAATGTCTTGTTAGGCATGTGGTACCCAAACGGCTGGTGTTTTTGCCACGTTTGATGTGCCTGAGACACAGTTTGCAGATAGCAACAGTGCGATCTGCTGCAGATGTGATGAAAAGGCCCAGACAGCTGAGCTTTGGGGAGTGGGCCAGGAGATAATATCTGCAGAATGTGATGGAATAGGGTGGCTGCTCTCTACTCTTTCTTGATGTCGGCCTCCTTGGGGTTGTGCTACCTCATCTTCAGTTTCCTCCTCTGCCCTATCAGGCACCTAAGTCGTATCAGTGACCTCATCATCATCAATATCATCATCATTTCCATCTCCTCCATCTTCATCATTACCACTGGAGACAACTTGGCAATACACTGCTGCTTGGGGAACATGAATGCCAATTTGTCTACCAATGTTCCTCCCTCTCTCTAGGCTCATGTTTCTGTCATCCTCAACCTTAGAACCAATATCTGAATCCAGTATTGGATGAGCATCATCAAGGAGCAAGTGGCTGACGCTGTGGTCAAATAACTCAGCGGACTCCTCAATGGCTGATGTTAGGGCTATGGCAGGAATAGATGTGCACAAGGAGGCAGGTATATCCACTCTGGCAACTGCAGGGGACTGCACACTTGTCTCTGCTTGTGTGACAGAGAATAAGGAAGGTTTATTAAGCCAGTCCACCACCTCATCTGCATGCTGTGGCTGGATGGCATGGGCAAATTCACTAAACAGAGGAAATGATGCTCTGCCTGAGAAGTGACCACCACGTCCACCTTTTGCCTGTGGACAGATTTGTTGCTGGCCTCCTTACATTGCCAAGGGAACGTCTAACTCTCCTTGTTGTCCTCCCGGACATTATTAAGATGGAGGGTGAACTATATGGCTGTAAACTGGCAGTAACGCACACAGAAGTAAATGGCATTAAACTGGCAGTAATGCACACAAAACTATATGGCATTAAACTGCCAGTAACACACACAAAAGTAAATGGCATTAAACTGGCAGTAACGCACAAAACTATATGGCGTTAAACTGGCAGTAATGCACACAGAACCATATGACATTAAACTGGCAGTAACGGACGCAAAACGATATGGCGTTAAACTAGCAGTAATGCACGCGAAACAATATGGCATTAAACTGGCAGTATCGCACAGAAAACGATATGACATTAAACTGGCAGTAATGCACAAAACTATATGGCGTTAAACCGGAAATAATGCATACAGAACTGTATTAAACTGGCAGTAACGCATGTAAAATGATATAGTTCCTAATTTTGTCCCAATATAGGTGTTATGCTTTATATACACTGCGCATGAGTGAAACTCCGCCGGCCTCTGACCTTCTATCTAGTATATTCCCCACCGCCTTGTCTTTCGGTGCAGTGGAAGAGCACATGGCGGTGACAGAGCAGGTGCCTGAGAGGAAAGCAGCAATGATGAGGAAAGCCACAAATGTCCTGATCCCAGAGGATATTTAAGGCCTCAAATAAGGCCTTTGCAGAGATGGTGGAGATGATGGATATCTTCAAGAGGGCCGGCTATGACGCGAAGCATGGACCTTACCCAAACCCAAATGTAAGAAAGGCCATCATCCAAATAACCCCCAGTGTGTCAACATGTTCTATCTACCATCACAGGATATCAATGTACGCGTTTTGGGGGTGCAAATCCTTCCTCGAAACTCAAGTAGATGAGAGGAAGGGTTTGCACCCCGAAACATGTCCACTGATCCCCCATGATGTTGACATTAGGCATGGGATCAGGAGGGAAATCCCCATTTTGACTCTAAATTTGTGTGCATCTTCAAAATTTGGCTTTCACAGGGACAACTTCACCCCATCTGATGAAGGCAATACCAACACAGTTTGGACATACTAACATCTGATATTGCCTTCAATTTATCAAAGTTGAACTTTGTAAGTTCCCAGGTTGTGTATTGTTGTATGGTTTAAAAAAAAACATGCCTGTTTACCACAAAAAAAAGGATATTTCTACTGTGACCAAAAAAATGTTATTTCAAAAATATGTTGGTTTGTGAAAAACCCTTTTCTAAACACACATGTGAATGTGCACAGAGTAAAAAAAAATCTACTCACCAATGTGTGGCTTTTTCTTTCAATGCTCAATAGCAGTTATTTGCTTAAAGAGGGAGTCCACCCAAAAAAATAAAAAATATTAATATTAGCAGCCAAGGCCGATCGATCGCTCGGCTCTCGGCTGCTGCCGCCGCCATCCTCAGTGAGGGAATTTAGGGAGTGAAGCATTGTGGCTTCACTTCCCAGTTCCCTACTGCGCATGCGTGAGTCACGCAGCTCAATGGGAATGGTCCGCGCTGTCTCCGGGACTCGTGTGTGTCCCAGCAGACTGTGCGGTGGGACAGGAAGAAGCATAGACTCCTGTGGGAGTCTATGCCCAGAAGAGGGTGCAAATACCTGTCTTAGACAGGTATCTGCACCCCCCTCCCCCCTTAAAGGTGCTAACTGTGGCACCGGAGGGGGGGGGGTGGGTTCCTATGAGCGGAAGTTACACTTTAGGGTAGAATTCGGCTTTATGTTGTTGTTTACAGTGACAATGGGGGTTATTTACTAAAGGCAAATACAGTTTGCACTACAAAGTGCAAAGTGGATTTATACAGTGCTTTATAATTTGCATCAATCAGGCCATTTTCATAACTCCAAAATATAAATTGATGGTGCGGAAAATGATGAATATTTTAAGCATTAATGCATTACATACATACATTCTCTCCCACATACATTAACAACAAAAACAAGGTGTGTGTGTAGCAGACCCACAACATAATAGCTGAAGAAGAGATTGTCAGCTCATGTATCAAAGAAATTACATTTGCACCATTGCAGAAAATGGGCAAAAAACAAGCACATTGGATAACCTAGGAGACAGCTATAAGAAACACAAGCAGTAAACCAAAGGTAAATATTATTTAATTTTAAAATACAAATGTATTTAAAAAAGGTTTGTTAAACATTTTCTGGCATATCAATGGCACCCCTACCCGCAAAGTACTCCATATATTTTTGACGGACCTTGGGGGTGCTTTGGGGGGGCAAGCCAGGACAGCCAGCTTAAAGCGCCTTCAGGGTTTGGTCTTGAAATCTGGCCTCAGGCCCAACTGAGGCCACATAGTTCATAGAATTTCTCCTTAAAAAGTTGTGAAGTATGCAGCATGAAAAAATTATATGGTTACGTTTATAATTCGCCATGTTGATTGGCATAAGGAATAGGCGGAACTGGCTATCCATTATCCCGAAAGCATTCTCCACCGCTCTCCTGGCTCTGGCCAGCCGTAGTTAAAAACCCTCTGGTCCAGGGTGAGGGTCCTCATTGGGAACGGCCGCATCAGGTATTCACGCAGCCCAAACGCTTCATCAGCGTCAAAGACGAATGGCAGACCAGCCACGTTGTCTTCCAGAGGTAGCAATCCCAAAACACCACACTGGAGCCGTCTGTAGAACTCGGTCTGGGTGAGAACTCCACTATCCCACATCTGGCCATTCTTCCCCACATCCACATAAAGAAAATCATATGTCACCGACACCACTGCCAGCATCACAATACTATTAAACCCCTTGTAGTAATAGTATGACTCTGAGTTGGGGGGTGGGACTATGTAGACATATTTCCCATCTATTGCCCCTCCGCAGTTGGGAAATTCCCTCCACTGAGCATATTGGGAAGCCACAGTTTGCCATTCCTGTTGCGTTGAAGGAAACTGGGGCGTGAAACAAGAAAAAAATTAATTAGGACTTTTGCACATAACATTGCAAGCAAATTAGACACAAATATTATTGGCCAACATAAGTATAACATTTGTTTGAAGAAGCATTTAAATAAAAAAAAAAACTAAGGTCGGCTTGCGCGCTGAAGAAGATGGCTGCTTAAGCCTAGAGCTCTCCACAGCCGACCGTTTAACAGCATAAAAACAGGCAGGTATTCTCCTCTAAAAACATACCTAAATACTCTGCAGTACTCCTGGGACAGTAGGGGCAATAATATCTCGCAAAAGAGGACAAGAAAGGGGACCAAAAAAGCTGTCATCATTTACATTTAAACAGAGCAGTGAGCTGACTAAAATCCAAGATGGCGCCGCCGGAGCTGTGAGGAAAAATAATAAAACTCACACAAACCTTTCTGATAGCCATCCACCTGAAATGGATGAGAAATTATCTTCCTCATATTCTAATGGCTCCTCTCAACTATCCCCAACATCTCAGGGACCCGCAAAATCACGGGTGAAGCTGGATTAATCTTGTCAGGCAGCTGATACTGTGAACACAGCTCTGCATAGTGATAATGCTATGTCCTCATTACAGACATCTATAGCTGCTTTCCCAACATCAGGTCAGCCAGTACTAGATACCACACTGAAAGAAATGCTTGTGTCATTACAATCATCTATTATATCTAATCTATCCTCCATGATTCATAAATTCTCTCTTGATATGAAACATATGGATGGTAGACTGCAATACGTTGAAAACAAAATGGAGGAATGCACTGAAACAGTGAATGAACTAGTGGATGCATGTACAGAACAAAAAGATGATTCCATGTGGGTCAAGATGAAATTGGCAGATCTCGAGGACCGCTCACTTCGAAACAACATTAAAATGAGAGAAATAACAGAGTCAGTTCTACCTATGGACTTACGTAACTATGCAAATACACTATTTTCTACATTATTGCCAGAATTATTGCCGATTGAACTTACAATCGATCGCATTCATATAATTCCCAAACCAAAACATCTAGAAGAATCAATTCCCAGAGATGTTATTCTGCGAATTCATTTTTATCAAGCTTAAAGAGCAAATTCTCTCCAAAGCGAGGGAGCTACCTACTCTGCCACCACCATACTCAGATATATAATTAATTTCCGATCTCTCGCAATTTACACTTCAAATGAGAAAACAGCTCAAAACTGTAACGAAGGCTTTATCTAATCAAAAGATCACATACAAATGGAGACATCCAGCCACTATCTTGACCACTTACAACGGGAAACATTTTGCTATATCTACCATTGAAGATGGCATGCAATTACTCCAAACATGGGGTATTATAGTTAATCTTCCACATAACACCCCTGCCTTGAAGGAAAAACCAAATTTGTTCCACTTTGGACAAAAACGTGAACAAAATAGAATTAAATACAAATGAACTACTCCTGCCTGTTAACTCATATGCATTACTGACATATACGGTCTGGTTTGATGCTCAATACCTTACTACTTGAACCTTTGAGTGGATTACTGCTGACTCTTGGAAAATCTTTTTTTTTTTTTTACTCTTTTATTTATTATTTTCTTCTCTCCCTTTTTTATTTTTTATTTACTTATTTATTTTTTAATTAATAATTTATTTATTTATTTTTCCTCTTGCAATATATATTGCCAAATAACTACTAATAGAGTAATAACTAATTTTTTCATAGGTTTGAAAAAAAAAAATCTACATTGTTGTGTGCATGATTTAATAGTAACTGTGAACTGATCATATAACAAATACTTAGATATTTAGTTTAAGCGTTATAGAAACTAGAGAATATTCTTTTAGGAATATATAGAATTATAGTAACATCTAATTTTAATATATATTAATATGTCTTTCAAAATATTGTCCATAAATGCAAGGACACTGAATCACCCAGCGAAACTAACCTCTATGTGGAGGCCTGCCTTATCCTTTAATTGTGACATATTATGTGTTCAAGAGACATTTTGCTAAAAATGCATCTCCCAAATGTCAACATAAACTTTTTCCTCATATTTTTCAAACAAAATTCTCCAAAAAACAAATTAAAAAAAATAGCTATTAGAGATACTATTACATTTCAATTAGATAATTGTATCACTGACCCTGAAGGTCGCTATATTTTTTTGATTTGTACCATTAACAATATTCAGTACACCCTTGTATCTATTTATGCTCTGAATATGAAGAAATGCATTTCATAAAAAAACTATAGAGGAGGCGAAGAAAGTTTAAAAAGGACACCTCCTGATATGTGGAGATTTCAATTTGATTCAGAACAATGATATGGATTCTTCTGCTAAGTCCAAACGCTATGCTTCTCCCCTTGATAAGTTCATAACTTCGAACGACTTATTTGATGTGTGGAGATGTGGACATGCTAATGAAAGGGATTACACATATTTGTCACCACGGCACAATACCTACTCCAGAATTGACTTATTCTTGACAGATAAATGGCTGCTTGACAAGATTTCATCCTCCCATATACATACGGCCACGTGGTCAGATCACGCTCCCATTAGCATGTCCATAACAACCACATCATCCCAACCAAATTCATATATATGGAGAGCTAATAACTATATTCTCCAAAATGAAAATGACTCCACAACACTCCAACAACACCCTACTGAATTCTTTTCAATTAATTTGACATCTATATCTGACCCAATGATATTATGGAATGCTCATAAAGCTGTTATGAGAGGGGTGTTTATGCAATTAGGTTGTAAAGCTAAAAGAAAGAGAACTCAGAGAATGGATGAACTTACTAAGGAGATAGCCAAAGCTGAGGAACACAATAAAAATGATCCTTCTCCTTTCATTAAAACACAAATTTTCCCGTTACGTAATGAATTAAGAACCCTACTTCTAGAGACACATGAGCAATCCTATAAAAAATTCAGAGCTACCACTTATGCAACAGGGAACAAAGCAGGGAAAACAATGGCATTACGCATTAAAGGTTATCGATCTAAGACTAAAATTCCATTCCTCTACCATCCTCACACTAATGAAAAATTGCTTAAGCCTTCTTCAATAGCTGAAGCATTTAGTTCATATTATAATGATTTATATAACATTAAGAACGATGGCGATACCCATCAACCTTCTCAGGAGAAGATTGACACCTTTTTGGAGAGTGTCAAACTCCCATCTATTTCCCCACAACAATTAGAATTTCTCAATTCTCCCTTTACTGTCCCTGAAATTCTACAAACTATCCGTATTCTTCCTAACTTGAAGTCACCTGGTCCAGATTGCTTTATAGGGGAATATTTAAAAAAAATTCAAAGTACTCTAAGCACCTATACTATGTGACATTTATAATTTAGCAGCCAATTCTTCATCATTTCCCAATGAAATGCTGAATGCTCTTGTTGTAACTCTTCCAAAACCATCTTCACCTAAAAATTTTAGACCAATTTCCTTACTCAATTTAGATGTTAAAATGTATGCGAAACTTATAGCCAAAAGACTAGATCGTTTGTTACCCTCTCTTATCCATAGAGATCAATCGGGTTTCACCAAAGGAAGACAAGCATCGGATGCTACTAGAAGAATGATAAATATAATACACCATGTAGAACTCACCAAATCGCCATCCCTGTTTCTGTCACTTGACGCTGAAAAAGCATTTGATAGAGTTCATTGGGGATACCTGTCATCAGTTCTGACTAAATTTGGCTTAACAGGTCAAATCAACAAAGCAATATTAGCCCTGTACTCAGTCCCCTCAGCTCGAGTGTATACTACGGATTCTTTATCACCTCCATTCCCAATAACAAATGGTACACGACAAGGATGCCCCTTATCCCCCCTAATTTTTAACCTTGTTATTGAACCCCTAGCTGAGAGTATTAGGTCCAACAAAAAAATTCTAGGAATTACCATTGCTGAACAAGAACATAAAATCAACTTTTTTGCAGATGATGTTGTTCTTATGATTACTGATCCTGTGAAATCCTTACCGGAAATTCAGGAAACACTAAATATGTTCAGCAAAGTTTCTTATTAAAGGCTTAATGCGAATAAATCTTGTATATTGAACTTGGGGATAGATGAAAATACTAGTAAACATCTTAAATTAAAATTCCCTTATACATGGACTGAAAGTACAATTAAATATTTGGGTATTAAATTATCAAATTCATGTAAAACACTGTTCCAATATAATTATATTCCACTTCGTAATGCATTACAAGAAAATCTCACTAAACTAGCATCCCATGAATTTTCATGGATGGGACATTTGGCAGCATTTAAAATGCTTCACCTTCCACAAATTTTATACTTTTTTAGAACTCTCCCTATTCCAATTCCATTAAAATATTTCCAATCCCTTCAGACTCTGTTTTCTAGATTCATCTGGCAGGGTAAAAAATCTAGATGTGCTCATTCAAACTTAGTGAAGAAACGTCAAGCTGGGGGAACAGGGTATGTGGCTTTCCAAGATTATTATTTAGCCTCAGTTCTTACACAGTCTAAGGAATGGTTTCTATCTCCTCCATCTACATTTTGGGGGAAGACGGAAACTGAATTATGAATCAATTCTAGCTCTTCGGCCTCACAAAAAAGAACATACTCATAAAATATGGCAGCCATGGTTAGAATGGGCTAGTCCCCAAAACATTGCACGAGTTCTTTGTTCCTAGATAACTTGAATTAAAAAATTACTTACCCCGCTCTAATATTTTAATCTTTGTTTTGTATCTATTAAAAGACAGGTTACTATTACTGTCCCGAACACAGTTTAGCACCCATAGGGGTGTTCGGGAATATATTTAGGTTCATCATCTTTGAATTACTTGAATTGGCAGTATATAAATATATGAAGATAATATTTATATTACTTTTGTGTATTGTCTCCACAATGGATGTATTAATAACCTCCCAATCATTCTCTTTATTATCCCTATTATAATTGAGATAATTAATATGGTTTTCTTTATATTATATTTTTTATTATTTTTGGATACTTCTATCTATGTATCTAAATACTGTAACTGATCTGTTATTTAGTCATAATTTCTGTCATTTGTCTTGATAAAAATGTAAACTTTAATAAAAACGATTGATTAAAAAAAAAAAAACTAAGGTCCACTTATCAGATTCCTCACCCCCCTCTGATGGTCCATTGTAAAAATTTTAGGGAGGGGTTAGATGTTTTGGACAGGTAGCCCTCTCCAGTTCATTGAGAGCTGAATGCATAAATAATGTGTGTTTCTTTGGCCAGACCCTCCTTTACTTACACTGTTGGCAGCCTACTGGACAGGTAAGAAGTGTCATAATTCAAAGATATGAATACACACACTGTCCAAATTGAAGCACGTTTTTACATTCTGAAATTATCAAGATAATAGGAGAACAATACTTTAAACAATACCATTTGAAAGTATTCAGGCAGGACCTTTCACTACATGCTTTGGTGAATTCATGAATAAATCTAAACACAAAAGAGGTAGGTATAGTGTGTAGGGGTTTGGCAAGGTCAGCAGATTGGTATCGGTTGACTTAGCAGTTGGAGGGAGGGATCCAAATAATTTGGTGAACCCCAAAAAAAGCCTCTTGCACTCTGCCTGAATTTAAGGACACAAATAACATTTAAACACATTTTAGGGGGTGTTTAGTATAATGCACTACTATGGAGCTGACAAAATATCAAGTGACTAGGCTAGGTGTGCATGGGCCCAGGATAGCATGCTGGGTAGGTTAGTGAAGGCAAATATGCATGAAGAACAAAAAAGAAGCTTTAAAAAGTTCCAGTATGCATGAGGACAAAGAGGACATTCACAACATATTACAATCATGGTAATTAGGGAATGATGAAATAAATACAATATATTAGCAAACATTAAACACATAGAATGTGATGTTAAAGAATAAAACTTACCTTAAAGTGGTGTTCCACAAAAAAATGCATTAATGTGCCTAAAAAAAATAAAAAATAAAACATTTGGATTTTTTTTTTTTTACTCACTCAATGGTGGTCCCTCGTAGTCTGCCTCCTTCAGTGCCTGGGCTCCTGACATCACTTCCCCCTTGGCTTCAGGAAAGGCTCAGCTCTGCCCCTCCCTCTTGTCAATCATCTGGGACATGTGACAGGGCCCAGATGATTGTGCGGCCAATCACAGTGCGCGGCGCCACTCATGCATGCACAGTGGATGCCCACAGTTACAATACCAGCGCCGCCAAACGGAGGGGGAGATGAGCGGGGCTTTGCTGGACCTTGGGACAGGTAAGTGTCCAATTATTAAAAGTCAGCAGCTGCAGTATTTGTAGCTGCTGACTTTTATTTTTTATTTTTATAATGGGAACACCTCTTTAATATAGTCCTTCGGCAGGACCTGAATGATGGCAGGACAGGTCTCTGGAATAATGATTCCCAGAGCCTGGGGGGAGATGCCTGTTGAGAACTTGATGCCCTGCAGACTTATCCCTGTCGCTAGCCTCTGTTCAGGAGTGATGGCTTGCTGCATGCAGGTGTCCTGCTTGGTAATATAAGGGGACAGCAAAGCCAACAAATGGTGAAAAATGGGGTCCATCATCCGGAGATAATTCCTGAAATCATCAAAAGCATATAGGAGAGAATAGGTCACGCCGGAGCAACCAATACTTCATCCATGAACTCCTCCTTGCCCTGTTCATGGACTGGGCTTGGGTCAAAGTAAGAACCCCAACACCAAGCCCCTGCACAGCACGAACTCTACGATGAGTACGTACACGCAACATGGCTTCAAAACGGTCGGCTGATCAGAACAAACTAACAGAACGCAAGGAAAATCAAAAAAGGGCCTGAGAAGAGCGATCTGAAAAATCAGAAACGAGCGGACAAGAACTCACTGAAAATCAAATACATACTATAAACGCACGCACTGAAACCCAGATGTGAACTGACTACACGCCCTGAAAACGAGTTACGAACCCACAAGCACAAACTGAAGAGCAGTAATGATCTGAAAAGCGCAAATCGAAATCGTCTCTCACCAAACTTCTACTAACACGACATTAGCAGAAGGAGCCCAAAGGGTGGCACACTGGCTATTGAACTTACTCTTTATAGTGCCATCTTACGTGTTGTACTTCAGTGCATTCTTGACGATCGGAATTTCCCACAACATTTGTGGCCCATTGTTGTGCCAAACATCCACGACCATCCCCTTATGTTGCAGCATGATAATGCATGGCCTCATGTTGTTAGGATATATACACAATTCCTGGAAGCTGAAAACGTCACCCATTGAGCATGTTTGGCATGTTCTGGATCGGCATATACAACAGTGTGTTCCAGTTCTTGACAATATCCAGCAACTTTGCACAGCCATTGAAAAGGTATGGACCAACATTCCACAGGCCACAATCAACAACCTGATCAACTCAATACATAGGAGGACATGTGCTGCACTGTGTAAGGCAAATGGTGGTAACACCAGATACTGACTGATTTTCGGACCCCCCCCCGACCCCTTCGGATTTTTCTGATGGATTTTCGCCCAAACTTTTCTTGCATACACCTGGTCGCACAAAGTTGTCGGAAAATCCGATAGTTCAGAACAGGGTAATGTACAACATTTACGACGGGACTATAAAGAGGCCAGTAGCCAATAGCTTTCATCTCGTAATTTATTCTGAGCATGCGTGGCACTTTGTGCGTCGGAATTGTCTATACACGATCAGAATTTTAACAAACGGTTTGTTGTCAGAAAATTTTAGATCCAGATCTCAAACTTTGTGTGTCGAAAATTCCAACAAAAAAAGTCAGATGGAGCTCCCACACGATCAGAATTTCTGACAACACAATCCGATCACACATTTTCCGTCGGAAAGTCCGACCGTGTGTACAGGGCATAATACTGCATATTTTAGAGTGGGATTTTATTTTGGCCAGCCTAAGGCACACCTGTGCAATAATCATGCTGTCTAACCAGCATCTTAATATGCCACACCTGTGAGGTGGCTGGATTATCTCAGCAGTGCTCACTAACACAGATTTAAGCCCCATACACGCTATCAGATATTCTGCTGATTTTTGTCTTCAGATTTACCAAAATCATGTAGTGCAAGGGCCTGTCTGACTGCTTACACATTTAAACTCCTAAGGTTTGAATCTAATAGTGCATATAGGGCTTAAGACAGATTTTGTGAACAATATTTGCGAGAAATAGGCCTTTTGTGTACATAGAAAACGTTGTCGATCTTTGCGTTCAGCTCATGATAAATAGGGGCATTTATAATTTTGCTCTGTGTATATATATATATATATATATATATATATTGTGGTAGTTCGGAATCTCCAATCCTGGGACCGGGTTTTGGGAACAGCCAGCAGTCTGGCTGGATGATTGCACAGGTGGGTCTTGGGCTTAAAACAAAGCCAACACCATGGTTCTGGGCTCCACCCTCCCGAGGAGTCCAGGCGTGTAAGGGAGAAGAAGTGTGCAGGTCTGCACAGGTCGGTCTGTCAGAGTAGACAGAGGGTCCAAGCTTGTGGGCTGAAAGAGAAGCTGTTAAAGAGTGCTGAGGTACTGGGTGTACGGGAACTCTGTTAAAGAGCCAAGAGGGCTGCAGCAGAAGTCTGAGCAGCAGTGCTGCTAAAGAGAGCCAGGTGGCTTGGTATTTTTGGTTCTACATACATTACTGCTGTGGAAAGCTGAAACCCCTGTGTGGGCAACTATTTTGTTATCTGACTTTTCTTTCTTTAATAAAAGTGGGCCTACGAGCCCTTAAACGACATCTGGTGTGGATCCAGCTCACTGGTAAGCTCTACCTTTAAGCTAAAATAACCCCCAAATATTACAAGTGGTGTTCGAATGCGGGCAGAAGACGGTGGAATCCGGGTCCTTGCTCTACAGTAAGTTCAAGTCAGGAACTATTGGCTGTGTGTGGAAGTGCAGCCAGGCAAAAGGCATTGCATGTTGCAGGTGGTGTACCTGTGAATGAAAAGTCAATTTTTTTATTTATTTTTTTCCTTGCTATGAACTGTGCTTGTGTGCATGAGACAGAACAATCAGTGTGTGCAATGTGCAGGTGAGGAAAGCTTGCATGAAGAGAAAAGCAACTTGCTTTAAAAGAGACACTTTCATTTTTCTGGACTGTTTAAAGTTGCTCTGGAGTCTCTAAGTATGGGGCGGTCAAAGCTCTTAAAAGAAGCCAGGTTTGCTGAAATGAGAGACAGAGCTCTGTGGTTGGAGGGGATGTTACCGCCTGAACGAGCCCCATACATACCTGATCAGAGTTTATCAAGGAGAAAAAGGGCTGGGGTTGTCCCTAGCAACCCTGGTGCAATGAGTGCACAGGTGACTGCTGTTATGGAGAGTCCACCAGCATTTGAATCTGCAGTGGATTGGTGCAAGCGGCATTTAGCAGCCCTGGACCAAGCTACAGAGGAAAGGAAGCCAACCCTCAGTGCAAGGGGAAAGCCGCTGGATGTCCATAACTGGAAGAGGGCTGTTGTTGCCCCTGGCAAAGCTGATGCAGTTAAAACAGCTAATGTGAAAAATGTGAATGTGTCACAGCATGAGACGGGATCCAGCAGAGAGAAGCCCATGCTATATGCAAGGAGAGAGGCTGATCAAAGGCTGAGGATGAGAGTGGTTGCCCATAGCAACGCAGAGGAAGCCAGTCGGGCTGTTGCTGTGCCATGGGCTATGTCTAATAAGGATCGTGGAAAGCAGCTTAAGGAGGAGCCAATTTTTCATGTTGGAGAGAGCCAGCAAAGTTCTGCTGGGAGAGTGCGGTCTCCCATGGCAACCGGAGTGAAATTTATGCCTGAAAGGAGCTGCAGTAGAGGTTTAGTTCAGCGTCCCCACAAAGAGGCCTGTGCATTCCGGCCAGCTGGGAATCACCAGGAGAGAATCGCTTTGGGAAAAAATCGTCCAGTACCATGCCTGGAGTGTGGCCAGCTGGGGCATGGCATGTTTTCTTGCCCTAGGTTGTGGAATACGGCTGGAGATAATGTTGCTGAGAAAGTTTTGTCTGTAGGCCCAGATTCCGGTGAAAATATGTTTGCAGTCACCCCTAGCAACAAGAAGTTTCCTGTTGTGCCTGCAGGGGGTGCTAAACGGTGGGAGATGCCTGCTGTAGTTTCATCCCATGGCCACCAGGAGGAGTTGGCCAGTAAAAGTGCAGCAGAGGACTGGTGCATAAGACGACGTACTCAAATGAAGATGGTGACCCCAACTACTGCGGTGGGTAAGACTGTCTTTAATGAAATGATGGCTGGAACTGCTGATTTCATGTATAAAAGGACTGGTTACGAGACTGTCCATGATGATGTGAGAGTGACCCCAGGTAGTGGGGCCACTGAATGTGCACTTGAGAATGACTTTTGCCTATACAGTGGGAATGCAAGGGTTAAAATCCAAGTAGAACCTGTGTTGATGACTAAAAGTGTTGTGTCTAATGACTATCAGGCTCAAGTTGACCATGGGCTAGGACAGCCTACAAATGCAAAAAATGCTATAAGTGTTACTGTTAATGAAAAGTTTAATGCTGTTGGGAAAACTTTTGCTCTGGAAGAACCTGGGGTTATCAAAAATGGGCCATTGCCTGTAGCAACTGGTGGTAAGACAGCACAGTTGTCCACAGGAATCTCCAGGGAACCTCATGTGTTGGAGTCAGAGGTTGCCCTGGACAACTGCAATGTCACTCTGGTGGGACAGAATGGAACTGTACCATGTAATGGTAATGTGTTAGTGCAAGCTGCTAGTACTAAAAATGTGCAGGTAAATGGTGGATTAACACAACCTGTGAAAAATGCAAAGGTGTGTGAGGCTTATGAAATGCAAGCTGAGAAAGGTGGTGAATATGGTGTATTGCAACCTGTGCTACCACAGTCTGACATGATTTACAATGACTGGTGTAATGAGTCTGCAACTAAGCCAGTCTGTTCTTATGTGTCTCCTTGGGCAGATGGATCGGTGCTGAGGAATACCGCAGAAGGGAGCGCACATACAACAGATTGGGATAGTTGGAGCAAAAATCTTATCTCCCTGATAGATGAGGCTTTTATGCACAAAGATAAGGTGGACACGGTTTCTGCTGGGCCAGCAGGAGGGGCTGCAGAACAGCTTGTACCTGAGGGCGCGGTGGCTGCTGCAGGGGTTAACCCTGGTGAGCAGGATGAACCAAATAAGGGCACAGCAGAGACATTGTCTGTGACCCACAAAACTGAGGTTGACATGGAGTGTCAACGTGACGTCACTGGTAATGTTCTGGAGCAGTTCACTGATGCTGAGCCTGAGAAGTTGGGTATGAGTCCAGCAATTGGCAGCTCTCTGGTGGAGCACCAGGCTGTGTTTACCTCCAGCCGGGAGGAGGTTCCGTTAACCATTGCAACTTTTCAAGTCTCAGCAAGTGAGTCTCTCTGCATCCCCAGTGTCATGAAAATCCCCAGGAAGGACTTAGGTCTGGAGTCAAGGGCCTGGTTATTTACCAAAGCATTAAAAGAGATGCTTGAACTTTGGGATGTACAGCCAATCTATACTAGTGTGTCTCCTCCACAGTCTGATGGGCTGGTACTGCGCAGTACCACTAGGTGGAGCACTGTATGGCAGGCTGTACAGAGCAAAGCAAAACAGGACAGGAATGGTTTATTCCTAAATTTGCTACTTTTGTTAAAAGTTGCCGCTACGTATGCTGCTAGATTAGCTCCAGAAGAAATATTTGAGACAGACTTTGGAGAAGTTGAAAATAAGCCTAAAATGTCTGTGGTTACACCTCCTAACAGCCAGATGGGAAGCATTTCTGCTGCTATGGTCCAGTGTGGTGCTGGTCAGTTGGTGAAGGGCGTGTATACTGCACCAGTAGAAAAACCACATGAGGTGGAAGGGCCATGTGTGGACCTGAAAGCAGCAGAGATCCTGACCAGGGCTCAAACAAAGGTGGTTAAAGAGACTGGGGTCCCCAGTCCAATGGTTGGTTTAGGTGACAAACCTAATAAGGTCCCCGGGACAGGGGAATGGGCAAGGAGCGTGATAAAAATTGTATGTGGATCAGACGAGAGCTTGCCTGTTCCGGTGGGTAAAAATACAGGTGGCATCAGAACGGGTCAAGTGGTAGGACAGCTGCCTGCAGAATGGGTGAACCCAGGGGAGGTAGCGTCCTGTGAGGTTCCAGTGGGTGATGGCGGCCCTCCAGTATGTGTGCCCTCTGTGGACTCTACCCTAGCAAATATTGGAAAAAAAGGCATTGGTGACATGTGCAACATTGAGAGGTCTAATGTTGGTTTGAATATGTCTGTCAATGATGAACCAAATAATGTGTTAATGGTACATGATAATGTGGTGTCCAAAGGTACAGGTAAACCTAGTAATCAATTAGTGACTGCTGAGGCAGGTACCAGAAATAAGAGGTGGGTTTCCGTTCTAAACACTATAGAAATAGGCCCCCTACAGTCTCAGAACAGTACTGCTGAGATAGTTTTGGGGAAACCTGGGAACCTGAAGCGTGGAGGCAGAAGGGTTGGTAGAAAGACCAACGGGAACCCATTAAGATTTCAGGAGAGGAAGTGCTTATGGAAATTCACTCGGAAGAAAAGTTGGGAAGGTCGCATCAAAGCTCATAGCAGAGTGACAGTAAGGCTTAGAGGGAGACACCAAAGGAGGCATTGGGTGGAGTTCCCCGTTAGGAGAAGCGAGGTTGGACAGGAGGGTACTTCTGTAAATGGTATCTGGCACAGAGGTGCCAAAAGTAACTTGGGTGTTCCGCCCTCGGGGTCGAAACAAAGGGGGGGGGGATATGTGGTAGTTCGGAATCTCCAATCCTGGGACCGGGTTTTGGGAACAGCCAGCAGTCTGGCTGGATGATTGCACAGGTGGGTCTTGGGCTTAAAACAAAGCCAACACCATGGTTCTGGGCTCCAGCCTCCCGAGGAGTCCAGGCGTGTAAGGGAGAAGAAGTGTGCAGGTCTGCACAGGTCGGTCTGTCAGAGTAGACAGAGGGTCCAAGCTTGTGGGCTGAAAGAGAAGCTGTTAAAGAGTGCTGAGGTACTGGGTGTACGGGAACTCTGTTAAAGAGCCAAGAGGGCTGCAGCAGAAGTCTGAGCAGCAGTGCTGCTAAAGAGAGCCAGGTGGCTTGGTATTTTTGGTTCTACATACATTACTGCTGTGGAAAGCTGAAACCCCTGTGTGGGCAACTATTTTGTTATCTGACTTTTCTTTCTTTAATAAAAGTGGGCCTACGAGCCCTTAAACGACATCTGGTGTGGATCCAGCTCACTGGTAAGCTCTACCTTTAAGCTAAAATAACCCCCCAAATATTACAATATATATATATATATATATATATATATATATATATATATATATATATATATATATATATATATATACCGTACACTGATCCCCGTCGATCTCCCGCTGATTCTGAAGAAAGGAACTGAGATACAGAAAGCTGAATGTACTTCGGCTAGTCTCGGCTCCTCTCACAGTCCCGCCCACCTCCACTGACTGCAGAGGAGCCGAGACTAGGGGAAGTACACTCGGCTTTCTGTATGTTGTTGGCGCTCGCTCCTCTCCACTCAGTCGGTGCAAATTTTAAATCTAGAAATGTTGCAAAGGCACTGGGCAAGGCTGCAAAGGCACTGGGCAAGGCTGCACTGGGCAAGGCTGAAAAGGCACTGGGCAAGGCTGCACTGCGCATGGCTTCAAAGGCACTGGGCAAGGCTGCAGATGGACACTGGACAAGGCTGCAATGATGGACAAGGCTGCAGATGGACACTGGACAATGCTGCAATGATGACAAGGCTGCAGATGGACACTGGGCTAGGCTGCAATGATGGACAAGGCTGCAGATGGACACTGATAAGGCTGCATTGATGGGCATTTAAATGTAAGTTTTTTTCCTTAAACTTCACTCCTAAAAGTTTTTTCCTTAATATTCCCTCCTAAAGTGAATGGGTGCGTGTTATACCCCTCACATCTTTTTAAATATTTTATTATACCTTTTCATGTGACAACACTGAAGAAATTACACTTTGCTACAATGTAAAGTAGTGAGTGTACAGCTTGTATAACCGTGTACATTTGCTGTCCCCTCAAAATAACTCAACACACAGCCATTAATGTCTAAACTGCTGGCAACAAAAGTGAGTACACCTCTAAGTGAAAATGTCCAAATTGGGGCAAATAAGCCATTTTCCCTCCCCGGTGTCATGTGACTCGTTAGTATTACAAGGTCTCAGGTGTGAATGGGGAGCAGGTGTGTTAAATTTGATGTTATCGCTCTCACTATCATACTGTTCACTGGAAGCTCAACAAGGAATCTCATAGCAAAGAACTCTCTAAGGATCTGAAAAAAACAATTGTTGCTCTACATAAAGATGGCCTAGGCTATAAAAAGATTGCCAAGACCCTGAAACTGAGCTGCAGCATTGTGGCCAAGACCACACAGTGGTTTACCAGGACAGGTTCTGCTCAGAACAAGCCTCGCCATGGTCGACCAAGTGCCCGTGCTCAGCGTCATATCCAGAGGTTTTCTTTATAAAATAGACGTATAAGTGCTGCCAGCTTTGCTGCAGAGGTTTAAGGGGTTGGAGGGGGGTCAGCCTGTCAGTGCCCAGACCATATGCCGCACACTGCATCAAATTGGTCTACATGGCTGTCATCCCAGAAGGAAGCCTCGTCTAAAGATGAGGCACAAGAAAGCCCACAGTTTGCTGAAGACAAGCAGACTAAGGACATGGATTACTAGAATCAAGTCCTGTGGTCTGATGAGACCAATATGAACTTATTTGGTTCAGATAGTGTCAAGTGCGTGTGGCAGCAACCAGGTAGGCAATACAAAGACAAATGTGTATTGCCTACAGTCTAGCATGGTGGTGCAAGTGTCAAGTTCTGGGGCTGCATGAGTGCTGCTGGCACCAGGGAGCTGCAGTTCATTGAGGGAACCATGAATGCCAACATGTACTGTGCCATACTGAAACAGAGCATGATCCCCTCCCTTCAGAGACTGAGACGCAGGGAAGTATTCCAACATAATAAAAGCACACCTCCAAGACGACCACTGCCTTGCTAAAGAAGCTGAGGGTAAAGGTGATGGACTGGCCAAGCATGTCTCCAGAACTAAACCCTATTGAGCATCTGTGAGGCATCCTCAAGCGGAAGGTGGAGGAGCACAAGGTCTCTAGCATCCACTAGCTCTGTGATGTCATCATGGAGGAGTGGAAGAGGACTCTAGTGGCAACCTGTGAAGCTCTGGTGAACTCCATGCCAAAGAGGGTTAAGGCAGTGTTGGAAAATAATGGTGGCCACACAAAATATTGACACTTTGTGCCCAATTTGGACATTTTCACTTAGGGGTGTGTTCACTTTTGTTGCTAGCGGTTTAGACATGAATGGCTGTGTGTTGGCTTATTTGAGGGGACAGCAAATTTACACTGTTATACAAGCTGTACACTCAGTACTTTACATTGTATCAAAGTTTCATTTCTTCAATGCTGTCACATGAAAAGATCTAATAAAATATTTCCAAAAATGTGAGGGGTGTACTTTTGTGAGATACTGTATATACAGTATTATTTTTTATTTAAATATACTACTGCATTAAATGGTGTTTTTTATTTCTGAATGGAGTTCACCTTTAAAAAAGGACCATTACTCCTTTAGTCATGATTTATTGGATGACCTCTGTATAACTCATTTATCTACAATATATAGGTGTCTATAGGCTGTCTATCCATGAACATCTTCTGCATCTTTCTTCCTCTGTACTTTTGTTTAACCATACTATTGCTGTTGGCAGAGTCAACAATGAATACAGTAAATGACAAACAAAATCACATTGTGTACTATAAGGTTTGTGTTATAAAAGTAGATTTTTTATTTGGCATTGCACAGGTGTTGGTGATATGTGGTGACATACAGTATAATGCTATACATATACTGTCTAACACTTTCTCTAGACCATTGATAGAACACTTTGATCACCTCCTAAAACCAAGAAAATCAAAGACGTGCTGTGGGAATCTAAAGCTAGCAGCATGAATTGAATCTAAAATGTGTATAACAGAGGGGCAGATTTTCATGGTGGTCACAAAGAAACAAAGAAAAAACATTTCAAAATAGCACATGCAACATATTCTCCGTGATGAAGAAAAATTAGTGTTGCAGCAAACAATCCACCAAATCACCCCACTGCCAGACTTCATACATAATTTCCAGAGACAATGAGCAGTCTTTTGTGAGCTTTGTTTTTTTTTTTTTTTTTTTTTTTTTAGGGGGGTACAACTTGGATAGGGAATAGGAATATGGGATGCCAATTGGATAAGTTATTGCCATCATATTTAAGGATTTAGTACATTATGAATAAAGTTAGAACCAGAAGATTGAATGCCCAAATTGAATTAAGTACGAATCTCCTCCTGCATCTCCATGCAGACTGTTGCTCCTTCTGCGGCTCAACCTCCACATACTATACCATCCAATGCTGCATACACAAGACCAGAATTTCCGGCAGAAA
Source organism: Lithobates pipiens (assembly GCF_037356315.1). Lineage (NCBI taxonomy): Eukaryota > Metazoa > Chordata > Amphibia > Anura > Ranidae > Lithobates > Lithobates pipiens. The sequence goes on from NW_027507748.1 coordinate 187,290,561, forward strand.
AGGTCCGATGGAATCATTCCGTCAGATATTACGATCATGTGTGGGCTTCATCTGACTTTTTTCTTCAAACATTCAGACGGACCTAGAAATAGAACATGTTTCAAATCGGTCCGACAGAATCAATTTCTATCAGGAAAACCGTTCATCTGTATGCTGGTCTGATGGACCAAATACAACGTTAGGGCAGCTATTGGCTACTGGCTATTGAACTTCCTTTTCTAGTCCTGTCGTACATCATCACATTCAAAATGAATGGACTTTGGGCAAGTCCGTTCAGTCGGAAGTCCATCATAACTTCGAAAGTCCATCGGAACTCCATCGGGAAGACTGCCGGACCTTTTCTGACAGAAAGTCCGGTCATGTGTACGCGGCATAAGAGTTCTCTTACCATCCGACTGTGTGGTGGCAGAGACATCACTAATGACTGTGTAAAAGCAATGTTCTTATATCTCTTTCACCTCCTGCCCATAACTTGATTCCTCCTGTTCACTTGGTTCCTCCTGCTCAAACTTGAAGTTACTGTATTGAAATCTGACACATCCTCTTCTATTGAATAGTAGGGACCCACTCTGAATAAGCCTCTCTACTGTGGCTCTGGTTACTTGCTGTCACTAGGCCTGAGGTCTGCATAACCTCTCCCTGGAGGCCCAGTGGGTTAAAAGCATATCTTCTAGGAAATATGGACTACTGTTCCCAGCCAGCCCAACTTGCAAATAATGTGCCTGCAGGCAGCATCGACTTGATACAGATCCCCACAGTCTCTTTTCTGCTTCAGGACTCCTCATCATCCACTGTGTTTATTGATGAAGACTCCAGTGATTGTGTACTAGCAGAGTTCCCTCACAGACTCCTTGCCACTTCCAGCCCCACTGTGGTAACACTCATGACCTTCCAAAAGCCCTGAGTCCTTGATGGGAACTTTGACTGGAACATGCGTACTGACAGTTTCACCTGCCCCTCTGCTCCAGGAGTTCCCTGCTATCCCTGTGGTGGCAGAGACATTGCCAATGACTGTGTAGAAGCAATGTTTACCCATGGGGATGGCCTCCTGCCACTGTCTAACATGCCATTCCTCACTTCACCCAGCCGACTCTGACCCCCAGTGGAAAATCACCTCAGCTTATATATGAGGCCTGTCCCCTGCCAATACCAATTGGAGATTGGTCAGGGCTCACACACAAGCTGCATGCCACTCCAGTTCCTGGCCCAGCTCCTTTTCTAGAACATTCTATTCAGAAACAGGGGAGGCGCCTCAGAACTGATGTGTAGGTGGCCACACCCACTGCTACTCTGACCACTCCCAGCCCCCAGATCAAAACAGACCGGCCTAGGACGCAGCATAGGCTTGCCTAAATTTTCCTGTGCTGGCTAACCTAGTAAAATAAACCTTACTAGCACCTACCTATTGGTAGAGAGTGCTACATAAGCATTGTGTTCTGTACACTATATTGCCAAAGGTATTGGGACTCCTGCTTTTACACGCACATGAATATTAATGGCATCCCAGTCTTAGTCCGTAGGGTTCAATGTTGAGCTGGCCCACCCTTTGCAGCTATAACAGCTTCAACTCTTTTGAGAAGGCTGTCCATAAGGTTTAGAAGTGCGTTTTTGGGAATGTTTGCCCATTCTTCCAGAAGTGCATTTGTGAGGTCAGGCACTGATTTTGGGTGAAAAGGCCTGGCTCGCAGTCTCCACTCTAATTCATCCCAAAGGTGTTGGATTGAGTTCAAGACTCTGTACAGGCTAATCAAGCTCCTCCACTCCAAACCTCTGTCAGTGTGAGTCGAGGAGAGCCGATTACTGGCATCTCCATGTTTACATGTGACCGGCTGTGTCCAATCACATGGTTAAAAAACCGCAGATGCTGCTCTTTACACAGATCAGGGTCGCACCGTGTCCTAGCAACATGATGCGGCCTCAATCGCCGCGCTGCGTGCCCCTGCGGGTGCACGAGAGCTGCCGTTCTGTGCCGCCATCATATGGCAGTGTCCCAGAACAAGAGCTGCACCGCCTCGCCGTCATTTGACAGTGGCCAGGCAGCAAGAGGTTAAAATATATATTTTATAGACATCTATAAGGGAAATGGTATACCATGTTAAATTTTAAGTGAAAAATACATTTGGTTCTACATTTATAAGCTCAATAAAGTTGAAATTTAGTCAGAACATTAGGTCCTGCTAGATCACTGTAGGCTTGCCCCTTTTGCAGGTATAGCTATGTAAAACAAATAAAAATAAGCACCTATACTGTTTAAAATCAGATAATACACCACCTCACCTTTCTTTGCACATGCTCAGTTGTTCTCCATTTTTAGACACTGCCAAATGTATAGAGGCTGATCCGCCTTAAAGCAGAACCTATCCTTTACAGCCAAAGAAGCTGCTTCTTTTTGATCTGCAACTGTCATGGTGCCGCACATGTGGTAAGTTATGACACCAGTCATTTGACGGTTTTACGGTTTTTTTTAGGACACCAGAAAATGGCAAAGCTCACAATCTCAGCATTCCAGGAATGTAACTGTTTTTTTAAGCCATTAAATCAATGGGTTTAGCTACACTTTATGATTTACTGCTGCTCAGGGGCTTTGAGCTTTAGCAAAATAGCCTCGAGCAAGAAGAAACAGGAGCAATGCTGGATTACAATTTACAGCACACACTAATTGTGGTAGCATAATTATTAATGTGGAATGTATGTTCCTTGCTAAAGAACATTATTTTTTATCAAGTTGTTATGAGCAAAGTTTTGCTTTAAACATACTTTGGTATTATAATAGTATTGAAAGGAAAAAGTCCCTTAGAACTTGTTGAGTATTGTGTGCATTCCATGCCGCCTGCCCATTGCTGCATGCCCATTGCTGTCTATTGGGACACAGTTGCTGTGTTCCAATATGACATGCGGGTGTGTGTGGGTCCCTGAGCACACCCAGGTTGCATTGGTGGCCCTGCACCAACATGCACCCTGTGTCCGTTCAGCTATGTGTCCCAGTAGACAACAATATGGTTTTGATCATGGACCCTCCATGCAGCCTGTTCAGGTAGGCACAGAGATTAGGACCTTGGAAAGCATAGAATACAGGACACACAGAAATAACAAGGGTATTGGGGTGCTAGACTTACAGGCAAGCAGGACACAGAATACAAATAAGAAATACTTATTGCACTGGGGTGCATGGCACATAATAATACAGATGAGGTACACAAGGAGTCTAAGACAGGAAAGACACCTATTTGTATTGTAGGGGAAAACACATGATGCCAAACATACAGTGAAGGTGAAGGCCCTCGGAGGGGCCAAGGCACAAAGTCTAAAGAACCACCTGGTCTTGTCCAAACCTCCCGAAAGATGGGTTGTAGATGATTTCTGGCCTCTAAACTTCTCTGCGTGTTAGATTTTAGCACAGTGTCTACTTACATACATGACTAATAATACATGATTTCAGGGTCTAGTTACATGACTAATACACTAAAAATTTGCATTCATGTAGTCAGCTATATACAATTGTCCCTGGCATGCAGCTATTCCACAGCATTATACAAAGGTATGTAGCTCTGTTTATTGGCAGCTTTACAGATGAACATTTGTCAATGCTAATCAAACTTAGAAATGTGACAAAATATTTTCCTTGAAGATAAAATTTAGTTTCAACATAATTTTCAACCACAGCTGTGTTTAAACAGGAACATTTTCTTTTTTTTTCTGCATCACAATCAACTAAAATCCAAAGTTACTAGGCATATTTTAAATTGTTCTGATCAAGCAAAATATCCAAATTAACAATATCTGCAATGCTTTCAGGTGTGAAATCACTCAACTTCAGTGTTTACAGAATATACTAATGGGAATTGATCAGCTTATACTAGACAGTGACGTGAAACCATGGGGCTGTCTTGACTCTAATAAGAATTTAGGATGTTTTTGCAGTGTTAGCAGTTCTCAATAGCTTTAATTTATTTTCAGTTGCATGAGAGTAAACTGACAAAAAAAAAAAAACTTTGTAAATGTACTTTTGCAAGAGGTTGGGACTCCCAGTCAAAAGCTGTGAGCAGCAAGGGGAGTGGAAGGTCACCATATTGATCTCATTTTTAACTGAGAACTTCATAAAAGGTACTGTTTTTTGGGAGATTAAATACACAACCTTTAACCCAATGATTTTGCCTGGGGTACTCCATGGTGTATTCCATGCCATTGGCGCTCAGACCACATTTTGACTGTAAAGGAATAGTGCCAAAGACTGCAATGTATAAAGGAGATAGAGGAGTTCATTCATATCTCTTAGAACAGACTTTTGAAAGTTCATGACTTCATGGTATTGCTGGCCTTTTTTCCAAAACAACTCAACTTTATAACAGTTACTGGTCCTCTGGGATTAGTAACCAGTTAGTTGAAGAGCCTTACTCCATTATGATTGGATTAACTTGGGCAACACCTGTCTTTGTCCTTTTGGAGTGGAGTGGGGGGAGGTGAACCGAGAGAACCCCCCACTTGATGCCCTCTCGTCTGCCTTTTTCTTCTTTTTTTTGCTTATCCTCCTTTTTTTGGCTTTCCTGGGCACCTATTGCGTCTTCCATTCCCCCCCCCCCCTCACTGTTTTTTTGTCTGCTTACTCTCTCTCTGGGTTTGCCAGTGGTAAGCATAATATAGACCCCTAGAACCATGAATGGGTTCTCCTACTTATCACCTTTTACTGTAACTCCCAAATGGATCAGGTCGTTTGAGTCCTTAGCTTGACCACATATATTTATATGATATCAAGTGCAACATACTGCGCTATAATATTGTTATTATTTTGTTATGTTTCTGTGACAGACTCACCTGGGACAGAGGATTTTGGAGAGGACTGAATGCCAGCCTCTTGCGATTATGATCCCTGGCATTTGGGGCAACGGTGCTCTTTGTGAGCTGTATGCCTGGGGACTCCTGAGGTGGTGTTACTTTGGATTCAGGTCCATGTCCCCCCCAAGACACACAGACTCTGGATATGTATATACCATATTCGCAATAGTGACTGAATCATACTGTTGGGACACAAACTGTTAGATGCTAATATCATCAACTCCAGCTACCTGTGGATTATCTTCTATAATGTAAATTAATCTAGTCTGGCTGAGTATTTCACCTAATGTTGTTTGTGCTAATTAACCCTGTAATTGTATGAAGGAGTCCAGTGTTGATTTAGATAATTAGCTCATGTTAATTCTGTTTCTGGCTACAGTTATATTGTTAGAGTAATATGAGCAGGAGGGGGGACCTCCTCTTCTACTGTATTATAAATACTTGTCATTTTGGTTCTAATAAGATAGTCCATGTCAGCAGCTAAACAAGTCTCGCCTTGGGTTGTGCATGTGAGCAGGAGCGGGATATCTATATTCAGACTGGGAGGAAGTGGTATATGACAAAAGCACTCAAACGGAGTGTAGGGACATTTTGTCACAGTTTCCCTCTTGGAAACTTGGGAAATTAAAAAAAAACATTTTTTTACTTAGTTTCTGTTTCTAAAATTTTGCAAATAAATAATCTTTCTTCATAAATTTAGACCCAAATGTATAATGCTACATCAATTCATCAATTCAAATCATCAAAATCAATTCATATACGACTATAAAAAAATATATAAAAAAGAGCAAAACAATGAAAAGACAATATAGTTCTCAATTCATATATGCTTTTTGCAAAAAAATTCCTGCTTTTTCATAAATGTACACCTTTTGATATAAAGTTCCTTCAGTGGCACACAAATTCAGTGCTCAGGTGATATTCCCACATGTAGAGTTCCTTACCAAAACAACAAGATCTCAACATCAGGAGGTCTATAAGTGCTTTGTTGTAACATAATTGCAGACTTCCTTGGCCAGCTCCGGATGTGTATCCAAAAGAAAATCACACTGGGAAAAACTGTTATAAATGCCAGCCTCAGTTACCTCAGTAATTGCCATTCATGTAAACGCAAAATAGAAGCTTCTTGGTGCAGTATCATAAAAACTCAATTTATTAAAAAAGGTAAGGCACTCATATAGCAGAAAAGAAGAGAAGCATGGTATACAATCCAAAGCACGGCTGCGGGACCCATTGGCTTGCATGATAATGTCACAGAACAGCTCCGCCCGACACATTTCCCCTAAAGAGGCATCAGTAAAATTAGGCTGATCGTCAATTACATCATCCAGCACTGTAGATCCATGTCAATCACGATAAACAATGCCCACTGACCCGGCAAAAGAAAAAAAAACTTGACAACTGCTGACATACCCATCACAATGACTACTTGCTTGTGAATCACAGGGCTGGTGGATAAGAGCTGATGTAATAAGGGGGCAGGGTCTTCCGGGTGACAAAAATATGGACATGACCAACAAACTTAAGGAAGCTGTCATACATATATATGGCGGTATCCTCTTGAGGGCTGATGAGTGTTGTAATCCGTCTGTCACCCTGCCAGCCAGGCACATATTTCTCAATCACCCTCAAGCAGAAAACCAGTCCTTGATCTTTGTTTTTATTTTTATTGAGGGGAATAAACGGATGGTAATGGGATTTTCATGAGATGCCCAAATTTATTTACAGAACAATATATATGGGACTGACTATATACACCTCTGGTATATACAACTCCAATCTTCAGCTCCAACATATCACTTGCTTGCAGACTATCTCTCCTCAACACTCCAGCACATCACTTGCTTGCACATCCCGCATCAGCTGTCATTGATTAGTAGGCCTGACACTGGCTCAGCCAGGCCTAGGGTAAATGCCTTTTATAGGTAGAGACCGTGGGCCCCTTTAGTGTAGCAAAAATATGGCAGTCCTGAGTGCTAGCTGTCCACGTGGCTACTGAGCCCAGTACCACATCTTTTCCGGCCCTGCCAGGCCTCATGGCTGCAGCTGCCTCTCTCCACTGCCCATGGCACCCAGTCCACTTCTCTGGCTCTGCACCATTCTCAGACTGCCCTCTCCCAGTCCTCTAAGACATGCCTTCCCAATCCTCTCCTGACTGTGTGTCACTCACCAGCCCTCTTGGCCACTACCTGTTGTTCCTCTCCTAGAGACTTTGCCTGGCAGTGCTCTCCTGTTGTCCTCTCTTGCTCCCGTGTCACCTGTCCAGCACACCTCCATGTGTCATGAGAAGGGTCTTGTCTACACCTGAGCCCCAAGCCCAAGGTCACCCCTCAGACTGGGGAGCTCCCTCAAAGGCCCCGACAGCCTTAGCACTCCATATCCAGCTTCCACCTGAACAACTCCACCGCCAGCTGGGCTGACCCTCTCCTCTTTCCCTTCCAGAAAACATGTGAACATTCTGGAAAGAAGTGGGGGGTCTTGGTGATGCTGCCTGTGAATCACCCAGCTCTACTTTGAGTCACTCCAAACCCAGATCAAAACAAACCCAGGCTTGGCTGCCAGCTAAGCCAGGAAATGTACCTTACAAAAAAACATACACTATCCTTCTAGCGGGAGAAAAATACACAACTATAAGAAAACATCATTCACTCATCTGGAATGACACTGTTACAGAGATTTTAGGATTTTAGTTTTTTTTGTTGCTGACTTTAGACTTTTCGAAAAAGGGACATAAATACAAATTTTGACTGAACAATCCATTTGGAGTTTAAAATGTTATCCTTGACAGTGTGCAGTATACTTCATAAGTATTTTTTTCAAATCCTTTTTTACATTCCCTTTGGTTAATCCCTGTAACAATCAGAAACAAAAAGTGATAGCAATACCACAAAAGAAACATTTTATTATTAGCCTGGGGGTGCTTGGTTCAAACCCTTTTTTGAAAAAAAAATACCTGTATGAAAACCACAATGGCTATTATCCCATACACTCCAGACATTAACTGCAATTACCTATTTTTCTTTCCTGGAGGTTATCTAAAAGGAAGGATCCTCACAAGCCATTACAACAGATGTGCTGCATGTTATTGCCTGAACATTCCCAAATGCAGTGCTGTTAAGGCCTCATGCCCACTGGATGTTTTTGCAGCCATGTTTGGCTTCAGACACTTTTTTCCGCAGTCAATTATCTGCCCAGTATATTATCCTATGTGTCCATGCACACATGTTATCTGGCTGGAAAAAAAATCCAGAACTAGAGGGTTTTGACAGGAGTTTTTCAGGTGTAAAACAACTATGAAAAAGCTGAAAATAGCTTAAAAACACCAAAAAGTTGTCTATTTGGCACTTATCAGCATTTTTGAGCCATGAGCTTTAGTTTTGGAAAAGAAAAAGCTAAAAAAACGCCAAAACGTGCTAAAAACACTGAAAAACACTAGTGCAAAAACGCTGGAAAACTCATTCTACAGCTACAGCTTTCTATAGCTAATGTTATTGGCTGTTTTATAATGTCCAGTGTGCATGAGGCCTAAAGACTGAGCAATGCACCCCCCCCCCCTTCCTCACAAACACACACAGACCAATCATCAGCTTAAGTAAATACTTCTAAAATGCTTTGTTTCACATGCAACTATGCCCCAATATGATGATTTAGCACTGCAGTCTGTACTGATGCCAAGTAACCTCTTCATGATTTTATCATGCTATGCAGTGTTCTAAAGCTTGAGAAAAAAACTTTGTCGATGGAAGTTTTTTTATTTTTAACTTTTATACAAATAACATTTCTAGAAAGTGGTGAAAAAAATATAATATTTCAAACTAATTATTTACACATATAGCATGCTGGTATAAATATGTCAAACATACTGTATAGTGGAGAGCTTATAACTTTAGCTTGTTAAATTAAGTTTTGACAAAAAACGGAAACTGGTTTCTATACAGAGCTGCTCCAAAATTTGCACTCTCTGGTTTTTGTAAATCAATGTGTACACACTATTTTATTTATTTAATCCATAAAATTTTTTTTGCAAATCTCTGTTACTTGTACATCCCATAAAATCCTTTAATCACTGTGTTTTGCTTGTCTAAAAAGTCATCTTGTCTGTGTCCTCTTCTGCCCCTGTGGATAAGAAATGGGTAGGACAGGAAGAGCCTTTAGTAAGAGATAAACAACACAGACTTTATAGTGTTATTCTTTAAAATGTAGCCACAGATTGTCAAGGCGTTTTATTCAATACCACCAGGGAAATGCTCAAGGACAGAACACATCACCTCGCATACAGACAGCCCTGGCAGGCACAAACACAAATAACTTCAGCTGTATCATAATGATCCTAAGTTTCTACCCTTCTAGTTATTCAGTACATCATAACAGGAATATGTTTGGTAATGGTTATTCTTAAATATAATAAGTTTAACCTATACATTTACAAATATATAAGCTTAAAAATTTGATCCTGAGCATGTTGATTGAAAATGTTAACTATTGTCATATACAGTATCTCACAAACGGGAGTACACCCCTCACGTTTTTGTAAATATTTTATTAAATCTTTTTGTGTGACAACACTGAAGAAATTACACTTTGCTACAATGTAAAGTAGTGAGTGTACCATTTGTATAACAGTGTAAATTTGCTGTCCCCTCAAAATAACTCAACACACAGCCATTAATGTCTAAACAACTGGCAACAAAAGTGAGTACATGTCATGTGACTCACTAGTGTTACAAGGTCTCAGGTGTGAATGGGGAGCAGGTGTTGAATTTATCACTTTGGCAATCTCATACTGGTCACTGGAAGTTCAACATGACACCTCATGGCAAATAACTCTCTGAGGATCTGAAAAAAAGAATTGTTGCCCTACATAAAGATGGCCTAGGGTATAACAAGATTACCAAGACCCTGAAACTGAGCTGCAGCATGGTGGCCAAGACCATACAGCGGTTTAACAGAACAGGTTCCACTCACAACAGGCCTCGCCATGGTCAACCAAAGAAGTTGAGTGCACACGCTCAGCCTCATATCCAGAGGTTGTCTTTTGGAAATAGATGTATGAGTGCTGCCAGCATTGCTGCAGACGTTGAAGAGGTGGCCGGACCTGGGTGCTTTCAGCACTGGTGCTGCCGGAACTGGGGAGCTACATTTCATAGAGGGAACCATGAATGCCAACATGTACTGTGACATACTGAAAAAGAGCACGATCCCCTCCCTTCGGAGACTGGGGTGCAGGGCAGTATTCCAAGATGAAGATGACCCCAAACACACCTCCAAGATGACCACTTCCTTGCTAAAGAAGCTAGGGGGAAGGGTCATGGACTGGCCAAGCATGTCTCCAGACCTAAACACTATTGAGCATCTGTGGGGCATCCTCAAATGGAAGGTGGAGGAACGCAAGGTCTCTAACATCCACCAGCTCTGTGATGCCATCATGGAAAAGTGGAAGAAGAATCTAGTGGAAACCTGTGAAGCTCTGGTGAACTCTATGCCCAAGAGTAACCTTCTTGGAAAATAATGGTGGCCACACAAAATATTGACACTTTGGGCCCAATTTGGACATTTTCACTCAGGAGTGTACTGACTTTTGTTGCCAGCGGTTTAGACATAAATGCTGTGTGTTAAGTTATTTTAAGGGGACAGAAAATTGTACGCTGTTATACAAGCTATACACTCACTACCTTACATTGTAACAAAGGGGGTCATTTACTATAGCATTGCGGTGCTAATTGAATTAGCATGAATTAGTGCTAATCACATTAATTAGCGATAAAACAGTATTTACTATAACGCTGGTAACAAAAAATACTCCCAAAATCCAATTTACTATAGTTCCCTGAAAACAAATAGTGCCCAAACCCTTACTTTGATATACCTGGAGTAGTGCACATGGAAATAATGTTTAGAGCATGATATAATTGTCTAAATAGTACTGAAATATGTGGTATATTGTTTAAAGATAATCTGCTTTTAAACCGTGTGAAAAAATTATTTCTACAGTGAAATATCTTTAAAAGTCTGAGAAGAGATAAATTCCCCATCTCTGTTCAACTAGGTGCTAGCACAACTGAGCATGCTCAGACGTGCAAACTACTCAAATTTTAGCTCCCATGGCTTTTTTACAGGGCGCTATAGTAAATACCAAAATGAGCACTGGGTTGAAGAGCAGTTTTTGGGAGTAAAAATGAGAGTCATGTAGCCCAATGCAAGTTTCAGCCATTGATTCTAATGCCCCATACACACGATCAGAAATTCTGCCAGCAAAAGTTGAATGTGAGCTTTTGGTCAGAAGTTCCGACCATGTGTATGCTCCATCAGACTTTTGCTGGCAGAATTTCAGGCAGCAAAAGATTGAGAGCAGGTTCTCTATTTTTCGGTCGGAAAAAGTTCCTATCCGAAAATGCGTTCGTCTGTATGCAATTTGGTTGAACAAAAAATCATATATGCTCAGAAACAATTTGACGTATGCTCTGAAGCATTGAACTTTTTTTTCTCAGCTCGTCATAGTGTTGTACGTCACCGCGTTCTTGATGGTCGACAGTTCAGAGAACTTTTGTGTGACCATGTGTATGGAAGGCAAGCTTGAGAGGAATTCCGTCGGAAAAACCATCCAAGTTTGTTCCGACTAAATTTCTAATTGTGTTTATGGGGCATAATGGTACAATTTTAACTTCCCCAAATAAATATTTTTCTTCTTTAGTTAAAATGTATCTTTCTCTGAAATAAATTGTATTTGCAACAATGTTGCTTCTACTTAATCTATTGTGGAATGTTTTCATGTTTTGTTAAAATATTTTTTTCTCTGTCACTTTCACTTGTTACTCTCCATCTCACAAACATTTTTACACAAACTTTCACAGGTGTCTTTACAAACCACAAACAATACCATTGCTGATGAAAATTTTAAATGAGTCAATGCGATATGTGTACCAACATCAGAAATCAAAATGTAATTCCCCAAAATTAGAGGGTAACATCACTATTCTACATTTACACACCAAGAACCACCAAATATAACAGAATTAATTAAGAAGAATAACTCTTGAATAATGTATTTCCACCACCTATATCTCCAAAGAAATTTAGTATTTATGTGTATTTATGTATAGGAGGTTGTCACATGTGGCAGCTCCTTGGTTTAGAGGTTAGACCTTCTGCTTAGCATCCCTCAGGCTCTGGGTTCAAATCCCAAACATTCTGCTTCATGTAGAGAAGTTGTCTCATCTCCCTATGTTGTTAAACATAACTCCTGACTCAGGTCCTAAAACTATGTCTAAATGTGGTATTTATGGGGGCGTGGCCTGGCAGATGAAGGAGTAGGAAGTGTTTCCTCTGAGCTCCTGCTTAGGCTGCATTAAACAATGCAATCTGGTGGCATCCTCAGCACACACTGAGCCTAATGAACAGGAGAAGCTCCAGCACAGCTCCCCATCCCACCAGAGCACAAAAAATTGGAGAAATTGGCAAATTCCTGCAGAAAATTGGCCCTGATAACAAGGCAGCCCTTGCTTCCAAGAGGGCAGCCACAGCACATGCTGCTTCTCAGGTACTCCCCCACAGACACAGTATTCCCCAGAGGGCTCATAACATGGCTCCCAACACTCTGATAGCCCCTCACCCTCATCTCACAGCTCTAGGGATGGATGGGACATGGAGGCTTATATGAAAGCACTCCCCACAAAAAATGACATTGAATCATACATTAGCAGACTGGAAAGATCATAGAGCAGGAGCTGTACACACTGTAGAGACCTCAGTTGCAAAACTCATAGAGCATGAGGAGATCCTCCACGAGCACACTGTACAAATACAGCAATTGTTCTATGGTCTCAATGACCAAGAGAATAAGAGCAGGCATAATAATATATGGATCTGTGGTCTCCCAGAAACAATCGAACCAAAGGACTTACACACTGCAGTGTCAGCAATATTTAAGCAAATCATGGCTTAACCGAAAGACAACCCGATAGAAGCAGAAGCGCTCCTGTTCCACCACCTCTAAATCCCCAGCTGGCTGAACTTCATACTTACTGTAAATTATACAAGAACTCAGAAATAGTCTCTGAATTTCCGGAGCTATTACTCCTCACTATACAACCTACCTCCCACCTCGACACCCCACACATCCCCCAGAGCAGAAGACACAAACAACCTGGCACAAACACCTGGCACAAACCCTCCACCCCAAACAACATAGACAGATCACCCCGCATATTATACTGGCACACCCTAACCGTAAATTATACAAGAACTCAGAAATAGTCTCTGAATTTCTGGAGCTATTACTCCTCACTATACAACCTACCTCCCACCTCGACACCCCACACATCCCCCAGAGCAGAAGACACCAACTTGTCCACATACATCCTAGAAACAGCCCTCCCCACATCGCAATTTTATAAGACATTTGCCCAGCAACTAGCCCCATTCATGGCACAAGCCTTTGGGGAAATAGATGATTCCCACCCCTTATACTCCCATATATTACAGGCCCAAATAGTGGTCACCCCCAAACCAGGAAAGGACCAAGCTATTTGTGGCAATTACAGACCCATCTCCCAAATTAACGTAGACTTCAAATTGTTTTCCAAAATAATTGCGAACAGTCTCTGCCCCATACTAACTGACCTAATACACAGTGAACAGGTAGGCTTTGTTCCAGGCTGCGAGTCCAGAGACAACACCACAAAAACTCTCCATTTTATCACCTACGCACAACGTAAACTCATCCCCGCATGCCTGTTAGCATGCGACACAGAAAAAGCATTTGACAGGGTCAGCTGGACGTTTCTCAAACTAACACTTCAGCAGATAGGGTTGGGTCCCAGACTCCTAGCAAATATCATGTCCCTCTATTCCAACCCATCAGCGAAAGTTACAAGGAACGGTGAACACTCAGTGACATTCCCGATCAACAATGGAACCAGACAATGTTGTCCACTGTCCCCCCTCCTCTTCAACATCATTATAGAACACTTAGCCCAGGCAATACGTAGTAACAAATCCATAAATGGTATCCACACACCCTCAGCCCACTGTAAGCTTTTCCTGCACGCCAAAGACTTATTGCTCTATGAAACACAGCCGCGCATCAGCATCCCCTCCTTTCTCCATGAACTAGCTCACTTCGGCTCCCACAGTAATTTATAAATTGAACATGAATAAAACAGAAGCCCTAAACATATCCCTACCCACCCACACCCTTTCAATTATTCAACAAAGCTTCCACTTCCATTGGCAAACTAAATCAATCAAATATCTAGGGACCGAGATTCCTAGCAATTTCAAAGACAACTACTCCCTAAACTTCATCCCTATACTGGCTAAAATACGACGCTCCCTAGACTCGTGGCACCAACTCAAATTACCATGGCTTGGATGTATAAATGTAGTTAAGATGGATATCCTTCCCAAACTATTGTACCTGTTCCAGGCCCTCCCTATCACACTCCCATATTCCTTCTACCACACGTTACAATCCCTTGCAATTAAATTAAATTTAGCACCATCACCCCCCAATATTAAAACACAAGGTCCTATGCTCCCACAAATACATAGGCAGTCTCGGCCTTCCTGACTTTGAAATATACCACAACTCTGCCAGGCTCCTGGAATGGTTTCCTAATCTCCAGGCTCCTGGAATGGTTTCCACACCCCCTGACCAAACCGACAACAATATTAGAACAAGACATGGCACAAGTGGACCTGCAGGCTCTGCTCTTGGGATAACAACTTAAACACCTCTCCATACCCATGCTCTCCCCACTGACAAAAGTAGCGTTGTTACTATGGTACTGGCGACATTCCACATGCACTCTCTCCACTGATCCCAGCCCTCTCACGTCACTCTTCAACAACCCGGCACTCCTGGACTACAAAACCTCTGACTGAATAAGAGGCTACGAGAGAACAGACTGGCCAACGGCATGCTCATTTGTCCACAGGTGGCTTCACACTACAGGACAATAGTGAATCCTCCTCAACCAATTGGCTATCCATGATATCCCTCAAAAAGTTCTCCTTGAACCTACACTTTTCAGGTCACATACACAGGACCCTAACAACCTTTAAGGAGATGTGTGGTCTCTCTCAGGTTCCCAGACACACCCTTTCTATAATTTATAAGGAAATCCTCTCCCGCACGCATAACGCCCCCACCCCCCACGTTCACACAAAATTGTCCAGAGACCTGGACATGGACATTTCTCCAGGGGAGTGTCAGACCTCTTTCACATTCACCCACAAATCCTAAATCTCCAGCTTTACGCAGGATAAAAATTATAAGCTACTCTCCAGGTGGTATAGGGACCCAGTCTCGGTTCACAGGAAGTTAACCAGTGCTTCTGATTTCTGCTGGCGCTGTCACAGAGGACAAGGAACATACCTTCATATCTGGTGGGAATGTGCTTGGATTCACGACTTCTGGAAAGGTATATTTGCAATTTATAATAAAATGTATGATATCTCCATAGCCCTCTCCCCTAAAATATCCCTATTGTCGATACTACCGGGATCAATTAAATCCCAGAAAACCAATCTTCTTAGGTTTTCTTCTATCAGCAACCAACTGAGTGACCACATCATTAAAAATAACCTTCCTGATCCCCTTCAATCTGGATTTCACCCTCAACACTCCACCGAAACTGCTCTTTTAAAACTCACAAATGGCCTACTAACTGCAAAATCCAATGAACACTATTCTGCACTCCTACTTCTGGACCTTTCAGCTGACTTTTACATGGTTAACCCTCATCACCTCCTTCCATACCCGCCTCCAGGACTTCTTCCGAGCCTCGCCCATCCTATGGAATTTGCTACTCCAATCTGTCAGACTGTCTCCAAATGTATCCAATATTAGGCGATCCCTGAAAACTTTCCTCTTCAGAGAAGCCTATCCTGCCTCCATCTAACAACTGCACCATTTTCTCCATTAGCTCATGTCCCTCAGCTATTACCCCTTTGTATAACTTGACCCTCCATCCTAGATTGTAAGCTGTAATGAGCAGAGCCCTCTGATTCTCCCTGTATTGAATTGTATTGAATTGTTTTGTAATGTCTGCCCCAATGTTGTAAAGTGCTGTGTAAACGGCCGGCACAATATAAATCCTGTATAATAATAAATAATAATAATAATAAATCACGAAATACTGGAAATCTGAGGCAACATTCTCAATGAGACTATGTTAATGGAGGAGATGTGTGCCAGAGAGGGAGATGACCGGGATAAACACAAGGTACTGTAGTATGACTGGGTACACTACTCTGCATCGCATAGACTATTGAATAGAGTTACTAAAGGATGAGCTGAACAACAACCTAGAATTGACAGCCAGAACGACACCATGTAGATGGTCCAGATGTCTTGATGACTTGATGAACACTGGTGAATGGCCTTCTAACCATCTGGGCTCATCCATGTTGTGGAAAACTACCACAGTCGCACTGAATGTATAGCTATACCCTGCCCCCCCACCTCATCTTCCTTTTCTTCTATTTCCCACTTTAACCCCCCCACCACACCTCAGGTTTATGGTAACTCTATATATCCGACTACTTATATACTTTACACATCTGAGATCTTGATTGCAACCTCTACATTATGATACCTGCATTGTATAAATTGATTCTTCTATACTGTAAATATGGTGGTGGCTTTTAACCACCAATAGATATATACCACCTGTTTTTCTTTATTCTGTACCCCCAACTACTTTTCTCAAAAAAAGAAAATAAAAGGTTAATAAAAATATATTCAACCATAAATGCGATATTTATGTGTAGTTTAAGGTTCCACCACCATTATAAATCTTGCCAGATACACTATCTAGCCAAAAGTATTGGGAAACCTGCCTTTACACAAACATGACGTTAATGGCAGCCCAGTCTGTACACACGATCAGACATTCCGACCATAAAATCCTTCGGATTTTTTCCGACAGATTTTGGCTGAAACTTGTGTTGCATGCACACAGTCGGACAAAGTTGTCCGAAAATCTGATGATTCGGAACGAGGTGACATTTGTTGCGTATGACGGGACTAAGTAGAGACTAGTAGCCAATAGCTTTGGTCTCGTAATTTAATCTGAGCATGCGTGGCACTTTGTCCTGAATACTCTACAAATGATTGGAAAAAGTCTGATCAGATTTTGTTGTCAGAAAATTTTAGATCAAGCTCTCAAACTTTTTCCGTCTTAATTTCCGACGGAAAAAACCCAATAGAGCCCACACACGATCGGATTTTCCGACAACATAATCCGATCTGACTTTTTCCATCGGAATTTCCGACCGTGTGTACAGGGCATTAGTCCGCAGGGTTAAAATTGATTTGGCACACCCTTTGCAGCTCTAACACCTTCTAGGAAGGCTGTCCACTAGGTTTAGTGTGTCTATTTCTTTAATTAATGCTACACCAAAGAAAAGGGGGTTTATATACATGAAGACCACAGACTCATTTAAAAAATATGACAATGTTGTCAAATCTTATTAAAAACAAACAGACGGGGCAGTGGCTGCACACATCACATTCACACCACAGTCACCATCTATAAATTCCTAATACTGAATTGATGATATAGTATCCAAAGGAACGGTTTTCCAATAAGTTCAGTCAATCAGTAAGGAGTAATACATCTGATCTACTGGGTGGGTGAATAAATGACCGAGTGTTTGTCACTTCAGTAAAGTCTCTACTAGTATGATATTTATATATACAGCACTAGTTGATGGTAAAGCATAAAAATCAGCTTTTTTTTCTGATGCCGCGTACACACGACCGGACTTTTCGAGGGACTAGGTCCGACGGACTTTTGGCGGAGTTCTGACAGACTTTCCGAATGAACGGACTTGGCCACACACAATCACACCAAAGCCCAACAGATTCGAACGTGATGACACACGACCGGACTAGAATAAGGAAGTTCATAGCCAGTAGCCAATAGCTGCTCTCGCGTCAGTTTTTGTCCATTGGACTAGCATACACACGAGCTGATTTCTCGGTAGGAACTGGGTCCGGCGGAGTTCGGGCAGAAAATTTTGAAACATGTTCCATTTCTAAAATCTGTCGGATTTTTGCAAATCAAAAGTCCGCTGCAGCGCACACGATCGAATGGTTCACCTGGGATCGTTCCATTGGACCTTTGATGTAGAAAAGTCCGGTTGTGTGTACGCGGCATAAGTAGTTTAAATAAGGTGCATAGAGGTATATGGCATCACCATTGGGTTGTAAGCAGTTCATCATCGGGGGAGTACTTAAAGCGGGGGATATATTTTCAATGAGAAACAATGGGGCTGATTTACTAATATGAATGCGCTGCACCAGTTCATACCTCAATTTGTTCGCCAGATAAATTATTAAGTGAGCGTATGAACCGGCGCACGCATAAGCGCAACAGATGATAATATGCCGGCGCAGGCAATAATAGTATCCCATTGATAATAGCACACACCGTATCATTAACAGTCCATTCACACAGTGACACGACTTCCAGCACGACTTTGGGAGGCAACTTGGACACGACTTGAGTGTGAATCACAGCGCGACTTGGGGCGACTTACAACATGACTTTAAGTCACCCCCAAGCCAGGCGACTTTAATAAAAAAAAAAAGGCATGGGTTCCCCTCCAAGAGCGTACCAGGCCCTTCAGGTCTGCCATGGATTTTAAGGGGAACCTCACGACAAAACCCCCACAACCACCGGCCAGGGTTGTGGGGATGAGGCCCTTGTCCTCATCAACATGGGGACAAGGTGCTTTGTGGGGACCCAAAACCATCCTCCCAATGTTGAGGGTATGTGGCCTGGTACGGTTCAGGGGGGCACTCTCTTGTCCCCCCTCTTTTCCTGTGGCCTGCTAGGTTGCGTGCTCGGATAAGGGTCTGGTATGGATTTTGAGGGGGACCTCACGACATTTTTTTTTGGCGGGTGTTCCCCTTAATATCCATACCAGAGCTGGAGGGCCTGGTATGGAATTTCAGGGGACCCCATGCATTTTATGCAAATTAATCTACGCGGCTTGACATTTACTAAGATTTTGCCGGTGCAGTGAGCACTTTAAAGTGTGCAAATGCCGCTTGCGCATGCGCAGTGCATAAATTGACCTAGCTCTGTTCCAAATGTATTTGCAGGCGCAGCAAGCTTTCTCAGAAAAAGTTACTTTTCCTTTCTATTTTGGGCATATTTGCTACTTGGACAGTTATATCTATACTTCCTCACATCACCCCCCATAATATTGACACTTCCAGCTTCCTTTAATTCTGAGTTGAAGAATGTGTGCGCCAGGCCTATAGAGGCGCACAGATCACGGCCGCCCATGCGCCGGCATGCTAATAGTAAATAGGGAATTGCGCTGTGTTACAGGCGCAAATGCTTTGTAAATACGAAAAATGTGCCATTGTGCATCGGCGTGCGCCGCAACTCAACTTAACTTAAAGAATGTTGATACTCTCACCACCTCCGCTGTGTCATGCATCCATCCTTCCGACGCATTCCTCTACCCCTGAGCGTCTCCAAACATAAACAACTGCTTCACATACTGTTCACCTCTTCAAATGCCTGCTTTCTAATGGTAGGAAATTCCTTTAGAAAAGAGTGCTGTGAAGCCAGTTCTTTATGGAATTGTATATTGGCATATCATCCTCCGATAAGAGTGCAGACCATCCATCAACAGAGCTGCATGCAAGAAAGTTAGTTTTGGACTTTAGATTGTAAGCTCATTGCAGCCAGGGACTGTCTGATGGTAATGTTTGTTAGCACAACTCATGCCCAGGGACTTGGACATTTAAAATTGTAGGGTTTACACGGCACATGTGCTTAGAAAACTGTTGATTTGTTTATCTGCATACAAAAGGACTTTGATCTTTGGCCTGTAGTTGGAGATTTGATGCACAAGCCAAGCCAAGGGGTCACACAATTGCGGATAGTATTATGTGTTCTTGCTCATCAGGTGCAATCACTTTAGACATACATGAAGTGACAGATTGAAAGATACTGGTGGGCGTGTACTTCTATTGGGCGTGTGTCAGTGTGCTAACAATACAACCTATATTATATAAAGGGCTGCAGTAGGGTGGTTTGTTTGGCCTCTGAAGATGCCAGGTTTTTTGCTGTGATTTGGGGTGAGGGAGAAGGAAAGATATTGTGCATAATGACAAACGCCCAACTAGGGCTGTTTGCAGAAATTTTTGTGCATTTTTTTACCATCAAAAGTGGGTTTGTTTGACTGTGTTATCAATGTTGTGTATTGTTCCTATCTGACCATGCATTCGTGGTTTGGGAGCATCTGCTGACCTTCTACTCTTTCAGCTCGTTGCTTAATCATATACACAGAAATGCAGCTTCCAGCAGAACATGATCACCATTTTATGTGTGTAGATTGCGGGGTGGCAGTGGGTGTTATAGTTTGAATACGTGCCTTTTTATTATTATATTGGAATGCATTGTAAGAATACTGTTAAGTATGTTTCTATAATCTTGCAGTAAAAATGGGATGAGGGTTGGTGGATGAGTAGTTGTACTATGAGATGTGTTACTTACTCGTTAAACACTGAAAGTAAAGCTGTGTCCACTCTAAGGTTTAGACAAATTTTAGATTGTAAGCTCCTATGAGCAGGGCCCTTAAAACCCAATTGCTAACTGTTTTGCTAAATATAGCACCATATATCCTGTAGAATATTTTTTATGCTAGTAAACTAATGTACATTTTTTTTTCTGCTGGCCAAATAAAAGTACATTATTAAGCTTGTTGTTTTTTCTTTTCTTTCTTCTTTTTAACTAGTTTTGGGGGTGGTGGTTTTGGGAAAGTGCAATGTCTTATTTATGTGTATAGATGGCCTTCGCGCTACTAAATAAATGAGAAAGTTCTATGTGTACTAAATAATAAAAAGTATAAGAAATAATAAATGATAAATAATAAATAAATACAAAAAAGGCCGTATAGCTCTTAATATTGTTTTCAGTGCTAATAGTATAAAAACCAGTGCACTACAAATAAAGAAGTATCATCAATAATAAAGTGCTATCATCAGTAATAAAGTGCTTGAAGTGATATAAAATATACACGTATAAATACACCTAAAAGTGCTATACATATGCTATACATATGCAGCAGGGTCTAATAGTATTCACATAATACTACATAAATAAATAAAGTACATAATGATCCTGCGCAAACAATAATGTGTATATAAAAAATTTAACTAGAATATATAAATGATTATAGGCAACACAGAGTAAGTCACTAGTAGCGATTCTAAGTGATGTAAAAAAGCATATGGCAATACTAAATACTATAAAACGCATGCATCATCTCATCAATTCGGGTAGGGAAAGTCTCTCAAATAGTAAATAAAAAGATTTCTCAGTAAATATATATGGAAAAAGCTGGTTCCCACACATAGAAGAGAACAAAATAATCAGGGAGATCCAAATCTGGGCTCGCAGAACTCTCACCTCCGCTCCTTTGTTAAATTGCATCAAACTATGGGAATTCTGCTGTTTATCTTGTTCTCCACCACCAGGGGGTCTTCCGCTCTTTTACTTCTCTGGCACAATGGTGTAAACACAGATATCAAGCCACCAGGGGGCCATTCATCCCTGCAGTAAATATACTGAACGCCAGATCACCTCCTTCGCAATGATGTAACACTCGTTAACAAGGAAGAAAGAGGGAAAAAGGATCCTCCAATAGTGTAGTATTTTGATAAATAACTGAATTTATTAAAAGCTAAATAAGACTCTCACATTTAATATAAAAAATTGCATCTCTCAAGTAAAATGACTGTCTTTTGTCTTCCGCCAGTCTTACGTCACTTCCGGTATTACGTTCGTTCCCGGCCACTCCCTACGCGTTACTCCCTACGCGTTACGTCAATCACGTAACTTCTTCAGGGGACCCTGTTAGCCCCTTTCACACAGGCTTTCTGATCAGGTCTACCTGTCAGTTTTTCAATAGAAGGTCAGCCAGTGCCCAGGGGGAAGATGGCAAATTGTGACTCTCCCAGTAGGAGGGGGCTAACAGCATTGCGTGGAGCAAAATGCATTGTTTGCAGCATGTGCCGAAGTAGTACCTATAGCTATGGTACATGCAGCAAACTCAAGAGTTAAAAAGTCAGTGCACAAATATGGGGCTAATGCCCTGTACACACGATTGGACATTCCGAATACAAAATCCATCTGATTTTTTCAGACGGATTTTGGCCCAAACTTGTCTTGCATACACACAGTCACACAAAGTTGTCGGATAATCCGATCGTTCAGAACGCGGTGACGTATAACACATATGATGGAACTATAAAGAGGGCAGTAGCCAATAGCTTTCATCTTGTAATTTATTCTGAGCATGCGTGGCACTTTGTCCGTCAGAACTGTCTACACATAATCGGAATTTAAACGATCGGATTTTGTTGTCTGAAAATTTTAGATCCTGCTCTAAGAAACTTTGTGTGTTGGAAATTCCGATGGAAAAAGTCGGATGGAGCCCACACATGATCAGATTTTCCGACAACAAGATTCAATCGCACATTTTCCATTGGAAAGTCCAACCTTGTATACAGGGCATAAGAGTGACAAAAGAAAAGTTCCTGTTTTGGTGGTGTCGCTGTAAGGAAAAAGTGGCAGTGGTCTTGTAGTAAAAATTCTAGCACCAGACCTCCTGTTTAACTCTAAATGGATAATGTAATATACTGTAGTTTGTTACCATTCCACACTTGTGCACAATGGTATCTGATTACTTTGCATAATATCATGTTTATATTTTACAAACATTTGGATATTATATTGTGCTTGTGTGCCCTAAAATTCATGAAAGTGTATTTTTCCTAAAAATTTGTTTTTTGATAAACTGCTATGGAAATATGATGTTACAAAAAAAAATGCAACCACCACCATTTTATTCTCCAGGGCCTTTGCCTTTGAGAAATATATAATGTTTGGGGGATCTAAGTAATTTTATAGCAAAAAAATAAATAAATGTCCCCCTGACAGAAGCAGACTCAGAGCTAAAGGTATAACAGAAGTACGTATGTGTTAAATGTAAGTCTGAGCAATTATAATAGCTTGTAAACATAAAGATTAGTTAAGTTTTATTTTTTATTTTTTTTGTTTCTTTAATCAGCATAAGAAATGTTACTTACATTGAATGAGAAGTGTTCCTTGTGCTGGTGGCTGCTTGTTGAAATCCAAAGTCCTCTGCCTCTACAACCCCCCCCCCCCCACCCCCCAATACCTTGGTGGCTGTGAACTACCGCTGCAAGGGTTATTGTAAACTGCTGGATCTGTCACACATGCCAACTTTTCCTGGTCTTTCCACTCCCTCCATACACCATCCATACTCCGCACCATCCATACAAGCTGTACTGTTCTGCAATGAAATGCACTCTTTGCAAGGTGGACAGGTAGATTAACCCTTTCATGACTAAGCCTATTTTTGGAATTTGGTGTTTACAAGTTAAAATCCATATTTTCTACTAGAAAATTACTTGGAACCCCCAAACATTATATATATTTTTTTAACAGGGACTCTAGAGAATAAAACGGCGATTGTTGCAATATTTTATGTCACACGGTATTTGTGCAGCGGTGTTTTAAATGCAACTTTTTGGGAAAAGGGACACTTTCATGAATTAAAAAAAACCAAAACAGTAAAATGATCCCATTTTTTTTGCATAATGTGAAAGATAATGTTACGCCGAGTAAATAGATACCAAACATGTCACACTTTATAATTGCGCGCACTTGTGGATTGACGACAAAGTACGGTACCTAAAAATCTCAATAGGCGTCACTTTAAACATTTTTTACGGTTACCAGGTTAGCGTTACAGAGGAGGTCTAGTGCTAGAATTATTGCTCTCGCTCTGACGATCGCGGCGATACCTCACATGTGTGATTTGAACACCGTTTACATACGCGGGCGCGACTTCCATATGCGTTTTCTTTGCTTTGCGAGCTCGCGGGGACGGCGGGCGCTTTAAAAAAATTTTTTTTATTTTTTTATTTATTTTATTTATTTTAAAATGACTAAATTGTTTAAAAAAAAAAAATAATTTGATCACTTTTATTGCTGTCACAAGGAATGTAAACATCCCTTGTGACAGTAATAGGCGGTGACAGGTACTCTTTATGGAGGGATCGGGGGTCTAAAAGACCCCCCACCCCTCCTTTACACTTCAGTGTATTCAGATCGCCGAAAACGGCGATTCTGAATACCGGATATTTTTTTTAAACCGGCGCCATTGGCAGCCGAGTAAACAGGAAGTGACGTCATGACGTCGCTTCCGTGTTTACTATGAGGAGACTGGAACGAAGCCGATTACGGCTTCGTTCCAGTTCCTCCCCAGCGGCCGGAGGCAGCGCAAGTTGAATTGGTGCTCCCGATCGAACGGGAGCACCGGTAACAGCGGCGGGAGGCGGCGGGAGGGGGGACGTCCCCTCCCGCTCCTCTGGCATAACAGCCGAGCGGCTTTTAGCCGCATCGGTTGTTATGGCTGGATAGCCAATCGCCCGCTGAACAAAACGGTACCGGGATGATGCCTGCAGGTGCGGGCATCATCCCGGTATACCCCCCAGAAGCCGAGTACGCAGATCTGCGTACGCTCGGCGGGAAGGGGTTTAAGTAAAGGTCTGCCTCCTCCATTCATAGACTGCTTTGCACTGTGGGAAACGATAATACCGTTTTTTTCAAATGGAGCAGGGGCAATAAGGGAGGGCAAAGTCAGCACTTTTGACAAATGGTCTGTGATAGGTCCACTAAATAATCACAGCTGTGGGGGTATATGGAGGGAGAGGAATGAAGGTTTCACTGAACACAACAGCCACCAGCACAGGGGACACTTTTAATTTGAAGTACGTGCTGTGCCTTATGCTGGTTTAGAAGCGAAAAAAATTAACCAAACTTAAGCTTTAAACAGAGCATTTAAAAGAGCATATGAGAAATACAGTTAGTATACTTACTATAGTAGTATAGTATACTAGTATACTACTAGTATACTTACTATACGCAGCATCTTTCAGGTGTGATGGATCATGCATTTCCCCACTGTGTCCCTTCAGAGCTGAATTTTTTTTTAAATATAATTACAATGTCTTTTTAATATGACATTTTTAGGTTCTCACCCAATCATGACAGATTCTGCTTTAGGCTGAGTTCACACAGGGGCATCCTGACTTACAGCGCGACTTTGCAAGGCAATTTGGAGGCGACTTTAAGCAACTTACAACGCCACTTAAAGTTGCCTCCAGGACAGGCAACTTTGGCTGTGGCCAATCACAGAATAATCTGCTCTCTGGGAGGGAGGTGTTTGCCTGGGTAAACTAATTTCTTTTCCAGTCGCTTCAATATAGATGGAGATCCAACTTGGAGGTGTCTTTTATTGAATTCTATGGGTACGACTTCAGTAGTGTACATTAAGATGGCTCTCATTCACTATAATGCAATTCCCAATGTCAAGCGACTTGGGGCAACTTGAGGGCTGACAAGTCGGATCCCAAGCCGTTGTAGTGTGAACCGACACTTAAATGTTGTATGCACCATTATTCAATGTTTTTGCATTGTTTTACTTACTCAAAACTTTCATAAAAAGTGTTCAAATTCATGTTATTATAAAATACATATATTTTATACAAAAAGAGTAAAAATTCAAAATATTAGAACCTTATAACTGTGTAAATTCAAAATTCTCGCTTACACCTCCACACTTTTTATTTTTCATCACTCTGGAATGTCACCAAGATAAAGAATTTTTTCTGAAGGCACTGTTTAGAATTAATTTATTTGTAACGGATTAAAGAGGTTTTAAGCATGAACATACAGAACGAAGCACACTATTTCTTGATATTAAAAGTTTTGTTGCTTAATTTAAAAGATTTTACTGAACTTTCTTTATTCATACCAATTCTCTGAATGCAAAAAGCTCACTGCATCTTCAAATCCATCTTGAAAAACAAACTCCATTTTGGCGTGGCTTGGTGGAAACAACGCATGGCTGATTCTTTGGAAATTTGCTGCTGATAGCTAATAGAGAAGTGTAAATGAGAACAATTAAACACAATTACTTTTTTTTTAAACTATTTAACAATTACGTTAAGCTTTAAAATCATGCCTTAACCAATCAATTTTCTTTTAGGGTACCAATCTATCATCAAGCTTTACAATTGTCAAAGTTTTGTTTGTAATTTATGTACAGGACGCTGTGGCTGGGTCGTGGAAGGATGCTATATTACCCCTCTGTTTGGACTGTGGTCCCTTTAAGGGAGCAAAAAGGGTTAACTGACCTGTCAGAGGAAGTGGGTTTAAAAAAAGACAGGAAGTTGTATGTGGGTGTGGAGGAGTGTAGAGGAGACTGTGGATGGTGGTTTTGTGTACAACGATGAAAGTGAACGGCAGTGTCTTGCCTGGAAGCCCCGGAAGGGGTAATTATCTGCAACAAAAACCAAGGACTGTTTAACTGCGATAGCAGTTCTGGGCCCTGGACACCATAAAAGTAAGGGTGAATCTTCAGCCAACCTATGGCTCCAGTACCCTTGACCGAAATGGGAGTTCAAAAGGCCGATGAGCACTTACAGCCATAATAGATGAGTAAAAAGCGTAGAATTTCTCTAAAAAAATTCTGCATCAAGAAAAAACCCTCAAAGAGCAGATGTAGTGGAGTGATCTTTACAGCTGTAGGAGCGCTAAAAGACCCATGACTTTGAACAGCAGACTCATTCTCCAGATGCAGAGTAACACACACACTGCCTTAATTATAAACCACCCCAACTGCACCAGACTGCGGTGACCCAGAAACAGCCTCTCACAAGGCAAAGTGTTAGGAATTTGAATCAGAAATTGCAATGGGGTTACAGGACCAGTTTAACATAAGGGGTTTGGCAGGATCAGGGACAGACTCTGCCACAGATTTGTCTGAAAAGCAATTAAAGCCTCGGGGGGGGGGGGGGGGGGTTGCTCCAGTATCTAGGTACAAACAGATAACACTTTTACAGTGGACATGGAGGGCTATGTGGGCATAGGGTGGCCTCTGCTCCTCCAACAGTTCTAAAGGAGACTCTGATGATGATCCTATATCAAGTGTTCTCAGATTCCAGATTTTATGAATTAGATCTCTTTGGGGATGCTATGTAAATTCCCCAGAACCACTAGTGTAGTATGGGCTGAGGTCATCTTTGGCAGTGTGACTGTCATCTGTATGTCTTTGGGAAGATGTGTAACAGAAGGCAACTAGGTCCAATGTGAAGCATAGCCTCAAAGACTAACAAACCCGGGCAGCTGTCGCTAGTGAGGGTTCTAGGCAGATGGAGGTGACTAGGTCACTGTAGGCAGGCAATAGAAACAGACTGAAGACTGAAGATCCACTAGGTGGTTCAGGAGCATTAACATTATTGGGACTATACTTTCTTCAGTCTAAAAGACAGGAAGGAAAAGAACAAAGCACACATTCACAGCACTCCACCCAGCAGATTGGCATCAGCTTTTGATCCCTTCGCTTCTACCCTTACCACAATAAAAGTGGCACCATCCCAACAGTGCCAATAAGGAAGTAGCTCTGGGTGCTTCAGCCCAACTAGCCCTACTTAAGGTAATAATCGGGATTAAACCTGTCAGAAAGTGCTCTGCATCTAACTAGCACAGTAGACTAAGATCAGCAAAACACAAAGACCAGTGCACAAAGGTCATATTACGGGCTAGCCCAGGAGTCCCTCTGATTCTGAGTATTGCCTCAAAAGCTATTTCTGAGGAAACACTAATGCCAACATCCAGTTGATATAAGGATTGAGACTACATCTCAAAGAAATAGCAGACTTTGTAGGCACACCATGAGGCAGGATGTATATACAAAAGTCAAATGCTTTATTACAGCAGACATAAAGGCAGGATCCTTTTGGGTATGAGCCAATACTCATATAATGTATAAAGATGATTGAATCTGTAAGAAAAAATATGATACAACCATGCCTTCATGCTTTCTTGACAACGTGTTTCACAGTTTAGTAGCTGATGGGCCTTGAATCCAAACATAGGGGACACACCGAATAGCACAGACTACAACACAAACCAGTAATCCTGCCGGCAACAAAATTTAGAATGGTATATGTATAGGTGTATCAACTGTCGGCCTATCAATTGTCGGTCCGACAATACTCATAAAAAAGGTCATTGATAAAAACGGCATGGAATTTCCCCATGGGGAACCCCGAACCAAAATGTAAAAAAAAAGGACTTGGGGGTCTCTCTCAAAATCCATACCAGACCCTTCAGCTCTGGTAGGGATTTTAAGGGGAACCCTGCGCCTTTTAAAAAAAAAATGGCGTGGGGTCCCCCCAAAAATCCATACTGGACCCTTATCCAAGTACGCAACCTGGCAGGCTGCAGGAAAAGAGGGGGCAAGAGAGCGCCCCCCCTCCTGAACCGTACCAGGACACATGCCCTCAACATTGGGAGGGTGCTTTGTGGTAGCCCCCCAAAGCACCTTGTCACCGTGTTGATGAGGAGAAGGGCATCATCCCCACAACCCTTTCCCGTGGTTGTGGGGGTCTGCGGATGGGGGGCTTATTGGAATCTGGAAGCCACCTTTAACAAGGGGACCCCCAGATCCCGCCCCCCCAGGTGATATGGTAATGGGGTACAAATGTATCCTTGCCATTTCACAAAAAAAGTGTCCAAAGGGTTAAAAAACACAAGAGACGGTTTTTGGCAAGTCCTTTATTAGTTTCTTCTTCTTTCCGCTTCTTCTTCCATCTTATTTCTTCTGGTCTTCCTTCGGTGTTCTTCTTCCTCCATCTTCTTCTTCGTCTTCTTCTTCAGCTTCTTCTTCCTCCGCTCTTCTCGTCCCGCATCTTGCTCCAACTTCTTCTCCGCTCCGTCTGCACGATCCACCTCAGTGGGAGTCTTCCGCCGTGTGACGCTTCTGAAGGTTCTGGTATGGAGGGGGACCTCCACACCATTTTTTTTTATTTTGGCACAGGGTTCCCCTTTATATTTATACCACACCTGAAGGGCCTCGTATGGAATTTAGGGGGACCCCCACACATTTTTTTTTGGTTCAGGGTTCCCCTGTGGGGAAATTCCATGCCGTTTTTATCAATTAACCTTTATGTGTATTGTCGGACCGACAATTCATTATAGCCGCAAGTAGTTTTAAATTACTTTTTTTCCCTTTAGAATGTAATTTTGCTGTCAGTCTGTTCTAAACATGGGAAACATGCGTCCCTTTACAGGCATACTATAGACACCCCCCAGGTATGAAATTTAAAGGAATATTACACTTTTATTGTTTCACTTTAAGCATTCTTAAAATCACTGCTCCCGAAAAAACTTCAGTTATTAAAACTGTTTTTGCATTGATACAGGCCCCCGGGGCATGACCCAGGTCCCCAAACACTTTTTATGACAATACCATGCATATAAGCCTTTAAAATTAGCACTTTTAATTTCTCCCATAGACTTTTAAAAGGTGTTCCGCAGCTTTCGAATTTGCCGAGCACACCCAAAATTGTTTGCTGTTTGACGAACAGCCAATTTTCGAATCAAACTCATGTTCAACACAAACATAAAGCCCATCCCTAGTTACAATCTTGTGGCTTTCTTATTTCCGGTTGAGGCCCTATACACTGTCTATACAAGTAATACTTTCTAGACCCCAGTGCAACAGTGGCCTTGGCTGAGGCTGCATATGCCTTTTTGTCCACCTTTTATATGGAGACATTGTTGATACACATATATATTTACCTACCATTCTAAATTTTATTACCAGCAGGATTTCTGATTTGAGTCATAGTCTGTGATATTCGGTGTCCCCCTATGTTTGGATTCAAGGCCCATCAGCACCTATCCAGTATGTCCTGAGGAAGCTACTAAATTGTGAAACATGTTGACAAGCAAGTGTGTAATGCACGGAAGTAAACAGGGGATAGCACGCTAACACAGCGGTCCCTACACACACGGTTGGAACAGCTTAATGCCGGCACAGGGCACAATAGTATGTGAGTGCAATATTTTTTACCTTTTAAAATAAATGCATTTTTAATTTATTACACCATGATGGCGATTTATTATTTTTTCCTGAGAATGGGACATCCATCCGCTTAAACATAGCAGTTGGAGTGAGCGCAGAGAGAGCCAGGGCTTGAGGTGGTTATCCAACCATTATATTTAAGGCGCAAATTCACCTGTTTCTGGTGAGTGGTCAATTCATAAGTGGTGGTGGAATCACAATTTAAGGGTGATATTTAGCTGCACCGATTAGTAACAAGAAAAGGAGGTTGATCACACACTGGGGCTATCCAGAGTGGGACACACCAATCACTTGGAAACATTTATGAGACTGTTTTGCTGGACTTTTTTAATTTGTGATAGAACAATTTTTTTGTTCACAAAATATATTTTTTTACAGCAGCAGCGGTATATAGTACACAAAAATCTTTTTTATGGTTGTCTTTATTTTCTGAAAATGAAAAATGAAAAATACTAAGCCGCGCTTAACTTATACAAACAACTAATTGTGCAAAAAATTGAAATAAATAGTAAACAAAGTATAGCGACCATATGTAGATTAGTGTATACCTATAACGTGCGTGATATAAAACACACATAAAAAAACTCAAGCGTAGAGCTTAACCCTTACAATATAAATTTCCGTTATATAAACCTATATCAACATAAAAGAGGATGGGACAAAGACACCCAGTGTTTGAACAATAAGTCCGTATACATGAACCACAAAACTAATTGTTACAAGGCTGTGAATAAAGTCCTCCGAAAATAAGCCACAATATTCATAAAAAATCCGCCACTTAGTCCAATGGGAAAAAGAATGTTCAATCCACCACCAACATGCGATAAAATTTGCCGCTTACCAGAAAGACATGACCCCCCACTACAGAGGGTCACACGAGACTTGTAAGAATGGATACAACTTCCAGCCAAGGGGGGTCCTCGGTGTCCTCCTGGTTCCACCACTCCAGTGGGGGTTGGGAAGAAGACTTACTCCCGGACGCCTTCCTCAAAGGTCCAAAAAGGGACTCAAAAGCAGGGACATCGGAACCATAAAGGGAAAATAAAACTCCAAATAGTGTAAAACCCTTTATTACTAAAGATAAAAAAGTAAAAATGCACTTACAAATGTGTAGAAGAAAGTAAGCCTTAAGTCCGTTGCGCCGGCCGGACGCACACAGACAGACCCGTTCTCCTGGAAACCGTCACAAACACGAGGTGATGTATAGCGTACCGCTCAGCCCAGGGGGGGGTTGAGCGGTACGCTATACATCAGGGGCTGAGCGGTACGCTATACATCATCTCGTGTTTGTGACGGTTTCCAGGAGAACGGGTCTGTCTGTGTGCGTCCGGCCGGCGCAACGGACTTAAGGCTTACTTTCTTCTACACATTTGTAAGTGCATTTTTACTTTTTTATCTTTAGTAATAAAGGGTTTTACACTATTTGGAGTTTTATTTTCCCTTTATGGTTCCGATGTCCCTGCTTTTGAGTCCCTTTTTGGACCTTTGAGGAAGGCGTCCGGGAGTAAGTCTTCTTCCCAACCCCCACTGGAGTGGTGGAACCAGGAGGACACAGAGGACCCCCCCTTGGCTGGAAGTTGTATCCATTCTTACAAGTCTCGTGTGACCCTCTGTAGTGGGGGGTTATGTCTTTCTGGTAAGCGGCAAATTTTATCGCATGTTGGTGGTGGATTGAACATTCTTTTTCCCATTGGACTAAGTGGCGGATTTTTTATGAATATTGTGGCTTATTTTCGGAGGACTTTATTCACAGCCTTGTAACAATTAGTTTTGTGGTTCATGTATACGGACTTATTGTTCAAACACTGGGAGTCTTTGTCCCATCCTCTTTTATGTTGATATAGGTTTATATAACGGAAATTTATATTGTAAGGGTTAAGCTCTACGCTTTGAGTTTTTTTATGTGTGTTTTATATCACGCACGTTATAGGTATACACTAATCTACATATGGTCGCTATACTTTGTTTACTATTTATTTCAATTTTTTGCACAATTAGTTGTTTGTATAAGTTAAGCGCGGCTAAGTATTTTTCATTTTTTGTTTGTTCTGTATTTATGTGACACAGTGAAGCCGCAGCTAAACGTCTATCCCTAAAAGTATCACACAAGAGCTTATATATCTTACACCTTTTTTTCCACCTTAGCGCAGTTTTTTCTCCTTTTTTCTTTGTCTTTATTTTCACCATAATCAATATTGTTGTAATTTCGCACTTATATGTTGATTTGTATGATATATACACTGAGAGTTTAAGGTTTATAATTAGGCATTGTGGCACTAATATTTCACGTTAGGGTATATGACTATAATAGAATTGGTCGCATATAATATTTAATATTTGATTTTCAGACGTGGTGGTATTTATTAGTAGGTATATTACTATCTTGCTCCCAGTGAGTGGGGATATACATTTTTAGTTGGCTTGGTCCATTTATATTTATTTGTTTCCACAGGTTACTCACGAGCAGAGCAGGCTTGTTTTGACTGCAGCAGACTATATCTGATTTGATACCAGGCATAAGTGTATGTGCATATATGCACATACATCTGTTTGGTTAAGGTTATAACTTTATACATTTTTTTAATAATAGTAATATGTGCTGGTACCCTTATATAGATACATATCTATACACATTATACGAGTATTCACTCATACACAAAAGGACCCTGCCTTTATGTCTGCTGTATTGTGTATCTGTTGCCCTTGCTATACAATAGGGTGTTGTCTAATGTCTATAGGTTTTTCTTATTATTATTTTGTAATACAGCATTTAACTTTTTTATATACATCTTGCCTCATGGTGTGCCTACAAAGTCTGCTATTTTTTTGAGATGTAGTCTCAATCCTTATATACAGTTCAAGTAGTGGTGTACTAAGGAATCTTTTTTTTTTTTTTTTGTTAAAACATTGGTCCAAAAGTGGACTAAAGACAGGTGTGAAACATAACAGTAGTAAAAAACAACATATGAATAGCTATGCGTATGTGAAGATGGAGAGCAGGTACTTGACATGAGGGGATACATGTAAAGGTCTAGTAGGCTCACTCGCACAAGGCAGTTGCTGACCTGTAGGGATAAGCCGAACACCCCTGGGCACAAAAACTTTCGAATGGACTGAAAATTCATACTCGAACATTTGAAATAAAAAGGGCTAATTTTAATGGCTAATATGCAAGATATTGTCCTAAAAAGGGTTTGGGGACCCTGCTTCTGCCCCAGGGGACATGGATCAATGCCAATTTTTTTTTTTTAAACTGACGTTTTTTCAGGAGCACTGATTTCAATGATGATTAAAGTGAAAAAAAAGTGAAATATTCCTTTAAATATCCTGCCTGGGAGGTGTCTATGGTATGCCTGTGAAGTCGCACGTGTTCCCCGTGTTTAGAACAGTCCCTGCCCAAAATGACATTTAACGGAAAAAAAGTAATTTAAAACTGCTTGCCGTTTTAATGTAATGTCTGGTTCCGGGCAATACAGATGAAAATCATTGAGAAAAAAATAGCATGGGTAGCCCCCTCTGCCCATTACCAGCCCCTTTGGGACTTGTACGGATATTAAGGGGAACCCCGTACCCAAATTAAAAAAAGGAAAGGCGTGGGGCACCCAGGCCCTATATACTCAGAACAGCAGTATACAGGTAGTGCAAACAAGACAGGGACTGTGTAGGTTTGTTGTAAGTAGAATCTGTTTGTAATTTTGAACTGGTACATTTTTAAAGTATAGCTCAAGTCAAAAAATCTATTTTTAAGCTTTTTGGAAAACATAGGGAAGGGTTATAACCCCTTTATAATTTTTTGGGCTGTCTGTCTTTTTTCATCTCACTTCCTGTTGTCTCCTTCTGTTTGTAATAGGAGACGTTTGTAAGTTGGATGTTTGAAAGTAGGGGCCTGCCCTATATGCTCTACAGAAATGTGGGCCTAAGGTGTTGGTGTTTCCACAACACTGTAAGCCCTCAAAGTGACTCTTGGTGGGCGCTGGAGGGCCCTGCTGTGAAATATTATATCCAGAATTGTAATTACATGCCCCTGTAGGGGCTAAAAAATTGGGCCTTAGGCACTGGTGCTGGTGCCATGACACTGCAACCTCTCCCAGATACTCTAGTTGGAGTGCAGGAATGAGACCTGCTGCAAAGCATTGCATCAAAAATTGTAATTACATGCCCCTGTTAAAAAGGGGTTAAAAATTGGGCCTTAGGCACTGGTTCTGGTGTCACGACAATGCAACCTCTCCCAGATACTCTAGTTGGAGTGCTGGAATGAGCCCTGCTGCAAAGAATTGCATAAAAAAATTGTAATTGCATGCCCCTGTTAAACAGGGGCTGAAAAATTGGGCCTTAGCCACTGGTGGCGTCACCCAGAACCAAAAATGTTCTTCCAAGCTATCAGCAGGATCATTGAGGAGGAAGAGGATAGTCAGTCAACATAACAGGATAGTCACTCGGGATCAGCATAGGCAGTCTTGAAGGGATGTGACATTAAAAAAAATATATATTCGGTTACATCAGCTTCAGGTGCTTGGTAGCTGTTGGTGAACCACGACTGATTCATCTTTATGAAGGTCAGTCGATCAACCAAGTCGGTGGACAGGCACACCCTGTGATCAGTTACAAAGCCTCCAGCAGCACTGAAGGTGCGTTCGAAAGAATGCTGGATGCAGGACAGGCCAGTAGCTTAATTGCATACTGTGCAAGCTCTGGCCAGTGATCCATCCTCAAGACCCAGTAAGCCAGAGAATTTTCGGTGGGAAAGGTGTCCAAGTCTGACCTTGCCCCTAGGTATTCCTGCACCATGTATATCAGAAAATGGCGATGGTTGCTGGAACCGATCACGCATGAACGCATCTGTCAGACAGCCACCTTCTCCACGACTCCTTTTATGACTGACCAAAGCCTCAGCAACACGTTGTCCAGGACCAGGAGTTTGTAACCTCCCAGTCTCTGGGAACGCATTGCACAGACCTTTCTGCAAGGCCTCCCAGAGATGTCTCATCCTCTGCTCCCTCTGCGATGGCAAGATAAGGTCCACAACCCTACCCTTGTACCGTGGATCAAGGAGAGTGGCCAGCCAGTAATGGCCCCTCTCCTTGATCCGAAGAATACGAGGATTCTTTCGCAGGCTTTGCAGGATCAGGGAGGCTATGGAGCGTAGGTTAGCTGAGGCATTTGGTCCGGAGTCCTCTGGGTCGCCAAGGACAACATGATCCACAGCCACCTCCTCCCAGCCACGTACAAGTTCACAGGTTTCTTGGGACTGTAAATCATCCCTACAAGACTGCTGCTGCTGAGTGCCAGGCTCCACCTCCATGCTGACACAATCCTCCTCCAGCTCCTCCTCCTTGTCCTCTTCCTGTGTGATGGGTGGGACAGCAGGAACACTGTCTGGATAAAGGGGGCCTTGAGAGGCAAGGAAGTCCTCCTCTTCCTGCCTCTGTTCTGCCTCAAGTGCCCTGTCCATTATTCCACGCAGCGTATGCTCCAACAGGTGGACAAGAGGTACAGTGTCGTTGATGCATGCACTGTCACTGCTCACCATCCTCGTGGCCTCCTCAAATGGTGACAGGACAGTGCATGCATCCCGGATCATGCCCCACTGGCGTGGTGAAAAAAACAAGCTCCCCTGACCCTGTCCTAGTGCTGTAGTCGCAAAGGTACTCATTGATGGCCCTCTGCTGTGTGTGCAGCGGCTGCAGCATGGCCAATATTGAGTTCCAATATTGAGTTCCACCTGGTGGGCATGTCACATATAAGGCAGTTCTTGGGCAGGTTCAACTCCTTTTGGAGCTCAGCCAGCCGAGCACTGGCATTAAATGATCGGCGGAAATGCACACAGACTTTTCTGGCCTGCCTCAGGACATCCTGTAAGCCCGGTTACCTGCCCAAGAACTGCTGCATCACCTGGTTAAGGACGTGTGCCACACAGGGAACATAGGTCAGTTGTCCCTGTCGGACGGCGGAGAGGAGGTTGGTGCCATTGTTGCAAACCACCATTCCTGGCTTAAGCTGGAGTGGCGTCAACCACCTTGCGGCCTGCCCCTGCAGAGCTGACAAAATATCTGCCCCAGTGTGGCTCCTGTCCCCCAAACAAACCAGCGCAAGCACGGCATGGCATCTTGTTGCCTGCTTACTTGTGTAGCCCCCTGAATGCCTACAGAGCACCGTTGGTTCCAAGGACAAAGCACTGGAAGAGGCCATGGAGGAAGAAGAAGAGGAGGAGGTGGAGGAGAGAGGTGTGTCACAACCTGTAGTAGTATTTTGGAGGCGTGGTGGCAGAACAACCTCCAACACTACTTGTCCTGCATCCTTCCCAGCTGCCAGAAGAGTGATCCAATGGGCCGTGAAAGATAGGTAACTTCCCTGTCCGTGCCTGCTAGACCATGAGTCAGCGGTAATATGCACCTTACCGCTGACTGCCCTGTCCAGCGAGGTATTGACATTGCCTTCCACATGCTGGTAGAGAGCCGGAATCGCCTTCCGTGAGAAAAAGTGGCATTTGGGGACCTGCCACTGAGGAACCGCACATAGCACAAACTGACGGAAGGGGGCCGAGTCTACCAACTGAAAAAGCAGCAGTTGAAGTGCTAGCAATTTAGCCAAGCTAGCATTCAACCGCTGGGCATGTGGATGGCTGGGAGTGAACTTCTTTCGATGGTCCAGCAGCTGGGGCAGGGAAATTTGCCTGGTACAATTGGACGTAAGTGTACAGCGAGCACAGTGCCCACAAGGGCTGTGACACACCTAATTCTACACCTTCATTCCTCTCAGTGCAGGTTTCAGAGAGGACTGAAGGTCTAGTGGGGTTGGAGATCCCATCTGATGAGGAGCAAGGAGAGGTCCGCTTTGTTCTTTGGTGTGGAACTTTTGGAATAACGCACAGAGGCAGCGCCCTGCACAGGTGGAGCTCTGAGGTGTGATTCAGTCGGTGTGCTGCCCCTAAGCTGGCCCCTGGAGGGCATCCTGCCTTGTTGGAGATGTGCCTTCTCCTCCTCCTCTCTCCTGTCAGGCACCCACGTGGAGTCAGTGACCTCATCATCCCCCCCCCCTTCATCACTGGAGCAAACCTGGCAGTATGCTGCAGCTGATGGAACATGACTGCCAGATTTCTGTCATTCTTGAGCATTCCCTCTCTCTGCGCTCATGCTACTGCCTTCCTCTAGCTGGATATCACCATCAGAGCCTTCAAAACACTGGTCATCCTCCTGGAGCATGTACCCAACACTGTGGTCAAACATTTTGGGAGACTCCTCAGGAGGACATGGTTGGTCTAAGGAAGGAGTGACTGATGACATTGAGACGAGGGAAGAGGACGCGTTGGCAGCTGCTTTGCTAGTACCCTGAGCCTGGGTGAGAAAGGATGAGGAGGATGAAGAGGGCTTGGTCATCCACTCTACCAAGTCTTCGGCATGATGCGGCTCAATACGTCCAGCTGCCAAAAATAAGGACAAGCGTGTCCCATGGCCAGGTGCTGATGGTGATGCACTGCGTCCACAACCAGCACTGTTGTCTCTAGACACAGAGCCTTCTTGCCCTCTTTTATTGGCTTGTGACTGTCTACCTCTCCTTATTGGCCTTCCAGACATAGTAATGGCCTGCAGGGAGATGGGAAAACCATCAATTGGGTAGCTTTAGATGCACACTGAGCAGATGACACAGTACACCGAGTGTAATTACTGCAGCTGCCTGCCTATGTTACAGAAACAGAACAACACCAGCAATAAGGAGTATCTTCAGGTGTATACTGTGCTGGAGGTACACAACACCCACTTTAACTGCTGCAGATGTCTGTATTGCAGAACACCAGTAATAAAGGGTAGCTTCAGGTGTATATTGTGATGGAGGCACACAGCACCCACTTTAACAGCGCTAGGTTTTCAAGCCACAAAGACACTGTCCCTGCCTGTCCTGCTCTTTCCCTGACCGCCGCAACACACTACACAAGGCCGCCACGCTGGCGGCCTTATATAGTGTGGGCATGTACTTAACCCCCCTGAGCTATAATTGGCCACAGGCATCCTGCCTGTGGCCAATTATGGCTCTCCTCACTGCTGGCGCTGTGATTGGCCAAGCATGTGGGGTCACAGTGAATGCTTAGCCAATCATGAACCAGCAATGCACTGCGATGGCGCAGTGCATTGTGGGCCGTGAGCGCCACACGAATATGGCGTGAACGGCCCACAGAGTTCTGGCTTCGCCAAATGGGTGAACGGCCGGTTGTCCGAGTCGAACATGTGTTCGACTCGAACACCGAGCTCATCCCTACTGACCTGCGTTTGAGCAGAGAGTGAACAAATGTGGCTCACGAAGCATAGCAACAATGAGAAAAAAAACTAACAACATTCCAAATTGCAACAATAGATTGGCTACCTAATAATGAAGGTTGGTTTTACAGGGAGAGATAGAAAGAGAGATACAGGGAGGGAGCAGGGGGAGGAGGGGGAGAGAGAGAGAGAGAGCAATGGTAAAGGAAAAGAAGAGGAAAGAATATAGAGGTGAGGAGTGGGGGTGAGCAAACCCCAGGTGTCTCTAGAATGTGCTAAGTAGAGCATATGAAGGAACATTCCCCTGACAGTACCACTCGTGGAAGCAGGAGAGATTCATCGAAATTGGGTGGAAGAAAGTGCGCTACCCATGGAGACCATGGGTAGTGCACTTCATGTTTGGCCACTCTGTCTGCGACAATAGCCTCAATTTTTGCATAGATCAGTTCTTGTGTGACCTTGTTTTTGACTGCAAGGACACAGAGGATGGGGGACTTCCAAGATTTAGTGATGATTTGTTTGGCAGCTGTCCTGATCTGCAAGAGAAGCTTAAATTGACATTGTGTTAAGGAAGGCAGCTTAGGGTTTCAAAGAGGGTGGAGAGCATGCTAAATATGGTGTTCCAAAAGGTTTGCACTATTGGACACGACCACCAGATATGAGGGTGGGTTCCTTGATCTGTACAACCTCTAAAGCAAGTAGAGGTGTATTGATGGACACATTTGGTGATTCTGGCAGGGACCAAGAACCAATGGGTCAGAACTTTTGAACATTGGAACTTTTATGTGATCAAGGACCTTATCAGATCCATCTTATTTCAGACATATATAAGTTTCTACATAACACTACCCCACTTTCTGACACATCTCACCATTACATGCTGAAATGCTCCCAGATTGTTAAACGACCCATTTCCCTCCCTCTATGGCAGAAGATATGAGAGGCTGTTTCCAAATCATCTCAATGTGTGAAACAAAGGAAGACAGCTTATAAAATATTGCTATTTTGGTATAGAACCCCAGAACTGATCCATAGATATGACCCCAGGGTTCCCCGGGTGTGTTGGATATGCCGAGGCAACATTGGTTCTCGTTACCACATTTTCTGGGCGTGCCCCCTGATTCAACAGTTTTGGCTCTCTATCCAGGTTCTCCTACAGAGCGTATTTGACACTGTTTTCCCTCTAGACCCGATAGACCCTGCTATTCTCTGGTATTCCCAGACATACCCAAAAATTAACTGCCTTTATGCTTCTTGCAGAAAAAAGGGCTATACCTTCAAGATGGTTGTCTCCCTTTCCACCTACTCTTCCACAGGTGCTCCAATTATTGGAGCAGATTCGCAGCACGGAACACTTTTCTGCGGTAGTAAATGACTCACTGCCCCAATTTCCAAAAATATGGGAACTGTGGGATTGCTCAAAATCAAATTCAAATGCCATTTCTCCACCCTCCTAGAGGTACAATACCCCCCTTGATCATATAGGCTAACACTCCTTAGCTCTGTCAGCTGGTTCTCTTGAAGATTCCATGGTGCTTCTTACCCCCTGCCACCCTTTTCCTCAAGTGAGACTCCTACAGGGTGTCTTGTTTTTTTCAGTTAAGGCACCCCGGGGACCTCACCGACATCAGACCCAGTGGACAACATTTCGTTTTGTATGAAGAATAAGTTCAATGTTTGTGATGTCCTCTCCCTGGGTCCTTCCTCCCCCGTTCTTACCTCCTAACCTTTATGACTATAACACTATGATAATGTTTGATGGTAGCATTGTAAATCTACCTGTATAATTTTAATGTATGATATATGTTCTTTATAAGATCGTACATGTTATATACTTTCACCTGTTAATTTATTTTTCTTTTATACTCTTGTACTCTCTTTTATGGAAAAAGTTAATAAATATACAATAAAAAAAAAGAAAGAGAGCCAAGAAGGTGTTGGGCTTGTTTGTGTTTGTATCGTACCTATGACAGGAGCGAAGTGATATTTTTTCAGCCAGATCTGTTAAGAAAAGATCAAGCTTCAGCTTAGCCCTTTCTAAAGCTTCTCAGGTCGGTGGAGAAGGGTCGGATTGAAATGCCATATGGGCAGTCTTAATGGTGGTCTCTAGATGTTGTTGAGTGAGGTGTATCTCTCTCTTAAGAAAGGAAGCCTGACTAATACATGTCTCCCTTATTACTGGCTTGTGTGCTTCCCATAGCATGAGAGGAGAGATGTGGGGGGTCAAGTTAGTAGATACTGAGTGCTGCTTCTATCACAAGATGGTGGAATGGGTGAGCTAGGAGATGGTCGTTGATGGTCCAGAGGGAGTCCCTAGTGGATGGGACTAAGGAGGACAGGGTGGTGACAACATCTCTATGGTCTGACCAAGAGATCAGAAGGATAGCTGAGGAAAGGAGCTGTGGTATGGTGCCTGTTGTAAGGAAGATGTGGTCGATTTGCGAGAACGTGTTGTGCGGAGATGAGTAGAATGTGTATTGTTGTCGGGCTGGGTTTATGTTCACACCACAAATCAACCAATGAGTGACGGTGCAGGAGTTGCTGAAAGCTATATTTTGTACTATTGGGGGGGGGGGATTGGGGGTGTGTGTCCAGAAAGGGGTATAGGGAATGGTTAGAGTCCCCACAGAGGAGAGGTGTCCCTCGCTTATGTGAGTCAATTGCATCCAATAAATGGGAGAGGAACTAACGTTACTTAGAATTTGGTGCATAATCGGACACTATGGTCACTTCAGTATCAAGCAATAGACCTTACAGGATTAAGTAATGGCCCTTTGGGTCCTTGATCTCAGCCAGAGGTGTAAAGGGAGTGAAATGATGAAAGGCTATAAGAACCCCTCTATTTTTGGTATTAGCAAAAGCGGCATATACCTGGTGGATATGCCAAGTTAAAGTATTTTTGGGTGAACCAGGCAGTAAAGTTGGTTTCTTGCAGACATACGCCACTTGCCTTAGTAGTTGCGAAAGCTTTGAAAGCCTTGGAACTTTTATGTGGGGAGTTAAGCTCCTGGACGTTGAGGGTCAATACGTTTAGGGGCCTCATGATAGGATCGAATAAGTGCTGATATAAGGGCTGCATTCAGGAGTGAGGTCTTCTAGAGAACACTTGGGGGGGGGGGGGGCAGAGAAGAGGAGAAGGAGAGCATAAAAGATAGAGAGAGAGAGAAAGATAGATAGATTAAAACTAGTAACAAATACTGTAAACAACAGTATATCTCAAAAGATACAAAACATGACCCGAGACTGGTGTGACAACACAAGACTGGGGGGACAGGAATAGTGCCATGGAAAAGTACCAACAGGAGTACCATGGTCGAGGAGGTGAGGCGCAGTGACCAATGCTGGGGTCAAAGTGGTCCAACTAAGGGTTATCCAAAAACAACTAGTAAGAGTGTAGTGGTTGTAATTATTGCTTCTACCTGTATAACAACCACAATGGGGACTCAATAACTCCGGGAAGTAGGAGAAGGGAGAGTAAGATAGGGGATGGAGGGAGTCAGTGAGTTCCTGGGATCTACCACCATGCATGAGGGTTATGTGGTGGGGCCTAAATAGGATGGGGTTAAGGGTTAGGTAGACATAACAGCATGAGGTGGCAATGTACTGAACGGCAGAGTAACACTATTAATGTGGAGAGGGAAGTAACAAGGTAACAAGCAATAGGTAGTAAGTATATATTCTTGTTAACAATGTGTTAAGACCTAAATTAAGGAGGGGGGGTGGGTGGGATGCACTACAATAGGTCACACGGATAAAAGATACACTGTATAGTATAAGAAACAGCCTGTATCCAGAATGGCCACAAAAAAACGGTCATGGAGGAAGAAATAATAGGCAACCATGAGTCCTTAAAGTCGATGTGAAGAATTGAATAGGGGGATCCAGAGTTTGCCAGTATATATGGATAAATACTGTGTTTGGAAATAATCAGGCTTCAAGGGATAATGATGTCCTTATAATCAGGAGTGGCTACGAAAATGAAAAAAAAAAAAGAAATTTTTTTTACACATTAGCAGTTATATAGTGAATGTGGGCTGTGTAGCTTTAAGTCCAGATCATGTTGGAAAGGTAGAAAAATAGCCATGTACAGGGGAATTAGAAGTGTTCAGTCATCTTGGCAGTATGTGAATGCAGAGAGCTTCCAATCTGAAAGTGTCAAAAACTGCTATCAGCTTAGGCCAGAGGGTGGGTGGTAGAAGAAAGTAGGCTTCAGTCCATGGAGTCTAAATGTTGTTGAGGAGCTGGGAATGCAAAGCGTCCAAGTTTATGCAATTTGGCCTGATCTTGAGCTTTCGCAGAGGCTTGAAACCTCAGGGATGAGCAAGAAGCCGATCTATGGCGAGAGCTGAGAAAAGCGGACAGAGAATGGGAAGCAACACCTATAAGGGATGTGGTGTTGTTGCAAGATATGAAGATGGGGTTTCAGTGCTCTCCTTTTGGCAATAGTGAGTGGGGAGAGATCCTAGAATAGCTGATAGGTATGTCCTTGAAAGGTCAGTGATTCTTTATTACGGGCAGCAGATAAGAGCTGTTCTTTAGTGGGAAAAAATGTAAGCTTTGCAATGATATGTCGTGGGTGGCCATATGCCTGGTGTGGGGTCAAGGCAGGGTGAACTCTATCTGTCAGAGGAATAGTAGAAACCGAACTTGCCAGTATCGGCACTTCCCTGTGCGCCTGCATGGTAGAGTAGCGTGGCGGCGCATATGGGTGCGCAATACAACAAGCCAGTGCATATGGGTGGGCACGTGCACACCATAGCACACACACCGTGAGATCCCCCTGGTGGGTCTATAAAAGCTCTGCCCCTTGTTTAATTGCTGGTTTGTCTTTTCACCTTCCAGCGTTCCTGTTCCAAGCTCTGTGTACCTGTGCCTGCCTGTTGTGACCCGGATCGTCTTGACCTCCTCTGAATCTCTCCAGCACTTGTCCCTTGGCTTGCTTAAGAACTTCTGTACTTGCTTGATCTCCATGTTTGACCCTCGGCTTATTCGAAGGACTTTGCTATTGCCTGACCCCATGTTTGACCCTCGGCCTGCTCAAAGAACTTCTCTATTGCTTGACCACTGTGTATGACCCCGGCTTGCCTAAGTACTTCTCCTCTGCCCGGACCCCTATGTTTGACCTTCAGCCTCCTCATCAGACCCTGCTCGGGTCTCCATCTCTGGATTAAGGTGTTTGAGACCCGGCCGGGCTTCTCATTGGTCCAGAGTCAAGTCCACCCTGCACGGTTCTTCTCTCCACCAGAAGATCTCCACGCAAGCCTCTCCTACCTGCTGGTGACTCGTGCTTCTCCGTGCTTGATACCCTCTGTGCCACCTTCAGGGGTATAGGGTACTGCAAGGGGAGACCCTTTCAGCATCTTGGCCCTGGTGAGTACCTGACACTGTCCATCTCCAAGTGGTCGAGCGGTATGGCAGGGGCCAACTCCTGAACGAGTGCTTTAACTGTGGATCGTACATCAGTTATGGATTCAGGGAGCCTGCGTATGCAGATATTTGACCGCCGGGCCCTATTCTCAGAGTCCTCCATGCGTGGTTGCAGGGTTACATTTTTTTCTCTGAGGGTTTCAAGCTCTTTATAGTGATTATGAGTGTGAATGTCCAGGTCATCTATCCGCTTCTCTAGGTCTTCTGTTCTCTGTTCTAGCTCCCTGATTTCTCTAGATAGTTTAAGTGCCTTAGTAAGGTTACACGCAAGTTGTCTGCGATCAGTGGATACTGGATCAGTGTAGGGAAATAGGGGGGTAATCCCCAGATCTGTGTCGGACTCACCATCACCAGAGGACTGGTGCAATTTAGCTGAGTGTGGGGAGCAAGAGGATGTTGCCATCGCCATCTTAGAAGAGAGCCTTGCCAGCACG
Source organism: Lithobates pipiens (assembly GCF_037356315.1). Lineage (NCBI taxonomy): Eukaryota > Metazoa > Chordata > Amphibia > Anura > Ranidae > Lithobates > Lithobates pipiens. The sequence goes on from NW_027507748.1 coordinate 187,334,500, forward strand.
TCCCAGATGGTTTTCGGCTTGATCTGGGAGCGGACCGCTCCGTGTACTATGGTGTGAGGACTGGGGCTGGCTCTGCTTGTAGGCACAGTGTTAGGCTGTAAGCAGCGGGTCCAATGTCAGTGATTAGTGGCCACTTTTCTCCTGAGTGGGGCGGAGCCTCAGGTTTGCATGTCCTTCCTGACATGCAAACAACATTGCATGTCCTTCGCATATGCGCCTCCGGTGTACCAAGGAATCTTGACTAACATCATTAAGAAAAAATATCAGCAGTGTGGCACGAAATCTTGATTAAAGTCGCCAGGGTGAAAAATACCATAAATCAAAAAGGCTAGCAAAAATAGTTACATTTTTACAGCAGAGCCAAAAAAAAAAGGTGTCCAACCTTCTAAGGCATACTGGATACAGGAGGGGCTATAATGGGACTGGCCTATATGGCTTTCTGTTTGCCAAAGACCCAACCTCTTGAAAGTGGCAGTCTCTGTGTCCCTCAATGGAAGATGGAGAAATATATATGCATGTAGGCTTACTTTGACTGAGAAGTCTCTGATCACAGCCAGTTTGATATTTATATGCTCCCTGTGAACCTGCCTACTAGATATATGAGAGAGATGTTGATGTCAGTGTATATATATATATATACATGGAATTTGTACTTTTTATAACTATAGTAAGATATGCTATTGATATACCGTATACTGACTATATTATTTCCAATATAATACTATAAATCTAACAATCTCCTGCAATTCTCCTGAATATTAGAAATCCGAGAAACATGTTATGAACTATCCATCTTCCTCTGCAAGAGTCAGCTGTTGTAAAGTAATGGATATACTGTAATATTTGATGTATACTGTATGTATAATAGCTGAGCAGGAGATTGTAAAGCCCCGTACACACGAGAGGACTTATGTCCGACAGACTTCCGAAGGAGTTCTGCCGGAGTTCTGCCGGAGTTCCGACAGAGTTCTGACGGACTTTTCGAATGAGCGGACTTGGCCACACACAATCACACTAAACTCCGACGGATTCGAACGTGATGACGTACGACTGGACTTGAATAAGGAAGTTCATAGCCAGTAGCCAATAGCTGCCCTAGCGTCGGTTTTAGTCCGTCGGAATAGCATACACACAAGCGAATTTTTCGAAGGGACCGGGTCCGGCGGAGTTCCGTCGGAAAAATTTGAAGCATGTTCCATATTCTAAAGTCCGTCAGACTTTGGCGAATCAAAAGTCCATTGCAGCCCACACACGATCGAATAGTCTGACGGAATCAGTCCGTCGGACTTTGGATGTTGAAAAGTTCGCTCGTGTGTACGCGGCATAAGGGTTCAGCATATGTCTGTAATTGCAAAAATTAAATGATAATAGAAACAAAAAAAAGCTTTTATCATTTAGAAGACTGACAGGTATTTTGATAATAATTTCAGGTAGTTCCTTAAAAGTCTCAAATTTGTCTTTTGTGGATTGTTTGGTTAAAGGATGTGCAGCCTGTAGATCTACCGAGTTCTTATGTATAGTTATCTTTTCAAAGGTCATTATACAATTTCACTACATTTACAGTATAGTGGATTTTTAATTACACATTCTGTATTAATATAGTGTTCAGTAAGCTAAATCGGTGGTGTATGCTGCGTGTTCATGCAGTTTTTAATTAACATCTACCCCCCAGCAAAGGAACATTTTAATTAAAAAGTTATTATTAACTGGCTAAATACAGAAGTGAATAACAACATTTACACATATTCAAGCAATTCCTTTTTTTGTTTGTTTTCTAAACATATTCCAGTTGATTTGTCTTTAGGAATTTGCATCTTAAAAATGTCTCTAGTGTCTTATTTAAGGGGAACTAGTTAAGTGAGTGCACTCCTCCCCATCCCTGAGGATAGCTGGCATCATGAGGTGAAAAGGTGAGAAAAAGAAAAAAAAGTGTGTGTTTAACCCCAGATTTGGCTGCTGAATGACCAGACCATTTTTTTGCGATTCAGCACTGCATCGCTTTAACTGACAATTGTGCGGCGCTGAACCCAAACAAAATTGAAGTCCTTTTTTCCTCACAAATAGAGCTTTCTTTTGGTCGTATTTGATCGCCTCTGTGCTTTAAATTTTTTGCGCTATAACAAAAAAAATGTGACAATTTTATTTAAAAAAAAACACAATATTTTGTACTTTTTGCTATAATAAATATCCCCATTTTTTTTTTTTTTTAAAAAGGGATTTTTTTCTCAGTTTAGGCCGATATGTATGCTTCTACATATTTTTGGTAAAAAAAAATTGCAATAAGTGTATATTGATCGGTTTGCACAAAAGTTATAGCGTCTACAAAATAGGGGATAGATTTATAGCATTTTTATTATTATGGTTTTTACTAGTAATGGCAGCAATCTGTGATTTTTACCAGGATTATGACATTATGGTGGACACATCAGACACTTTTGATACATTTTTGGGACCATTGGCATTTATACAGCGATCACTGCTATAAAAATGCACTGATGTCTGTAAAAATGTCACGGCAGGAAAGGGTTTAACACTAGGGGGCGATCAAGGTGTTAACTGTGTTCCCTAGTACATGTTTCTAACTGAAGGGGGAGGGGACTGACTAGAGGAAGTGATGGATCATGGTTCCTAGATAATAGGAACACACCATCTGTCACTCCTCTCAGAACAGAACAGGAAAGTGTATGTTTACACACACTCATCCCTGTTCTGCCTTTCTTGCTCATGATCGATCATGGCCAGCAGTTATCGCGACCATCAGCCATGAGCATTGACACCCTTGCTGTGCAGAGGGTGCGTGCCTCCTGCTAACCCGATCTCGTGAGCCGAAGTATAGCTACGCCGGTTCACGGGATCGTGCCGACCCGCCACAGTAAAATGGCGGCGGCTGGTCGGCAACTGGTTAAAATCTTGTGAGAAGACACTCTATTCCACTGCAATAGTATCTTTTTATTAGATTTTTGGGTACGTTCAGGACTGATGAAAGCCCCATTTAATAGAAATCCTTGGCAACTCATTCCAGCTTATAATTTTTAATCTTTAATAACTCTCCATTAGTGATGGGTAAATCTACTTTTCAATTTGTCAAGGGTTTGTTAAATCCTGCTTGAAATTTTTTTGTACCAGAACTCCCACCAGGGAGAGAGTCTTTTTATGCATCTTGAAGGACAACATTGAAAATATACAAATCCTTTAACATAGTTGGATGTTCTAAGGCTGTTCATGGTGTTACGGAACAGTACATTTTTTATGGACAGTCTCAGTGACAGCATACACTAGCTGTGCATATTTGTCTATGGAAATTACTTTTTTTTTAGTTTAGTTTAGCTTACATACACCAGCAGAAATAAATTGGCCAGTATTACATTGAGGAAGTCCCTGTTTTTTCTAGTGCAAACAAGTACTAATGCTGGCCAATGTCTATCAAACTTTTATTAAAAAATTTTGCGACTTTAGGGCACATGCACGATGTCTAGCAGGTCAGATATGTTCTGCTAGAGCTTTGCTCCACGGAGATCAGAATCTGCTGGAATAAGCTCACCTACAGCCTGCTGAATGGCACACCATCCCCCGCTGACACCCGAGGCTCCGGTGCATAGATCAGACCATCTGCCATGGTGCTAGGAGGCACACATACTAAGTACAAGAATGCCTCCATAGAAGACGCGCTGGCCCGGGCCACAGCTAAGATAGCACCATCACCTTCTCCCTCACGTAGCACAGCACAGCGGGCTCTTACCAGCAGCTACCACTGCTGACACCGCCAGACTCCCAGAATAAGTCTGATAAGGAGCTCCCCTTCTCCTCTAATGCTGCAGTTGAGCAATCCACCTTACCAGCACTCCTAAAGCCAATAGGATGTATGCTCCATAAAAGATTAAAACAAACCTCAGAGCATATTACTAACAGTCTCACTAAGGAGATAAAGGAGCTGGGCACCCACACTGCAGTGCTGGAGGTCAGAGTGGATGAAATGGAGAACACAGCATAGATCTACGTGACTGAACTCGAGAACATCAAAGAATAAAACATAACTCTACAAACAAGACTAGAAGATTGCGAAAACAGAGCTAGGCGCTCTAGTTTTTGCATTAGAGGTATCCCTGAAACCACTATAGACTTACAATCTACCATGACTGCCCTGTTCCAGGAACTCTAGCCAGCTATCCCAATAGAATGCCTGGAGATGGGAGATGGACAGAGTGCACAGAGCGCTGACCCCAAAGAAAACTGATGGACCTCTACGCGACATCATCGCAAAGTTCCACTACTATCACACCAAGGAACAACTCCTGATCGTGGCCCGAGAAAAAGATGCCTTTAACTTTCAAGGTCATAACTATTTTTCGCAGATCTATCCCAGTTGACCATCCCCAAGTGTTGAGCTATTAAGCCCCAGCTCCTGGAACTACAGCAACACCACATCACTTACAAATGGGGTTTCCCATTCGCAGTTCGCTTTACCTACCAAGGTTCCAAACACAGCTGCAGATCACCAGAGGAATTGCAACAAACCCTGCAAGAACTACACCTTGTGAAAACCCCTCCCAACGCAGGCACGGCTCGTAGAAGGTCAGCCTCAACCTCTCTGCCCAAACCACCATTACCATTTGGTAAGCATGGAGGCCAGCACATGCACAAGAGAGGCCGCTATACCTCTCCAACCCAAGGTTATGAGGATTCCATGGACTGATGTCTACCTCCGCCCCGAATCCATGTTCACTTCCATACCATGGGTTTGGCATTTCAATGGTTGCCATGCAACTTCTGAAGACCAACTCCACAAGAGTACTTTATGCAACTCAGTTTAAATTCTGTTTCAATTTTCTCTTGTTATCGTTTTAATAGCCTCTGGTTCTCAACCCCACTTTAGTCCCGGCTGTTCTGTGACAATTCATTTCACCCAGCAGCGAATGCTTTCAAATTGCTTTTGCCTAATGAGAGCTATCCTAGGCTGCCAAATTGTCAGGCACAAATCTGACTCCAGCTACTATACCCATTTTTGACCTGCACATCTGAATGAACATATTAGCACTACTGTTCTTCCTTACTTATACTGCCTATATCAGGGCCAGTTTAACTTTGGATGCTTTTTGTTCCTTCTCCTGATTTCTACTTACCCCCCCCCCCCCCCCCCCCCCACACACACACACACACACACCTAACACAGGCTGTTTCTAGCAAACCTTGATTGCTGCCACTGTCAACTTCCCCTGCCAACTATTACAATATACATTTGAAATTATACACCCTAGTCCTGTTCAACAGTCTGCAGTTTATAAGCCTACACATCTCCCTAACAACTCACTATACCACCTCTATCCCCTGTTTGGGTGATCCTTGTGCCCCCAGCCTACCCCCCTTGTTTGCCCACCCTTAATATGTGGACAAGCAACAGCGGCTATGTCACCTCTGAGAGGGAACCTGCTCCCATCTCACAGGCTCAATTTAACATTACCTGTTATTTTTAGGTACTGTACTACTTTGTTCACCATGCTTTCTGCTTCCTTCCTACTCTAGCCACTTTCTGCCCCCTCTTACTCTACAAGTCCGCACACACTGTCCAGTCCTGCAAGTGCATCACACTCACTGGTAAGCCTCCCCTCCAAACACAACTACTATGGCCCCCCTTCAATTTTATATCTCTGAATGTTCAGGGCCTTAATGTGCCTCAAAAAAAAACCAAAGGATTTCCACTCTTTTAACTCTTTTTTTTTTCTTTTCTTTTTTTTTTTAAACCATAGAAATACAAGAAGAAGCGCAAGACCAACACTGGCTCAAAGTGTTTAAAATCATTTTAATTGTTGGTAAAATATTTTTTCTGAGTCATCCAGGTTTAATGCTGTGTTGAGCCCTGATGAGGGGGCTTTGCTATCAAAACACATTGCCTGTTTATATATCACTTTTTTACCATCAAAGCTATCTTGGATTTTTTCATCCAGTTTTGGTCTGGCACTTTTCTCTGTATTTCTTTGATTTGAGCTGCTGTTGTATGATGACCATTGAGAAGATCTTTCCCGTGTGGGAGCCATCTCGCCAGAGCAATTGAGCTTTTTTCAGGTTATACTTTTTCTCAATACACACGCAAGTCTAAAATGTCCCAGTACCGCTTTGAGTATGTTGTTCTGGAGCTTTTTGTTTTGTATCTGTACCCTGCAGAGGAGATTTACCTTTACCTCCTGTCACAGGGACAGAATTGTCACCAGTAAAGGTCTGCCAAAAAATTATTCTTTCAACTCTCTAGTTCTTGTGACATCTTTAAAATATTGGATTTTCCATGGCTTTTTGTACTGGAGAGTGATAAAAAATAGTGAGGTTGAAATTTCCCCAGTACCTTCCACATTCCATTTAAAACAAAAGAAAAGCATACTATTTAGATTGCTTTAACATTTTTGTATTCTACTGTTTTGTTTCATTAGACATTTTAGACTTAAGGCTTATACACACTATAAGAAAATGTGGCGAACATTTTCGTCCAAGGAATTTTTGTACGATTTTCGTATAGTGTGTACACAACTTTCGACAGCTGATTCCGAATTTTCATACACAAGAATTCCTGAAGGGACAAACTCCTACATTTTTCTTGTACAGGAACAGAACAAATTATTTTCTTTTAATGTGTACCCTTTTCACGTGATTTTCATACAAGAAAAATCAGAAAAGAAAGACTGTGCATGATCAGAAACAATAAACAAACAAACAAAATAAAACCTTTGTTGTATGAGAATTTTTGAACGTATTTTCGTTCATCAGTTCTGATTTGCTGCGAACCATTGAGAAAAGAAAAATTGGACAAACGTTCGCCCGATGTTTATATAGTGTGTGCCCCACTTAAAGCTGGTATAATTATTGTAACCTTGTGTCTAGGAAAATTATTCTCCAAAATGCAACCTGTATTAAATATTCTCAATTCCATAAATTCTAATTCCATTCTCAATTCCATAAATGCATCAAATGAACATATTTCTAAATGCTTTTTTAAACACCGTTAATTAACCACCTAAATATTTCCACTGAAGCTGTGGAATTACTCAAACTATAATACATCACACTGCTTTTGCAATAAAATAAACTACACTTTATAATTTATGCCCCACTTTTAATAATGTCATTTTTGAGATTGAGTTTGCAAAATATTGTCATCAATACCATACACTTCACATAATAATAGTGTACAATTGCAAACAAAATATCTTACCAGCATGTCCTGGTTTGCAACCTTAAAATACATATCCGCATGTTTCTTATCTTTAGGGCAAATATCTTGAAGACCAGAAAATGGTGATACGGTTATAGTTCGTCCAGTTGGCATAATAGGAAGACTGTTTGAAAATCCACCATCAAACCATTTCTATGAAAATAAATTTAGAAAAAAAATGCTTTCATATTTATATTAAGCATTTTCCTTCCTCAGCATTAGGGAGAGAGCCCCAGAGAAGTGTTATGTCTAGTACACACGGTCGGATTTTATGACGGAAAATGTGCGATCGGATTGTGTTGTCAAAAATTCTGAGCGTGTGTGGGCTCCATCTGACTTTTTCTGTCGGAATTTCACACACAAAGTTTGAGATCTGGATCTAAAATTTTCCGACAACAAAATCTGATAGTTTAAATTCCGATTCTGTGTAGACAATTCCGACGCACAAAGTGCCACGCATTCTCATAATAAATTAGGAGATGAAAGCTATTGGCTACTGCCCTCTTTATAGTCCCATTGTACGTGATTTACGTCACCTCGTTCTGAACGATCAGATTTTCCGACAACTTTGTGCGACCGTGTGTATGCAAGACAAGTTTGGGCCAAAATCAGTCTGAAAAAATCCAACAGATTTTGTCATCGGAATCTCCTACTGTGTGTACAGGGCATAATTCTTGAGATAATGATGAGAGGGATTTAATATAACCTTTCATATAGTATGTGATCAGTGTGTTTCATATTTTAACAGTCCATCCAGTGGCTTAACTTTCAAGTGGAATTAAATTGCCTCAAATGCTGACCAATAGGGTCTCTCATCATAAAAATCCTACCTGTCAGCAGGCCTGTTTTTCATCACACAAATTTAGATTCAATTGCTCACTGTGAATAAAAGTGGACAATCCATTTATTTATGGAAAGATACTTTTTTAACCACTTCAATACAGGGCACTTTCCCCCTTCCTGCCCAAGCCAATTGTCAACTTTCAGTGAGGTCCCATTTTAAATGACAATTGCGCAGTCATGCAAAGCTGTACCCAAACAAAATTTTCATAATTTTGTTCCCACAAATAGAGATTTCTTCTGCTGGTATGTCACCACTGGGGTATTTATTTTTTGCTAAACAAATTTAAAAAAAGGCCGAAAATGTTTAAAAACAAAAAACAAAAAGTTGTTTTGTTATAAAATGTTGCAAATAAGTAAGTTTTCTCCTTCCCTGATGGGCACTGATAAGACTGCACTGATGGGCACTTATAAGGTGGCACTGATGATGGGCACTAATATGTAGCACTGATAGGGAGCACTGATGGGCATAGGCGGCACTGATGGACACTGATGGGTGGCACTTATAGGCAGCACTGATGAGGAGGCACTGGCAGGCCTTTCTGATGGGCACTGATTGGTATCTATAATGGGCATGGATTGGCACTTCTAATGGGCACTGATTAGCATCCCTGGTGACCATGGATGGGCATCCCTGGTTGTCATTACTGGTGGGCATCCTCGAAGGGCTGTCAGGAGAGCAGCCGATCGGCTCTCCTCTACTCACGTCTGTCAGTGCAGAGGAAAAGCCGATAAATGTCTGTGATTGGAAACAGCTGATCACATGGTAAAGAGTCTCTAGTCTCTAGCTCTTTACCTAATGATCGCCATGCTGCGTCCCCCCAATTGTGGCTTATCCTAATGGACATCATATGATGCCCAGTCAGGATAATGAAACCACTTTCCGGCCATCAGTTTGCTATATGACAGATGGGAAGTGGTTAAAGCTAGACAGGTATAAAAACAACACCATTGAATTATTATTTTAAATATATTTTAAATGTTACTAGTTTAAAGCGGAACTTAAAGAGGTTGTAAACCCTTTTTTCTTAAAATAACAAACATATCATACTTACTTCCACCGTGCAGTTAGTTTTGCACAGAGTGGCCCAGATCATCGTCTTCTGGGGTCCCCCAACGACGCTCACAGTTCCTCCCCGCATCGGTAAACCCCTAGGAGAAGAGCTCCCCTTGGGTGTTACCGTGCGGGTGCACTCCTGAGTCCAGTATTTACGTCCATAGACACAGAATCCCGGACTCGTCCCCGCCCCCCACGTCATTGGATTTGATTGACAGCAGCGGGAGCCAATGGCTGTGCTACAATCAATCTATCCAATCAAGAGCCAGAGAGGTAGAGCGTGTCTCCAACAGGGGAACGAACAAGCTCAGGTGAGTAAAACGGGGGGCTGCACAGTAACAGAAGTTTATTTACCTTAATGCATAGGATGCATTAAGGTGAAAAAACACAAGGGTTGCCATCTTAGCCTCTAATTTGATCTGCAGTTAAGATGATGCTGCATATGTGAACAGTTAAGCATTCTATGCATTAAGGTGAAAAACCTTCTCTCATGCTGCAGCCCCCCAGAACCCCTGTTTTACTTATTTGAGCCCTGTCTTTCTAGCCTCAGGGATGAGCACACCAGCTATGGCTCAGAAGCAGGACTCGAGAGTGTGCCAGCATGGGTGACCCAAAGGAGAGCGCTTATCCGACGAAGCACTTGAGAAGACGAGGGGCCACCAGCACCACTAAGGGACCCCAGAAGAGGATCAGGGCCACTCTGTGCAAAACCAACTGCACAGTGAAGGCAAGTATGAAATATTTGTTATTTATAAAAAAAAAATAAAAAAAATTAGGGTTTAGTAATCCTTTAACTAAGGCCGCGTACACACGCGGGGACTGTTCGCCCAACTTTGTCCGTCAAACAGTTTCGGCAAACAGTCCGCTCAAAATTAGCATGGACGGACATGGCCACACACGACGGACGAACAGTTTGCTGAAACCGTGCGCGATGACGTGAACGGCACGTACGACGGGACGAAAAATACGACGTCCTATACACTGCATTATAACTTTCGGCATGTAAATCCTTTCTGAGCATGCGCGGAACTTAGTTTGACGAACAAGCCTACACACGAGGGGACTGTTCGCTTTGTTTCAGCGGACAGTTTTTCGGAATTTCCGAAAAACCTTGTTCAGCGGACTGTTCGCTGAAACTGTACGCTGAAAGCCCACACACGAGCGGACTGTTTGCCGAAACACTGTTCAGCGGACAAAGTTGGGCGAACAGTCCCCGCGTGTGTACGCGGCCTAAGAGGCTGAACTTTGAGTGCTTTGTATTTTTCTGAATACACCCATGTGTGAGGAAACATCTTTGTTACCCTATTTGCTAAAACACATGTGGACTGAAAGCCCTGAAACACACCTTGATGACATGATTGACATTTTGAAATGCTCTACATTTGATTGTGCTCTCTACAATAACCAATACAATACCTGTAACTGAAACCTTCATTTTTTTTAGTTCAAAATCTAGTACAACAATTGTAGTAAACTTTAATCTACAATACCATTTACCATGTTTGAATCAACATGTACAAACACATAAGGGATCCATATAGTGAACTTGGTGTTGAGTTATTCACTTTAAGGTCATCACAGCGTACAAGGGGGTGCGCTTTACGTCTAGAGGAAAATACATTTTTATCTCCAGATATGGAAAGGTTTCTTCACAGTAAGAGTTGTGAAAATGTGGAATAGACTCCCCCAAGAACTGGTTCTGGCCAGCTCAGTAGGTTTCTTTAAAAAAAGCCTGGATCCCTAGTATTGTCCCCGAGGCAGCATCGGATCCCAGGCTTCAAGACCTCTGCCTGGGTCCCATGTTGTTCATACTCAGGCTGTGGCGCTCCTGCCTCTCCAAATTTGCTCTGTCATCCCTTTGCCCCCCTATCCAATGTACTTTTCAACTCCTTAATCCCTGACAGTCTTTCACATTTCCATATGTTCCCTTGGGCAAAAGAGGGAGTGTTTCAACCCCACCACTTTGTCCATCCAGTCACATGTAAAATTAGACGCTTTCCGGCTCTTCAATCTAAAAGCATCTGAGGTACTCATATCTCCAAATAACCCATTATTTCTCAAAACTTTCTCCCACCCTTACCCTCACCAAGCTGACGCCCTTTGAAGTTATCTGTTCTCAAGGTCCCCATCAGGCACAACTTATCTCTAGCATTTACCAAATACTCCAGGAGCAGACATCTCTCACAGCTCACTCTAACTCCTACATGCATAAATGGTCACAGCTCACACAACAACAAATTACAGCCCCGTAGTGGTCCAAAATTTGGTCCTCCACAAATTTCTAGATGTGTGGCACAGAGAGAGACAGCAAATAAAGTCTTAATGTTTTGGTAAAAGACCCCTGAGGTCATTCATCAATACGACCCTACTCTTTCTCCTATGTGCTGGAGGTATGGGAAAACCAGAGGGTCACACTACCACATCTTCTGGCAATGTGATTTGATCACTCCCTTCTGGTCCATGGTATCACTAATGCTTCAACAGATTTTTACCACCCCTATTTCAATGGATCTGATTCATCCCCTCCTAGGTCTTCCTATTCCAGGCCTGGGAAAGGCCACAAACAAACTTGCCTCCTTTATCCTGCTTGCAGCCAAAAGAGCAATACCTTCTAACTGGTTATCTACTCAAACCCCAACTCAAACTCAATTGATGCAAAGTATCAAGAACATTCGCAGAATGGAGCACATGACAGCTATGGTGGAGGATGGCATTGACAGGTTTGATAAGATTTGGGCTCTTTGGGACACCTCGGTCTACGGGCAATCTTCTTAGATAACTAGGCCCCTTGCCATCCTGTCATTAACATACTCCTAATCTCCTCTGCGATACCTATACCCCACTGTATCTAGCTTTAATTATATGTCTTACCATCTCCCTTGCCTGGTAGATATCCAGCTTACACCTTATCTCCTGAGAAAAGCTCTACATGTACAAGGTACCTACTCTGTCAGACAATCAACTAGTTATTAACAACTTTTGGTCTAAGCCCACATCTTTGCACTATGTATTCATAATATTTGCTTATTTTAGTTTTCCCTTATGATTTCCATTTCTACCTGTATTTTTTTTTTATTTTTTTTTACTTCTTATCTCTTATTCATTTGGTAGTGACATTTGTTTCAGACAATCATCTCTTGATGCAGAAATGTTTGTACAAGTTTATTGTGGAAATTTTCCTCAATAAAAATACAATTTATAAAAAAAAAAAAAAAAAAAAAAGCCTGGAAATGTACATACTATAACTAGGTACTAACATTTATAGGTAAAGTTGATCAAGGAATATCTGATTGTGGGGATCAGGAAGGAATATTTTCCCCTGCTGGAGCAAACTGAATCATGCTTTGCTGGAGTTTTTGGCCTTCCTCTGGGTCAACTGTGGGTATAGGATTGTGCATATGGGATTGTTTGATTTATTTATTTTTTTAATTGGTTGAACTAGATGAACTTGTGTCTTTTTTCAACCTGACTTACTATTTAACTATGTAACTATGTTTCAGCGTTCTGTATTTAAAACTGAACTGCAGGCAAACCACTATCTACATGGTTGAAATACATACTGTATATGTGAACTTATTGGGTACCTGAGCCTGTGCAATGTAAAATTCCAGATATATTTCCCCCACCCAAAAGCCCAGGTGCTGCATATAGCCACCTGTAGGCATGAATGGCTGTGTGCAGTTGTATTGGGGTATACGCTGGGGGTTCATGTTCAAGTTTTCTTTTTTACATTTTTTGCATATGCATGTGTACATGAGCATTGATAAAATAAATTAGTACAGCTGCACAGCAGCCATTTATGTGTATCTGTACGCAGCATCTGAATGTTCAGGGTGGGAAAAATATGCAGGAATTTATATTGCATGGACTCAGGCACCCATATGCAGAAGGGTGTAACCTGACAAAGGGGTTTTATTTCTGTCTTTCTATTCCTGTGATTCATACAGGCTCTTTCAGACAGCTGAGTTATGTTGGTGACCAGATTTTCTTCTACAGGTAAGCTTTACAACTTAATCTTAGTTGAAAAGCTTACCTAGTAATTCTTGCTCAGGCACTTCCTGTTATCTGGTGATAAAACTTTTTCTCTATCCACTAATTGCTTTTCTGTGATGCATCCTTGTGCTCCCAGGGCATTGGAAGCAGCTGTGGCAATGTGCAGCCATTATATCTTTTCATGTGACAACACTGAAGAAATTACACTTTGCTACAATGTAAAGTAGTGAGTGTACAGCTTGAATAATGGTGTAAATTTACTCTCCCCTCAATATAACAACACACAGCCATAAACGTCTACACCACTGGCAAAAATGAGTACACCCCCAAGTGGAAATGTCCAAATTGGGCCCAATCAGCCATTTTCCGCCCCTGGTGTCATATGACTCGTTAGTGTTAAAGGGTCTCATGTGTGAATGGGAAGCAGGTGTGTTAAATTTGATGTTTTCGCTCATACTGGTCACTCGAAGTTCAACATGGCACCTCATGGCAAAGAACGCTCTGAGGATCTGAAAAAAATAATTGTTGCTCTACATAAAGATGGCCCAGGCTATAAAAATATTGCAAAGACCCTGAAACTGAGCTGCAGCACAGTGGCCATGACCATACAGCGGTTTAAAAGGACATGTTCTACTCAGAACAGACCTCGCCATGGTCAACCAAAGACGTTGAGTGCACATGCTCAGCGTTATATCCAGAGGTTGTCTTTGGAAATAGCCGTATGAGTGCTGCCAGCATTGCTGCAGAGGTTTAAGGGGTGGGGGGTCAGCCTATCAGTGCTCAGACCATATGCCGCACACTGCATCAAATTTGACTGCATGGCTGTCATTCCAGAAGCATGCTTCTTCTAAAGGTGATGAACAAGAAAGCCTGCAAACAGTTTGCTGAAGACAAGGACATGGAATACAGGAACCATGTTTTGTGGTCTGATGAGACCAAGATAAACTTATTTGGTTCAGATGGTATCAAGTGTGTGTGGTGACAACCAGTACAAAGACAAGTGTGTCTTACCTACCCTCAAGCATGGTGGTGGGAGTGTTATGGTCTGGGGCTGCATGAGTGCTGCTAGAACTGGGGAACTACAGTTGATTGAGGGAACATGAATACCAAAATGTATCTGATGCAGGAGCCAGTATGTAAAGTTAAGTAGAACCCATGGTGATATTGCAAAGTGTTTGTTGAACAAAAGGAAGCCAGAACTAGGAGACAAAGTTATGTAAGCAACCTGCCATGATCATATGGCTGACCACGAGAGGATTATTTTGTAGGCCCTGGGTGGTTTACATGTGGTCTAAGGATGTAGTCAGGGGGATTCAAAGTTACCAAAAGGAGAAAAGGGGATAGCATATGCTGATGTTATGACTATAACAGTAGGTTTATAGCAGAACAGGTCACTAGTGGTCAAAGAGACATACGTATGATAGGCATGCTGCAGTAACATGGTGTGCGTGGCAGTGCAAATCTGGAAACTTTAGTAGGTAAATGAAAGGGTGTAGAGTGTTGTGAGGTGAGCATTAGGATCTTTCCTGAAGCCCTGCAACAACTTTTGGGAGTGTAGTGAAGAACGATGGTTTTCTATCTACTATTATTTGCAGCTTGGCAGGAATAAGCATGGGATATGTCAGTTCTCTGTTTCTAAGTTGCGCGTCAGGGATCAGCTTTACAGAAGCAGGGAATCGCACACCTGGGGGTTAAAGTTCACCTGAAGAGGAGTTGAACTGCCGATTTAAGTATGCACATGGGGCAGAGTGGGCTGAATAATATTGGGAGTGCTGTAAGTGGGCCAGTTTCTCTGCCATGGTGCAATTCTAAATTATACTAGGAGTCCAGCTGAGGTATAAAGATGGCAGGATATTTTCAGGACCAGGTGGTGACAACAAAGCTCCTCAGATCAGCACGTATATCTATTCTGGCTGCCACATCCCAACCTGCATACTTCTGGTTCAGTAAACCTTTTGAAAGTAAACCAAAATGAGTAGTGAGTGGGATGTACCATAGAGAGTGAGGAAATGTCTCCCCTGGCCCTGCCAGTGGGGGACATCTTGGGTAGAGGGCCCTGTATAAAATGCTCTGGCAGTAGCCTGCCTGGAGCTTTGGTTATGAGAAGTGTTTAAGGACCAAGTCATAGCAAAAAATGCAATCTTAGCTTATGAAAGCTTCCTAGTGGGGGGGCGATGACTAATCACATCTCTTTGACATGGAGTGTAGGACTCTGGAACCCCACCCCCAACAAGATACTTCAACTCACCAGTTTGGATGACTAAAAAGCAACTGTGTTCCAGTAAAGGAGGTAAAGGCTTCCATTATATGAACCGTTCCATTTCCTAACCGCAAGAAGGGAATGTGCTCTGAAATGAAACCAGTGCTTTAAGGCCTAAGGATGGTCGGGGCTACTAGGTGTTACTTATTAGACCAGGTCAAGGTCCTTCTGTCATGCTTTTTTATTGCAGTATACCCTCCCCATAGCACCTCAGTGAGTCTAAGCCCTTATACACACGGTCGGACATTCCAACAACCAAATCCGTCGGATTTTGTCCAACAGATTTTGTCCGAAACTGTTGCATACACACAGTTGGACAAAGTTGTCAGAAAATCCGATCGTACTTAACGTGATGACGTTATTTCATTAGGACGGGACTACGTTCAGGCTAGTAGCCAATAGCTTTGGTCTAGGAATTCGATCTGAGCATGTGTGGCACTTTGTCGGATCGGAATTCTCTACACAAGATAGGAAAAAAGTCATGTTGTTGGAAAATTTTATAGCCCAGCTGGAAAACTTGGTCCGTCGGATACTCCGGCGGAAACAGTCCGATGGAGCCCACACACTGTCAGATTATCCGACAGCACGGCCCTATCGGACATTGTCCATCGGAATGTCCGACCATGTGTACAAGGGCTTAGAGGACAACCTATGCTGGGCAGGATTTGGTTAAAGAATACAGATGCTCCCACACCACATGGATGTTCTACACAGGAATGCCTAACAAATTATTCAAAGTTTGGAACAACCTTATTTTGCAATATCAGTATATTATAATATTATGTCACTGAGCATGCACAACAAGACTGTATTTGAGGGCATACTTTGTACATATGTAAATATAAAGTAGATTTATAACAATAAAAAGTAACAATGAATAAATCAGAATGAAGTAGTAGTTCCTAACACAAAGCTTGCATTTTAAAGTATGCATGCAAATGTTGAACTTATGCACTCTGCTATTTAAAAACCTATAAATCATCACATTTACACTGTCCCTTAAATACTGTAATCAATTCAGGTAGCTGGAATATCATATTAATGTATGTGCATTGTACAATAGCCAAATGATGCATAACAAATGACTATCAATTCTTTGGGGTCTTAATTACTCAGTATATTATACACTACTTCCACTTGTGTGTGATACTCCAGCCATGAAATCTTTATGTGCTCTGTGTCATGGATTGGATCGCATTAGTCATTGTAAGACTAGCTCCAATTTCAGTATAATATGATTAATGCATATACATGCACTATATTGTGTATGTGTAATAAGGAATTCTCAGTACTCATGTCTTAAAGAACACTCAATCAGATCAAAATCGCCAGTCAACTTTATTACTATTATGTTATAAGGCTTTTAGGGCTCTCCTAGTTTTAAGATGTATATACTGAAGGCTAAATTATATGTAGCCGCTAGGTACAAAGTTGCTTTAACCATTTGACCTCCCAAAGATTTACCCCCTTTCATGACCAGGCCATTTTTTGCGATATGGCACTGCGTTACTTTAGCTGGTTATGCGGCACTTTACCCAAACAAAATTTGTGTCTTCCTTTTCGCACAAATATAACTATTTTAGTGGTATTTGATCACCACTGTGTTTTTAATTGCACTCTAAACAAAAAAAACTGACAATTTTGGAAAAAAATATATATATTTTTTACTTTCTGCTATAAAACATATCCAATAAAAAACAAAACAAAAAACAAAACAAAACAAAAACAAATTTCTTTATAAATGTAGGTCAATATGTATTCTTCTAGATCTTTTTGGTAAAAAGAAAAATCCCCTTAAGCGTATATATATTGGTTTGCACAAAAGTTATGCTAAAAATATAGTGTACTAATGGCACTGGCTGGGAAGGGGTTAAACATCTAGGGCAATCAAAGGGTTAAGTATGTGCCTAGCCTGTGTTTTGGTGTACTGTGGGAGGTGCTTTTACTAGGGGAAGTATCAATTTTACTCCCTGCTTTGCAGGGAAAGAAAATCTATTGCTTCCCCACTGACAGGACAGGGCTTTGCCGTATTTTTATAGACAGGGCTCTGTCCTGTATAAATTCATGATTTCCAGGTGCTGGCAGTAATCCATTGGCCGGCACCCCCTGGCACTAAGATGGCAACTTCCTTGGCTGCAAAAGATAGGAGAGTTTAGTCTTGCTCTAAACATTTCTGGGACTGTATAAGGGTACTCTCTTAGAATTGATAACACAGTATGTAGAATAATTATGTGTCCACAATAACAAAAATAAATGTTTTTTGGTACTGTTACATAGGAAAACTAAGCTTTTTTTAGTGACAAGTATATTCCTAAACAAAAACAAACAAAAGTAAAAAAAACCCTTATAATTTGTCAAGGAATGAAAGGCCCTCCATGGGATATAGAATTTGGGTGTATGTAAGCAATTTTTCAGGGTGAGCACAGCACTATAGTAATGTGTAGGGATGAGCTTGGTGTTCGAGTTGGACGCATGTTCGACTCAAACATCGGTTGTTCGCCCATTCAGCGAAGCCAGAACCCTGTGGGCCATTCGTGCCAAATTTGTGTGGCGCTCACAGCCCCCAATGCACTGCGCCATCACAGTGCATTGCTGGCTCATGATTGGCCAAGCATGCACTGTGACCCCGCTTGCTTGGCCAATCACAGTGCCGGCAGCGAGGAGAGCCATGATTGGACACAGGCTCAGGCTGTGTAGTACACACCCCACACTATATAAGGCCGCCAGCGTGGCGGCCTTGTGTAGTGAGTTGGCGTCTGTAGGAGTTAGTGGGTGTTCTCTGTGTACCTTCAACGCAGTATACAATGTCCGTTATCCACCGATTTAGCATTCTTAATATATAGCTATATTGCTCTTCTGTAATTGAGCTTTCAGCCAGCTGCAGGATTTGTGGGTGTTGTCTGTGTGCCCTGAGCGCAGTATATACCATTATCCACCTATATAGCTATATTGCTCTTCTGTAATTGAGCTTTCAGCCAGCTGGAGGAGTTTGTGGGTGTTATCTGTGTGCCCTGAGCGCAGTATATACCATTATCCACCTATATAGCTATATTGCTCTTCTGTAATTGAGCTTTCAGCCAGCTGCAGGAGTTTGTGGTTGTTGTCTGTGTGCCCTGACCACAGTATACACCATTATCCACCTATTTTACTCTTCTCTAATTGAGCCATCTGCAGGAGTTAGTGGGTGCTGTGTGCCTCCAGCACAATATACACTACCCATTTGCCGTTTTCCCATCTCCCTTCAGGCCATTACCATGTCTGGAAGGCCAACAAGGAGAGGCACACAGGCACGAGCCGATAAAAGAGGGAAAGCAGGCTCTTTGTCTAGAGACAACAGTGCTGGGCGTGGATGCGGTGCATCGTCATCAGCACGTGGCCATGGGACACGCTTGTCCTTATTTTCGGCAGCTGGACGTGTTGAGCCGCATCACGCCGAAGACTTGGTACAGTGGATGACCAAGCCCTCTTCATCCTCCTCATCCTCTCTCACCCAGGCTCAGGGTACTAACAAAGCAGCTGCCAACGCATCGTCTTCCCTCGTCTCAATGTCATCATCAGGGACTCCTTCCCTAGACCCACCACATCCTCCTGAGGAGTCCCCTGAACTCTTTGAGCACAGTGTTGGGTACATGCTCCAGGAGGATGACCAGTGTTTTGTAGGCTCTGATGATGATACTCAGCTAGAGGAAGGCAGTAGCATGAGCACAGAGAGAGGGGATGCTCAAGAAGGACAGCAATCTGGCAGTCATGTTCCACAAGCTGCAGCACACTGCCAGGTTTGCTCCAGCGATGAAGAGGGAGGGGATGATGAGGGCACTGACTCCACGTGGGTGCCTGGTAGGAGAGAGGAGGAGGAGGAGGCACATCTACGAGGCAGGATGCCCTCCGGGGGCCAGCTTAGAGGCAGCATACCGACTGAATCACACCGCAGAGCTCCGCCTGTGCAGGGCGTTATTCTAAATGTTCTTTGGTGTGGGCCTTTTTTGAGACGAGTGCATCAGATCGCACCACTGCTATTTGCAACATATGTCTCAAGCGTATCTCGTGTGTCCAAAACATCAGCCGCTTGGGCACCACATGCTTGACCAGACATATGTTGACCTGCCATGCAGCTCCTTGGCAAGCGTACCTCAAAGACCCACACCAAAGAACAAAGCGGACCTCTCCTTGCTCCTCATCAGCTGGGATCTCCAACCCCACTAGACCTTCAGTCCTCTCTAAAACCTGCGCTGAGAGGAATGAAGGTGTAGAATTAGGTGTGTCACAGCCAAGTGCTTGCGGGCACTCTGCTAGCAGTACACCCACGTCCGATTATAGCAGGCAAATTTTGCTGCCCCAGCTGCTGGATCGTCGAAAGAAGCTCACTCCCAGCCATCCACATGCCCAGCGGTTGAATGCTAGCTTGGCTAAATTGCTAGCACTTCAACTGCTGCCTTTTCAGTTGGTAGACTCAGCCCCCTTCCGTGAGTTTGTACAATGTGCGGTTCCTCAGTGGCAGGTCCCCAAATGCCACTTTTTCTCACGGAAGGCGATTCCGGCATGTGGAAGGCAATGTCCTTGCCGCACTGGACAGAGCGGTCAGCGGTAAGGTGCACATTACCGCTGACTCATGGTCCAGCAGGCATGGACAGGGGTTTTACCTGTCTTTCACGGCCCATTGGGTCACTCTTCTGGCAGCTGGGAAGGATGCAGGACAAGGTGCAGTAGTGTTGGAGGTTGTTCCGCCACCACGCCTCCAAAATGCTACTATTGGTTGTGAAACACCTCTCTCCTCCACCCCCTCCTCTTCTTCTTCCTCCATGGCCTCTTCCAGTGCTCTGTCCTCGGAATCAGCGGTGCTCCATAGGAGTTCAAGGGGCTACGCAAGTACGCAGGCAAAACGATGCCATGCCGTGCTTGCGCTGGTTTGTTTGGGGGACAGGAGCCACACTTTGTCAGCTCTGCAGGGGCAGGCCGAGAGGTGGTTAATGCCATGCCAACTTAAGCCAGGATTGGTGGTTTGCCACAATGGCACCAACCTCCTCTTCGCCCTCCGACAGGGACAACTGACCCATGTGCCCTGTGTGGCTCACGTCCTTAACCTGGTGGTACATCGGTTCTTGGGCAGGTACCCTGGCTTACAGGATGTCCTGAAGCAGGCCAGGAAAGTCTGTGTGCATTTCTGCTGATCATTTAATGCCTGTGCTCAGCTGGCTGAGCTCCAAAAGGAGTTGAACCTGCCCAAGAACCGCCTTATATGTGACATGCCCACCAGGTGGAACTCAACGTTGGCCTTGCTGCAGCGGCTGCACATGCAGCAGAGGAAGATCAATGAGTACCTGTGCGACTACGGCGCCAGGACAGGGTCAGGGGAGCTTGGTTTTTTCCTCACCATGCCAGTGGGGCATGATCAGGGATGCATGCACTGTTCTGTCACCATTTGAGGTGGCCACAAGGATGGTGAGCAGTGACAGTGCATGCATCAGTGATACTGTACCTCTTGTCCACCTGTTGGAGCATACGCTGCGTGAAATAATGGACAGGGCACTTGAGGCAGAACAGAGGCAGGAAGAAGAGGACTTCCTTGCCTCTCAAGGCCCCCTTTATCCAGACAGTGTTCCTGCTGTCCCACCCATCACACAGGAAGAGGAGGAGGAGGAGGAGGAGGAGGAGGAGGAGGAGGAGGAGGATTGTGTCAGCATGGAGGTGGAGGCTGGCACTCAGCATCAGCAGCAGCAGCAGTCTTGTAGGGATGATTTACAGTCCCAAGAAACCCGTTGACTTGTACGTGGCTGGGAGGAGGTAGCTGCGGATCATGTTGTCCTTAGTGACCCAGAGGACTCCGGACCGAATGCTTCAGCTAACCTGCACTGCATGGCCTCCCTGATCCTGCAAAGCCTGCGGAAGGATCCTCGTATTCTTTGAAACAAGGAGAGGGACCATTACTGGCTGGCCACTCTCCTTGATCCACGGTACAAGGGTAAGGTTTCCGACCTTATCTTGCCGTCGCAGAGGGAGCAGAGGATGAGACATGTCCGGGAGGCCTTGCAGAAAGGTCTGTGCAACGCGTTCCCAGAGACTGGGAGGTTACAAACTCCTGGTTCTGGACAACGTGTTGCTGAGGCATTGGTCAGAAGGAGCAGTGGAGAAGGTGGCCATCTGACCGATGCATTCAGACAATTTTTTAGTCCACAACCCCAAGGTATGATCGGTTCCAGCAACCATCGCCAGCGTCTGATTTACATGGTGCAGGAATACCTAGGGGCAAGGTCAGACTTGCACACCTTTCCCACCAAAAATCCTCTGGCTTACTGGGTCTTGAGGATGGATCACTGGCCAGAGCTTGCACAGTATGCAATTGAGCTACTGGCCTGTCCTGCATCCAGCGTTCTTTCGGAACGCACCTTCAGTACTGCTGGTGGCTTTGTTACCGATCACAGGGTATGCCTGTCCACCGACTCGGTTGATCGACTGACCTTCATAAAGTTGAATCAGTCTTGGATCACCCGCAGCTACCGAGCACCTGAAGCGGATGTAACCAAATTTTTTTTTTTTTTTAAATGTCACATCCCTTGAAGACTGCCTATGCTGATGCTGAGTGACTGTCCTGTTATGTTGATTGTCTATCCTCTTCTTCCTCCGCTAATATCTTGGAAGAACATTTTTGGTTCTGGGTGATGCCACCAGCCCAATTTTTCTGCCCCTGTTTAACATTTAACATTTAATTTTTGATGCAATGCTTTGCAGCAGTGCTCATTCCTGCACTACAACTAGAGTATATGGGAGAGGTTGCAGTGTCGTGGCACCAGCACCAGTGCCTAAGGCCCAATTTTTCAGCCCCTGTTCAACAGGGGCATTTAATTAAAATTTTTGAAGCAATGCTTTGCAGCAGGGCTCATTCCTGCACTACAACTAGAGTATATGGAAGAGGTTGCAGTGTCGTGGCACCAGCACCAGTGCCTAAGGCCCAATTTTTCAGCCCCGGTTTAACAGGGGCATGTAATTACAATTCTTGATATAATATTTAACAGCAGGGCCCATTCCTGCGCCCACTGAGAGTAACTGTGAGGACTTATAGTGTTGTGGCACCAGCACCACAACCACCAAAGGCCCAATTTTTCTTGATATAATCGTTCACAGCAGGGCGCTCCAGCGCCCACCAAGATTTACTTTGAGGGCTTACAGTGTTGTGGCAACACCAAAACCTTGTTCTGCCATTTCTGCAGAGCATATAGGGCAGACCCCTACATTCAAACATCCAACTTACAAACGTCTCCTACTTGCAAACGGAAGGAGACAACAGGAAGTGAGATGAAAAAAGACGGACGGCAAAACAAATTATACAGGGGTGATAACCCTTCCCTACGTTTTCCAAAAAGCTTAAAAATAGATTTTGTGACTTGAGCTAGACTTTAAAAATGTACCAGTTCAAAATTACAAACAGATTCTACTTAACACAACAAACCTACACAGTCCCTGTCTTGTTTGCACCGCCTGTATACTGCTGTTCTGAGTATATAGGGCCTGGGGGCACCACGCCTTTCCTTTTTTTAATATGGGTACGGGGTTCCCCTTAATATCGTACAAGACCCAAAGGGGCTGGTAATGGGCAGGGGGGGCTACCCATGCCATTTTTCTCAATGATTTTCATCCATATTGCAGGAACCAGATATTACATTAAAACCACAAGCAGTTTTAAATTACTTTTTTTCCGTTAGATGTCATTTTGTGCAGGGATTGTTCTAAACTCAGGAAACACGTGGCACTTCACAGGCATACTAGAGACACCCCCCCAGGCATGATATTTAAAGGAATATTTCACTTTTTTTTCACTTTAATCGTCATTAAAATCAGTGCTCCAGAAAAAACGGCCGTTTTTAAAAACATTTTAGGCATTGACCCATGTCCCCTGGGGCAGGAGCCAGGTCCCCAAACCCTTTTTAGGACAACATCTTGCATATTAGCCATTAAAATTAGCACTTTTTATTTCTTTTATATATTATTATATATATATATATATATATATATATATATATATATATATATATATATATATATATATATATATATATATATATATATGTATGTATATATATATATATATATATATAGTTTGATTTATACTGAAACGAATTGACCTGTGATCGCTGTTTCCTAAATTGCCCCATATTTCCACATCCATGATCAGGTCTGTATGGTTAGTAATCGGTAGGTCTAGTAACGCTTTTTTTCTAGTTGAAGTGTTTACTATCTGATCCATGAAATTGTCTTGCAAGACATTTTGGAACTGGTGAGCCTTAGATGAATGCGTGGTTCCTTTCACCCAGTCTATGTCTGGATAATTAAATATTAAGAAAAAGCAAAGTTCCAACACAAACATTTAGTTCACACTGGTTGCCCACACAAAGGTTCTAAATAAACATCAGCAACAGAAAATTGCTAGCCCACTCAACTGTGCTTGCTTCAGCAGCCCCGCTACTATAGAAACTGATCCCTCAGATCATTGACTTTGCAATGCACACAGCTTAAAGCTCTTCATCACACACAGCTTCTCGTTATTGCACACATCTTCACTTCAGAGCAAACAGATACTCTTCAATGCACACAGCTAGGACACAGCAATACTGACTTCCACCTATCTCCTAAGCCAGAGATATGTAATTAGCGGACCTCCAGCTGTTGTAGAACTACAATTCCCATGAGGCATAGCAAGACTCTGACAGCCACAAGCATGAAACCCAGAGGCAGAGGCATGATGGGACTTGTGGTTTTGCAACAGCTGGAGGTCCGCTAATTGCATATCCCTGGCCTAAGCTGAAGCCTTCTTGTCAGCATGCAGTGATACTTCATGTCTCCAAAAATGGGACCCATGAGCTATCCTCAGGTTTGGCTAATAATGATCCTGCACACTGTAGTCACACAGGATGCAGGCATCTAGCACGGCATCCCAAAACACTTTGGAACCTTCAAACTCCAGGTCCTGATCTGTGACTACAAAACACAGAGAAAACTTAAAGAGTAACTCCAATTTTGTTGTGAAAAAACACATTCTACTCTAGGTGATCCATGTACATTGCAAGGATTTTAACAATCTTTTTTGCAGATTCCAACCTTTTGTTATGCTGAAGAAATCCCTGTGTGTTTTTCTGTGTCCATGTGGGAAAGTAAATCTAATGGGAGTGGTTTCATAATTATCACTCAGCTGCAGCACCTGCAGGGCACTAATGAGTAAAGCTGCTGGGCCTGCATCCCGTTAGCACTGATTTCCTATTGGAAGTATCTCAACAAAAATGTTTGTTTCAGGGGATGCCTGAAATCTGACTTGCCTCTGTCAGGGTATCTCAGCAGCAAATGCTCATTCCCATGCACTAATCACCAACTTTCGTCCCTCTAATGCGAACACGCGTGCGCCAAGTCGCAAGCGAGAGCAAACGAGTCCTGGATCCAGTACGCGCACTGACGCATCCACCTGAACAGATATGCGCATTGGCGCATCGATCCATTGGAATGGATATGCTCACTAGGCACATCCTTTGCACTGGTATGCGTGCAAATGCACGCACGCCAACGAATCACAGTGCACGCACCCTATTTAAATGAGGAGCCACTTACTGTCAGTGCTGGATTGCCTCAACTTGTTCCTGTATACCTGCTGTTACCTTGTTTGACTTCTCCTGATCCTCAACACCCGGCTCTCCCTGCCTACTCTCGTGGATTACCCCTGCAACCTTGTCTACCTCTGTTTACCTTCACCGACCCTGGATTGGGCTTCTGACTACGGCTTTGTCTTCTTATTTTGTACTTTGCTGCCTAGCCTGTTGCCGACCTCTGCCTGTCTCCGACTACGAGTCTGCCTGACGTTTGTGTACCTCTTTGCCAGCCCGTTGCCACTCCTGCTTGTTCCTGACCGGCTATTTACTATTTATACACTACATGCACCTGCACTCTTCTGCTGCCCTAGCAGTTTCTGTCTCTACCTCCAGGGGTGCTAGGACCAGGACCCTGCAAGAGGCCGCCCTCATCATTTCGGACTCTGCTGTAAGGTACGTGACAGCCTCTTAGCGCAGACTTCTGATTACTTGTGCTGCAATTGTATAAGCTATGTTATTTTTTCTTTATTTGCTATTTTTTTCCCCATAAAAGTGGAGCTACCCTTTAAAACACAGCTTTCTCGACTCATAGAACACACTCTGTAGCTTCTCAAATGGAAATTTTCAGAACCTTGTGTCATTTTTACCTCCCTTTTCTAATCTTACACCGTTTCAGGGCCTCGCACTGTCACACTGGGAATGCATAGGATATAGGCTTGAATATTTATTTGAAAAAAGTGAGGATAAATGCAGTGCTAGACCCCTGTGTGTGTATTTATAAACTAAACATAGTTACATAGTTAGTAAGGTTGAATAAAGACACCAATCCATCCAGTTCAACCTGAGTGAGTGTGGGTCCATGTCTACAATTATTCCTATTTTTATTTAAGGTACCCATATAGCGCCATCAATTTACACAGCACTCCACACATACATTACACACTCACATCAGTCCCTACCCTCAAGGAGCCCACAATCCAAGGTCCCCAACTCACATTCATACATACTAGGGCCAATTTTGGACAGAAGCCAGCGAACCTACCTTTCGAGTGTGGGAGGAAACCAGAGTACCCAGAGGAAACCCACGCAGGCACAGGGAGAACATGCAAACTCCAGGCAGGTAGTGTCATGGTTGGGATTCAAACCAGTTAGTCGAGAGTGCTAACCACTACACCACTGTGCTGCCCCAAAACACTAAACAACTGTGCAAATAAAATATGCATGCATATCACTACATGAATTGAAAATTTTGCAGGTAGGTAAGAATAGCGTGGAGGATTCCACCACCAATTATCCCATGTACACACGGTCGGACTTTCCGACGGAATATATGCGGATTGTGTTGTCGGAAATTCCAATCGTGTGTGGGCTCCATCGGAATTTTTCTATTGGAATTTCACACACAAAGATTGAGATCTGGATGTAAAATTTTCCGACAACAAAATCCTATCATTTAAATTCCGATCGTGTGCAGACAACTCCGACGCACAAAGTGCCACGCATGCTTAGAATAAATTATGAGACGAAAGCTATTGGCTACTGGCCTGTTTATAGTCCTGTCGTACGTGTATTACGTCACCTCGTTCTGAACGATCGGATTTTCCGATAACTTTGTGCGACCGTGTGTATGCAAGACAAGTTTGGGCCAAAATCTGTCTGAAAAAATCTGATGGATTTTGTCGTCGGAATGCCCGACCGTGTGTACAAGGCATTAGAGTGTAACTTTAGCCATTTTTGTTTGGAGAATATGTCATGGGGATTGGAAGTGAAAAAAGTCACACAATAATAAAACCTAATGGACACAGAACTAGCACTGTTATTGTATGGGAAGCACCCTCCATACTCAAATACTGGAATTTTTTTCACTGAAACAGAAGGAATCATATCAGTAGAGGAAGATCTTTAAAGGAAAGTATAGACAAGGGTTGGTACAGTACCTAGCACAGGGTAGCTGTTAGAAAAAAAAATAAGCTTTTTTTTGCCCAAAGGTTTGTTTTAATGTTGAGTAGTAAGGATGAGTGCATTTCCTTTATTTTTTGCTTTGTTGCTTCCTTTCTTTCTGCATCACTAATAATATTCAAACTTTCAAGGCAATTTTGAATTTAATTGGTGGTTGAAGACATTTCTTAGCGCTGGACCTATTTTTTTTAACATGTCAAAACAAAAATGTAACTACTAAGCATGTAAACTACGGTCCCTATATTGAAATTGTGGCTCACATTTTATCAGTGTCCACACCCAACAGTGTGGGACAGGGCTCTAAATGCCAATTGTTTCATCATATTCATTGAGGACAACTATCGTGCAAATTACATAGGTTGGAGTTAAGCACAATGACATTGGTTCGGTCTGAGCGGCAGCATCTTTTCTAAACTGAACCAGCTTATTTTTAACCCTTACTTTATGAAATATGATATTAATAACATGATAATGCACTATAAGCCCTTATACACACGGTCGGACATTCCGACAACAAAATCTGTCGGATTTTGTCCGAAACTGGTGTTGCATGCAAACGGTCGGACAAAGTTGTCGGAAAATCTGATCGTTCGTAACGTGATCACGTTATTTCGTTACGATGGGGCAATGTGCAGGCTAGTAGCCAATTGCTTTGGTCTAGGAATTTGATCTGAGCATGTGTGGCACTTTGTCCGATCGGAATTCTCTACAAACGATCGGACAAAGTCCGATCGGATCATGTTGTCGGAAATTTTTTATATCCAGCTCTCAAACTTTGTTGGTCGGACATTCCGACGAAAAAAGTCAGGTCTAATCGGACATTTTCCGCCGGAATGTCCGACCGCGTGTACAAGGGCTAAGAAGGTTTCTGTTGTGTGTTATTGCTTTTGAAAGAGTGTCTGCATAATCTACTGCTTGAGATCTAAATGGTCCAGGACTTTTTTTTTATTTGATTATTATATGAAAAAATTATAACTACAGATAAAGTGATACTAAATTATGGTTTAAAAATAATAAATTATATTTAAGTCTGTTTTCTTAACATAAAAAAAGTGTCTTCTATTTCTCTCAACCTCCTCCAAATCTCCAAATTCCTTTTTTGCTGCTGTGGTCCAACTTCCTGCTGGGAGATGACTATGTTCATTATTTAAGACCCCATCACCGTATGTAGGCATGTAGCCTTCCTCATATGCTTACTCCCAAGATAGACTAGAAACTATGGACTATGGGATTTGTAGTGTACATAGAGCAGTGCACATGACTACAACTAACATCCACTGATTATTCAAAACAAACAGAAATGGGGTTGGATGAAGGAGAGGTTCAATGATCTCAGGGAGATCATTACAAGGAGGCAGAAAAGCACAGTAAAGCCCCATACACACGATCAGATTTTCTGCTGATTTTTGTCTTCAGGCTTACCAAAACCATGTAATGCAAGGGCCTGTCTGATTGCATACACATTGAAACTCCTAAGGTTTGACCTCATATAGGTTTTGGTAAATCTGAAGGAAAAACTCAGCAGGAAAGCTGATAGTGTGTATGGGGCTTAAGAAACACCACCATGAAAAATACATTATTTTTACAGGACCATTAAAGCGGCAGTAAAGCGCTGAAAAAAAAAAAACATGCAAGAAAATAGCATAATGTGCTAGTATGCATTGCATACTAGCACAATTTGAAATGTTTATTTTAGAATTAACGCTCCTTGCAGGTTTAGTAGATATTCTTTTTACCTACAGGTAAGCCTTATGATAGGCTTACCTGTAGGTAAAAATCAGCAAGCGGGCAATACAACCACTTTAAAGAGGAGCTGCACCTTTAAAAAAAATATTAAAAGCCAGCAGCTACAAATATTGCAGCTGCTGACTTTTAATAAAATGACACTTACCTGTCGCAGGGTCCAGCGATGTCGGCGGCAGATGACGAGCGATCGATCATCTCTCCACTCCCTCCACCGCCATCCTCTGTCAGGGAATCGGGAAGTGAAGCATTGCGGCTTCACTGCCCGGTTCCCTACTGCGCATGCGCGAGTCGCGCTGCACGTCTCCACTGGTCCCTGCTGTGTCCTGGGAACTGTGTGTTTCCCAGAACACAACGGGGGGCGGGGCATCTGCGGCTAGCTTGTCCCGGAAGTGGGTGCAGATACCTGGATTATCCAGGTATCTGCACCCCCCTCCCCCTTGAAAGGTGCCAAGTGTGGCGCCGGAGGAGGGGGGGAATCAGATGAGCGGACCTTCCACTTCAGGGTGGAGGTCTGCTTTAAGTAGTGGATGTGTATGGATTATTCTTGGAGAATAAGGATATTATTTAGTGTGACTTTCAAACCACTTTCAGAGTCATTGGGGTCAATTCACTAAAGGATTCTGCATGCAATATGAAGTTCACGACTAGTTTTTCAGAAATATCACACGATGAGCGTCAATTCAAGTAATATAATAAAAATTCACCAAAACAACACATTCTTTTGTTATTTGTCACCTGGCAGTAGGCAGTTGGTATTTTTTTGGTAGCAATGTACAAAATAACGAGGGGAACTCTGCACTGGCAAGTAGGTTAAACGTATACAATGTATCAGTGTGGAAATGTTTTGCTCTGAGCTCAGGAATGAAAATAAATTTCACCAAAGGGAGATTGTTCTGAGATAATATTTTTATTTACAGCACTAGCTTCCTCTGTTGCAGTGTAAAAAAAAGAAAACAATGTTACATTTTAGTGATAAATATTGCAAAACATAAATATTTAACACATTTGTTAAATAATGCATGATTTTAGTGAATTGACTACTTTTGAGATAATTATTTGAACTAAAAAATGTATGTGGTATTTGTTTCTTGGTGAATTGACCCCTTTGCTGTGATCTTTGAGAATCTTAGAGAATTAAAATCGTCACATTAAAAGCAGCTAGAGAGTTGAGTGAGGACTTGTTTTAACACTTTTTTTTTTACAGCTTATTAACCACTTGGTGCCCAAGGTACGTCATATGACGGCCTCGACTTTCCGGGGTTATATCTGAATGATGCCTGAGGCTACAGACATCATTCAGATATTGACATTTTCAGCCAGCGATTCCCTGCACTATAAGAATGATCATAGCAGCTGTTCCGCCGCTTGATCATTCTTACGGGCGGCGGGAGTGGACATCCCCCCTCCCGCCGCCCTCCGATGCAAAAAAGCGGCAATAATTGCACTTGTGACAGGGCCTACTGCCTGTTTCCTTATTTTTGGTTTTAGCTACCGGGCTGTAATGACTCCGGACTAACTTGTCACAAAGTGATTGGGACCGTCTATATGTAATAGATGGGCAATCCCCAACAAACTTGCAAATTTTAGGGTCTGCACGCAGCAGGTACCAATATTTATTTAAAACATCACGTATCTGCTGGTGCTGCCTCAAGAAACGTATAATGACTCTGGTGTAGACATTCTTCTTAGGGACTTTATTACCATAGATCAAAATAGATCTATCTTGTTTTTTGACTTTAAGATAAGCGCGCTTGAGGCACCTGTGGCTGTAACCACGTTGCCGCAAACGCTCCTGTAACAGTTTAGCCTCTCTCTCGAAGAGTATGTCATCACTGCAGTTCCTCCTCACTCTGAGGTATTGGCTATAAGGTATACTAGAAACGAAAGGGGGAGGGTGAGAACTGGTGGCGTGTAACACCGTATTTGCCGGTGAAGGCTTTCTAAACAAAGTGGACACAGGCTTCTATCATTATTGATGAAAATGTGAAGATCTAGAAAGGTAAGGGAAATTTGGCTTTTTTCCAACGTGAATTTTAAATGAAACTCATTGGTCTTCAAACAGGTCCCCCTCCGTCCCCGTCCAAACAAAAAAAACATCATCTATGTAGCGCCTCCAAATGGGGATCTGATCGAAAGCAGTCCGTAGGTTTTCTTGCGCTAAGAGGTGTCGCTCCCACCCCCCCAGGTACAGGTTGGCATACGATGGGGCACATTTTGTCCCCATCGCAACCCCCTGCACCTGGAGGTAGTGGGAGCCACCAAACAAATATATTATTCTCCAAAATAAATCGAAGGAGACTCAAGATAAAGTTGGAGTATTCGGGGTTGCCACCCTCGGAAATGAATTTTTGTTTTCCTCTCTTTATAGAATTTATTTAAACTGCTATTTTGAAGCACCTCCCTGCAAGCATATTTTGTTCGGATGGTTTCCCCATCCCCTCATCCACCATTGAGGCTCCCCATTTTTTGCAATACGGGATTATTTTGATCTATTATGTAAATATATAGTTGGTAAGTATGTGATCTTTCAGCCCCCATGATTCTGAACGACCAAAATGTTTTGTTCCCTCAATACTCATCTATTTGAATTCTGTTTATGGCAATGCTACATGTAGTAATCATATCGATTTGTTTTGCTTTTCTCTTTAAAGCTCATTGTGAATAAAAGAATCTGCACTATTTAATTATTATCTTTTTATGTGTCTATCCATGCAGTACTATACTTGTCAATGATATTCAAAGCTCCTGAAGAAACTCACTTATGAGTGAAACATGTCGAGCATCATACTACATTGACTGAGTTCACAAATGATTCTTCCAGATCTCTATGTATTGTATGGATGTATATCTGTATTCATGGTGCTGTTTTAGCAAAATTTGTTATGTTTTTGTATAATAAATCTCTATGAAAATTAGTTTTTTTTAAAAACCCTCTTTGATTGCTATGTGATTTTTCTTCAATATATGCAATGTTTGATACCGTTAAAAGTCCCGCTGAGGCTAGTCACCTCTCCCCCTGCTTCCCTTTTTTATATTAATTAATTCACCTGTCGTCTACATTTTCCCTGTATTTTGCTTTGTTGATGTTATACTCACGAAACTTGTTGGTAGGAGCTTGTGTGATCCTGGAGTGAACAGGCTGGATGGTGGGGGAAGTATTGCAGCATTACATAGTGGTTACATTGTACTTCTCCCAAACAGCACTGATACCTTTCTTATGCATTACATTGTGAGTCCAATGCATTTTCCCTTTGCTTACAATGTGAGTGTATCATTTTACTTATTTTAACATAACAGTTTAAGCATTGGGCACTATGCCCCTTTCTCTGCTTTGAGTGTTACTCCTGGGAGTTTATCCCTGGATGGTTCACCCACCTGGATAATCAGTAAAGCTGTTCCCTGTGAGCTTAATGGAATCATGGTGAGGATTTGTACGTGTTGGGAGTGATTGGAAGGTTACCATCCATTTGCCCATGGTTAAAGCTCCCCTGTTGGATTTTGTCATTATAAAAGATGTGTGTTTGGCCTTTGTAGTTAGGTTAATGATCTATGGTGAATGTTTACCCACACATGGA
This sequence comes from Lithobates pipiens, assembly GCF_037356315.1. NCBI lineage: Eukaryota > Metazoa > Chordata > Amphibia > Anura > Ranidae > Lithobates > Lithobates pipiens. The sequence goes on from NW_027507748.1 coordinate 187,366,697, forward strand.
TGGTGAAGATTATTCGCAAAAAGTGCAAAGTCTGGTGCAGCTGTTAATGGTAGTCAATCAGTTTCTAACTTCAGCTTGTTCAATTAAAGTGGTTAAAGAAGGTTTTTTGACCTAATGCATTCTATGCATTAAGATAAAAAAGATTTAGTGTGCAGCAGCCCCCTTAATGCTTACCCGAGCCCCTTCCCATTCCAGCTATGTTGCACGAGAGTCTCGGCTGCTTGGGGAACTCCCTCAGCCATTGGCTACCAAAGCTGTCAAAGTCAGTGAGCCAACGAGGAGAGAGAGGGGGCAGGGTCGACCCACTGCTCCATGTCTGAATGGACACACTGAGCAGTGGCTCGGCTTGGGTGCCCCCATAGCAAGCTGCTTGCTGTGGAGTCACTCGGCAGCAGAGAGGGGCCAGGAGCACCAGCGAGGGACCCGAGAAGAGGAGGATCTGGGCTGCTCTGTGCAAAACCACTGCACAGGGCAGGAAAGTATAACATGTTTGTTATTTTTAAATTTTAAAAAAATAGACTTTAGTATCTTTGACAAAAAAAAAAAAAAACTGGAAGTTGTTTGGTTTCTGTGCAGAGCGGCAACAGATTTTGCACTCTCCAGTTTTAGTAAATTAACACCATTGCACATTGTTTATTGCCTGGCTTTCTTGCTAAAATAATTTTCATGCATTTGATAATTAATTGGAGCCCCAACCTCCTAGCAAACAAATACTGGGCATATTTGGCAGACTTAAGCTTGCCATGGACGGATCAAAAGTTGGTCAGTTTAGTAGCGTCCAGTCAAATTTTGATCAGTGTGTAACCATCTCTGCTCGATAGAAGACATGCAGAAAAACATCTGTCAATCAGCTGCTGCAGCCAATTAGGTGAGTCCTGTTGTCAGAATGCAGTATCACGGTGGGAGGGATTCCTCAATCCACCTCGCTTGTCTGGCCAGCTGTAGTCCAACAACAAAAAGGAAACCCTGGGAAAGACTGTATATTTATTTTGTGCTTGAGTGCCAAATTTTACCAAGAGCATGTGCTGTATGTTGAATTTATATTTTTTCAAATCACAGTAAATTAAAAAATTTTATTTTTCTTTGTGCTCATATATAATATAGTATCTGATAGAGAGATATAGTTATATACACATATATCTCTAATATATATATATATATATATTTTTTTTTTCTTCTTCTTTCTTTCAAACGTAAACAGATCAAACATTAGCTACACTGAGAACCTAACATTGCTAAGGTTGAAGAACATTCAGGTTTTGACTCTGAAGACAGGAAAATCAGTACCTGCCAAGATAATGCGACAGAGGTAACAGCAGCATTATGTATAAAGGCAGTGCTCTGCCGTTAGCAACATGAAAGGTATATATCCTGAAAACAGAGAACCTCACCACAGGCATGTAATTTCCAAATTTTAGGTTTGACTTTAAAAATGATAGTCTGGACAGCAAATAAAAACCTCCAACATGTAAAATCAGCACAGAGATTTTCAAATGAAAGAAGCATTTAATTGCTCTCTTATTCAAGGATTAGGAAACTTGAGCAGATAAGGAAATGCTGGCTGAAAATGACATGCTGGGACATTCCTGTGACTGAAAATATGAATACCATGCATAAATAAGAGGTTAACGTGGTTGTAACCCTAAAAAATAAAGAAAAAAGCTTCTGTCCCTTTAAGGCACAAGCTATAGCACAGTGCTTTTGCCATGTCAGTTGTCCCTTTCTATGTTGTAAAATACGTGGCTGATCCTAATGTTCCCGTCTTCCCCTCATGGCTGCTGATCTCTGATAGCATGATCAGTTTAACGTGCCTCCGTAATCCATCTCCTCAGGCTGTGTTCACACTTGTGTGATCACAGATATTGCATGTGATTTTCCCCGCATTGCTCTGCAGATCACATGTGATGTCTGTGTGATGCAAATTCAGGCAAACTGTATGGCTGAAATTGCATCACATTTGCACCAAAATGGCGCAGAACGCTTTTTTTCCGCAATGGAATCGGATCGCACATCCATGCAATCCATTTCCTGCAGCAATTCACAGTTCGCACTGTATTCTGTTACCTGATCTGGGGTTGTCATTAACTTTACATTGACACTCGCAGCAGTTCGCAGATGTCACAGGAATCGCGCGTGTTCCCACATCGCATAAATGTGAACCCAGCCTCAGTGTCTCTGCATCTCCCCCTTCCTTTCTCCCTGTCTCTTCCGCAGTCTGTGTGAGAGCCTATCTCCTCCCAGCCCCTCCCCTCTCCTCCCCTCCTACCTAGATAGAGCAATGCAATTCCCCTAAGCTACTCCTTGGTAAGCAATTCCCAGACAGGCCAATTCTAGCATATATTCTTTTGCTAGAAAATGACACACACACACACTTTTTTTTTTTTTTTTTTTTTTTTTTTTTAGCAGAGGCCATTTTATATATCACACGTAATTTGTGCAGCAGGTTTTATAACACATTTTTTTTTTTTTCAAAAAAGAGAGAGAAAGAACACTTTTTTTTTGCACACAGACACTATATAATACCCATTTTTCATTAGAATAAAAAAAGACCCAAATGGTGGCTGGGGAAGCTGATAAAAAGTATGATGCCCTCGAGAGATGGTCTTCCCCAGCCTTGGATTGGGTTACTGTTCTCTGAAGTCTCAGGGCAGGTGACCTGGAACTAGCTGCAGGACTTCAACAAAGGAATCTGGTCTTGAGAAGGATTTTTCTCACTCACTGGAAAATGGCTAGAGGAATCTGAAAGGTGGCAGCTGTCCTGGAGACTTGAATTGGCCCTATATTGATTCCTGGTGATCATTTAATGGTACATCCCTGTAGTTCTGATTACATTTTATAATACATTTTGTGCATGAACGTATGGTAGTACAGAAACCCAAGAAATTAAATTTTTTATTTTGTCTTCCTTAAACCTAAAAATTAAATTGAATTCAAACCAGCTTTTAAATTAAATTATGATACATAAAATATATATGGTAAGAAAAGGACACAGTGGGCTTGATTTGCTAAAAGACATAAAAGCTGTTCACTTAGGGAAGTGAATAATTCTTTCAAAATATATGTAATCACTTAGAATACCTAAACAAGTCCTAGAATATATCCAAAGGGAAAATCAGATTCACAAGGGAAGATGTTTTTCTGTTCCTTTAGTAAATCAACCCCAAAGCCTTATAGTGGTATAAAATAGAATTTGAACCCAACATCTAATGCATTGTGTTCTATAGAAAAACTGCACATATCTGTCCTTTTGTTTGGGAAAAAGTTACTGGGCAATTACTGGGAAAAGAATGCTAGGCATCTATTCAGTACCCCCTGTGGGGATGAGAGTTACACCGTAAATTCCCATAAATCAGTTTGAGATAAGCAATTAAAACGTTAGGATATATTTTGGAAAACTGAAGCAGTTATACAAATTCCATGCAGATAGTATTCTGGGTTGTGAGTTGAGTCCAAGATCCTAGGCAAATATGGTAGTAACCCTTAAGACATTTTGCTACATCAAGCTAGGGGAATTCTATAGTATGTTCGAAAAACAGTTAAAACTTATCTCCTGCCCATAGTCATCCATATTAACTACATGTATCCCCCATCCAGTGCCATGGTGTCCTCCATTGTATGAATTACCACCTGACTGAGAGGAACTGACTCAGCTTCACTGGTGGTCAGGTGACAATCTTTGCACTATCCACTGTCTTTTGATCAACACAGGTATTAAAATATTTCAACAAGTTCAGACCATCCTATTATGGGAACATTTTAGGTACATGAAAATTAGACAATTCTTCAACACATTAAATTGTCAACACTCCTCTCCTTATTACCAAAATTCAAAAGTTTTTGTCAATCAGAACTTCTCTCTAAAGGTCTAGTTTCCCTAGTCCATGGTAAACACTATAATGTACACACGATCGGACTAAGTCAGCTGGACAAACCGCCGGACTTTGTAGCAGAGGTCCGCCGGACTTTGTAGCAGAGGTCCGCCGGACTTTCCGAATGAGCGTACCTGCCCACACACCACTTTTCCGAGGGACAATCCGCCGGACTATGGCGGGAGTCCGCCGGACTTTTGAAATGAACGGACTTGCCCACACACGGATTAAAGTCCGTTCATTTTGAACGTGACTCCAGGTAGCCGGGACTAGCGAAGGAAATCAATGTCACCACGTTCATCGGCGAGATTCACACCTCGCTAGCCCCGTCACCTGGTATGGACATAAAGGGAAAGCCCTACGCTGAAAAAATGGCGTGGGGTCCCCCCAAAGTCCATATCAGACCCTTATCCGAGCACGTAGCCTGTCCGGTCAGGAAAGGGGGTGGGGATGAATGAGCGCCCCCACCTCCTGAGCCTTACCAGGCTGCGTGCCCTCAACATGGGGGGGTGCTTTGGGGAAAGGGGGGACTTGCGGCCCCCACCCCAAAGCACCTTGCCCCATGTTGATGAGGACAAAGGCCTCTTCCCGACAACCCTGGCCATTGGTTGTCGGGGTCTGCGGGTGGGGGGCTTTTCGGAATCCGGGAGCCCCCTTTAATAAGGGGGTCCCCAGATACCACCCCCCACCCTATGTGAATGAGTATTGGGGTACCATGTACGCCTACCCATTCACCTGGTGAAAAAAGTGTAAATAAAAAAAGACAACACATGTTTTTAAAATAATTTATTGAACAGCTCTTCTGTCTTGGGGGTTCTTCTCGCCGGACTCCTCCGCTATCTTCTGCTCTTTTACTAGTGGATGAGCCCGGATTTCTTCTTTGTTGCCGCTGCCGTCCGGGGGGTCTTCTTCCGACTTCAGGGGTCTTGTCCCCCTCTTCAGGGGTCTTCTTGCCGGGCCTCCACTTACTTCTTCCAGCTCTTTTACTAGCGTTGGCCTGGTCTTCTGTTTCTGTCACCACCGCCGCCTTCTCTTCTTCTCTTCATCCTCTGGGACTGTGACATCATAAGGGGGCGAGGTCACCATGTGACATCCCCCGGTGACCCCACCCCTTGTCCCTATATAAGTCGCCTTTCAATGCGTCCCTGCCATTGCGGCCAGAGATAGCGTAGAGTGAACATCTCAAGGAAGAAGAATAATAATAAAAGTAAAAAGATCAAACGTAGTCAAAACATAGCCAAAGTACAGTAACCGGAACAGCCAAGCCAGATGTCAGGGATCAAAGTAGTGGAATAGTAAGCAGAATTTGGAGCTAGAAGGGATGTCAGCAAAGCCAGTCTTTAAACAGGAATGACGGAGATAGTTTCTTGTGATGTGACCATGGCGAAGGTAGAGCTCCTCTGGACGGGACAGATTAAGTAGGCAGAACTGACAAGCAGGATCATCAACAGCTGAGTGACTGTGGAGAGAGATGGGAGCTAGCAATTAGCCAACAGCTGAGTGGCCAGCTCAGAGAAGGAAGGGCTGAGCCCAGCCCTGACATGTGCTTGGCTACGAAGTTTAGAGACCTCCACATGTTCACTACTAAAAGTTACTAGTGTGTCCCAAAGTTACCCTGAACCTATCCAAGCTCAAGTTCTGCAATAAAGCATCAAAAAAGCATACCCCTAGACTGTTTATTGAGCAAAAGAGGTGACTGTGTGCCTGGCTGTGCGACAATTACTGGGCAAATAACCCTGAGCATCTATTCAATGACTCCTGAGCACTGGAAATTCCTATAAATCAGTTTGGTCAGAAGCAGTGAAAATTCTAGGATGTATTTTGGAAAACTGAAGCAGTTATAAAAGTTCCATGCAGACAGAGGGGCATAACTAGAAATCACAGGGCCCCATAGCAAAATGTTGTATGCCCCCCCGAAAACAGCCCCCCCACAAAAAATGGAGGGGCTTAAATAGTGGGTGTGGCTCAAAGGGGGTGTGGTTAGAGTCTGAGATGAATGAGGGATGGAGGAAGGAAGGCAGGAAAGAAAGAAAGCAAGGGAAGAGAGAAGGGGTGGAGGGACAACAGGCCCAGACCCTACACCACAATAGCAATGTATGTATTCCAGAAAGTTTAACAATCAATAGATAAAGATACTCCAAACACCTGGTGTTAGCGCTTCAATCATCCTCACATGTGCTCAATGCAGTGTGACCAGTGCCCAATGTTGCCTGCCTGTTCCCAATGCAGCGTGGCCTGCCAGTGCCCAATACAGCCTCACCTGTGCCCAATGCAGCATGACCAGTGCACAATTCGGCCTCACCTGTGCCCAATGTGGCTTGACCCATGCCAAATTCGGCCTCACCTGTGCCCAATGTGGCCCCACCTGTGCCCAATACAGCCTCACCTGTGCAGAAGAAGAGGCGAGCCAGTGGCAGAACTAACGGGGAGGATGAGGAATGCATACTGCAGCTCTCAAATGGCTGTTGGCGAGAGTGGGGCTGCCACAGAGTAGGGGGGTGAGTACCGCCCGCACAGTCCCCCAGCCAGGGGAAGTGAGGAGAGGAAGAGGCAAGCTGTGCATATGAGCAGAGAGCTGTAATATTTTTCATTTGAATTTCCCGCATTCCCAGGTCTCACCGTCACATTGCCCCACCTCTTGGCCCGGTGCCTTTGATGACATCACATGTCCCGCATTGGACAAGTGTTCTGTCTATCAAAGGCGCTGGGCCAAGAGGTGGGGGTATGTGACGTGAGCCCCGGGAACACAGTAAATTTGAATGAAAGCTATTACAGCTCTCTGCTTGTACAGACAGCTTGCCTCTTCCTCTCCTCATTTCCCCTGGCTGGTGGACCATGCGAGCGGTGCTCGTCCCCCCACCACAGTATGCATTTCTCATCCTCCCTATGGGCCTCTCTCAGCTGCAGGCCCCAAAGCGCCCCCTTGAGTCGCTATGGCAGTAGTTCCGCCAGTGCATACAGATAGTATTCTGGGTTGTGAGTTCAATCCAAGATCCTAGGCAATTGATAACCCTTAAGCCACTGTGCTACATCAAGCTTGGGGAACTGTATAGTATGTTCGAAATACTATTGTGCATGAGTTGTTAACTGGTTCAGTCATTTTTGAAAATCTCAAGTGCTTGTAAATATCAAGACTTTACCAACCACAGGGATCTCTTAATGAGCTAGTATTCTATGGCAAACAATTATCATGGAATGCAAGCTTTGTTACATATTTATTTTTTGTCAAATGAAATTAAATATGAAGTACAAATAACACTGATAAATTAAATAAATGGATGTATTTTCATTACCTCGCCTTTATATTCCACAGCATTACTACCAGCATAAACTGGCACAAAACAACTTGCCAAGAGTACCTATAAGAACAATGAGAAAATTTGTTACACACATTCAATTAATCTTCTTCATTGGGATAAATATCAATAATATTACCTGCCTGTAAAACTTTTTAAAAAAAGACTGAATTCAATTACAATTATTTACTTCAGGCATGCTTTTTGTTTTTTAAACATTTAAAAAAGATGTAATTTTTTTTATTCTTTACAAATCTGTCTAACCCAAGTACTGTATAAGAATTGCAGTTCTGCCTGTTTTACGTTTGGAGGTGATGGACCTCACCATCTCCTTGTTACATAAAAGCCATAAAATAATAATAAGCTGAAAATTTTTCGTTCTAGTTCTCAAGTCTCTTTTTAGTTGCTCTACTATACTTGTTAGCAGCAGAGAAATTTTTTTTCTTGTAAGTTATAGATGCAATTCTGCATTATTCAAGCTATGGAGATGTCAAAAAGGCACAGTTAACCCTGCGTTTTGACATCTAACCTGCAATTCCTTCTTAAATAAGTGACTGTATTAATGGTTTTAAAAGCAGGCTACATAGCCTCATGTACAAGGTGACAAAACTAGGTTTACGGTTAATAGCTTTTGTGATTTGAATGTAAGTGGAGCTAGAAGGTTCAAATTAAATGATTTTGTTTTATTAAAATAGTGTAAAGTTATGTAGTTTTGCAACAGTCAAAGATAAATATATTATTCTATGTGTATATCATGTTCCCATGTCAAGGAACATTTGTTAAAGCTCAAACATTAGAAAGAAAAAACTGAAGCACAGATACTGTTTTACCTGGCAAAGGATTTGTAATTCTGTGCAGTCACACTTCTGATTTAGGCAATGCTGCCAGACAGAACAGGCTTATGCGGTGTACACACGACCAGATTTTTCGACAGACTACGTCCCGCGGTCTTGCCGATAGACTTTCGGCGGGCATCCGACGGACTTTCTGAACGAACGGACTTGGCGACACACGTCTGGACTAAGTCCGTTCAAAAGTCCGTTCGTTTTGAACATGATGATGTAAACGGGACTAAACAAGGAAGTTCAATAGCCAGTAGCCAATAGCTGCCCTTGCGTCGTATTTGGTCCGTCGGACTTGCATATAGAGGAATGGTTTTCCCAATCTATAGTCCGTTAGACTTGAGTCCGTCAGATAGACTTGAAACATGTTTTATTTCTAGGTCGGCCTGACTTTTAGGGAAAAAAGCCCGCTGGAGCCCACACACGATCGAATTGTCTGATGGATTCCGGTCCGCCGGACCAAGTCTGCCAGAAAGTCCGAGCGTGTGTACGCGGCATTATACTGCAGCAGCAGAACAGCTTAGTCAAAGCATCCGTTTTTTGTAATCAAGCTTTAACTAAAGCTAAACTCCAACTTTCTTTTCACTAGAAATGAAAGAAATGATCAGTCCCAGCATAGATCATACCTCTGTACCGTGTTTGCAAATCTCCTGGTTTTCTGCGTTTAGTTATGGCTTTGTATCATGTGACAGTCTGTATCGTCTGATGTAGACTGAATGCCTTCCATAGCCACTTCCAGCTCCATCTCTAGCCTAAAACACACCCCTCTGTAGTCTTTCAGACTGTGCACATGATGTAACTTCCTCCACAGCTCTGATGGTGGGTGTAATGGAATATGTCCTAATTAGCATTCAATCCCACCCAGTCACACCTACAGGAAGAGTCCAAACCTCCCAAGTTAACAAGTTAACAACGTGTGTGTTTTCTGCGCTGGTTGCATTTAGAAACATGACATACATTGCTGCGCATTTTCGAAACCCTGCAAAGCATACGTTTTTTATTTTGGGTTGCAGTGTGTTTGTAAACAGGCAGATGCGAATGAATGGTAACGCAAGCATGATTTTGTTTTCAAAACACACGGCAAAGCATGCGTTCATTGTCATGTGCTTGGAAATGTGTAGATGAGAATGAAACCTAAATGTTAATGAAATAGTGACATGCATTGCCACGCATTTTAGAAGCGCACATCAAAGCGCGTGTTTTCTTTGCGGGTTGCCATGCATTCAGAAGCACGCAGATGCAAACCAAGCCTAAATGACACCATGGGAGCGGCACGTGTTTGGTGGGCGTAGCCATGCATTATTTATGTGGGTTGTGCGATGCAAACATTCACGAGTGCCCTCTTAGCAATCGGCAGTGGAGGAAGAGGAGGATCGGGGCTGCTCTCTGAAAAATTAATACACAGAGCACGGAAGTATGACAAACTATTACACAGAGCAGGAAAGTATGACAAGCCATTACACAGAGCAGGGAAGTATAACAATCCATTACACAGAGCAGGTAGTATAACAATCCATTACACAGCGCAGGGAAGTATAACAATCCATTACATAGAGCAGGGAAGTATAACAATTCATTACACAGAGCTGGGAAATATGACATGTTTATGATTTAAAAAAATAAAAATGCCTTTAGAATCACTTTAACTTTCTGACTAAAGTTCCACTTCCTGCTTGTTCCCTATTCACTGCACAGAAGAATGGAGTGTGGGTGGGGATAACACAGTTCCATTCCTCCCCCAATCACCACCCGCATGAAGGCCCAGAAACACCCACAGTGGCCCTTAGCCCCACCCACATCAACTCCCACAGCTGCTACAAGTGACTCCCAAAGCTCGCCCTGAAACTACAGAGGCTCAAAGGATGATGGGACATGTAGTATCAGGACTGATAAAGTAAGAAAATAGGAAGTCAGGGAACTTAGAAATTCAGCCAAGAGGAGGAGTGACATCACAGACACAGAAACCTGCTTTATAAAGCTAAATAAGGTAAGATACACTGATAGAGGGATTGCGATTTACATGCACAATGCATCTGTTTTGGGGAGGAAAAGCTGAAGCTCACACTTACTAGAAGTCAAGTGGGACACAGTCAAAAACACATCCCTAACCTGCTAATTGGACAGCAATTGCATTCTTTTGAGAGATATATATATATATATATATATATATATATATATATATATATATATATATATATATATATATATATATATATATAAATAATCCCAACCACGACACCATCTGCCTGGAGTTTGCATGTTTTTCCTGAGCCTGCGTGGGTTTCCTCCGGGGTGCTCCGGTTTCCTCCCACACTCTAAAGACATGCTGGTAAGTTAATTGGCTCCTGTCTAAATTGGCCCTAGTACATGAATGTGTGTTAGGGATCTTAGGTTGTAAGCTTCTTGAGGGTAGGGACTGATGTGAATGTACAATGTATATGTAAAGCGCTGAGTAAATTGACGGTGCTATATGTACCTGAAATATTTATTTATATATAAATATAAATGTTTAGGTGCAGAAAACAAAGTTTCCTTGCATTCAGCCCAGTTATCCAGGGATCCCTGTTGTGTGGTAATCAATAATGAAAAACTGTTGCTGTTGCTATAGGAACACAGGCATCAAGAGCATTTGGAAACCTAATAGTTTTGTGGAGATGGAACAGAATAACTTGATAAAAGCAGCATGTGACCATGTAAAGGAGCAATGTCACCTGTATTATAGTAGCCTGTTTGAATGAAAAGGATTAGGTAAATTCATAAAACTACAATGACAAATTTTATTTTAAAATTAAATATTTCAAAAGTCTAAACTCATTTTTTATATATTTTACACGGTATATACAGAATAGTCCTGGTTTTAAAGATTTACATTGATTATTGTACATACAGTTGTGCTCATAGGTTTACATACCCTGGCAGAATTTATGATTTATTGACCATTTTTCAGAGAATATGAATGATAACACAAACGTTTCTTTCCCTCGTGGTTAGTGTTTGGCTGAAGCCAATTATTATTAATCAACTGTGTTTACTGTTTTTAAATCATAATGACAACAGAAATTACCCTAATGACCCTGATCAAAAAAGTTTACATACCCTGGTGATTTTGGCCTGATAACATACACACAAGTTGACACAAAGTGGTTTGAATGGATATTAAAAACTACCCATCCTCACCTGTGATCTGTTTGCTTTTAATTAGTGTCTGTGTGTTTAAAAGGTCAGTGAGTTTCTGGACTCCTGACAGACCCTTGCATCTTTCATCCAGTGCTGCACAGACGTTTCTGGATTCTGAGTCATAGGGAAAGCAAACTAATTGTCAAAAGGATCTGCAGGAAAAGGTAGCTGAACTGTATAAAACAGGAAAGGGATATAAAAAGATTTCCAAGGAATTGACAATGCCAATCAGCAATGTCCAAACTCTAATCAAGAAGTGTAAAACGAGGGGTTCTGTTGAAACCAAACCATGGTCAGGTACACCAACTAAAATTTCAGCCACAACTGCCAGGAAAATTGTTTGGGATGCAAAGAAAAACCAACAAATAAATTCAGGTGAAATACAGCACTCTCTGAAAACATGTGGTGGGACTGTTTCAAGATGTACAATAAGGAGGCACTTGAAGAAAGATAGGGGGCATTGTTGAGTCGCCAGAAGAAAGCCATTACTACGCAAATGCTACAAAGTATTTTGCTTACAATACACCAAACAGCACAGAGAAGAGCCTCAAACCTTCTGGCACAAAGTCATTTGGAGTGATGAGACCAAAATGTAACTTTTTGGCCACCACCCCAAACACTTAATTTGGAGAGAAGTCAGCAAGGCCTATGATGAAAGGTACACCATTACTACTGTGAAACACGGAGGTGGATCGCTGAAGTTTTGGGGATGTGTGAGCTACAAAAGGCACAGGAAATTTGGTCAAAATTGATAACAAGATGAATGCACTACGTTATTAAAAAATACTGGGGCGTGGCTTGGCACCGACACGGAATGGCCGTATAACTGCATTGCTCCATCCGACAGAGGTCCTGCCACCAGCTTCACAGAGCTATCTTCGGCAATAATCATGGGGAAAACAAGAGAAAAGGGCTCTCAGTCCCACTCCCGCTCCCCAAGGGGACCAGTACTGTACTACGGACGCAACATCCCAGAAATTTTCACCCCCTGCCTACACAGGCAAACGCTCACCCAGTCGGAGCCCCTCCACCAGGAGAAACCCACAACAAGCGGACAGCCCGCCAGCCACACACACACTTACGATGGCTGATCTCAGAGCAGTGGCAGCCGACATAAAATAATCTTTCACATCCGCCATCTCAGACCTGAGGAGAGACATTCTAAATGCACGTGCGCAAGACAGATCTGGAAGACACTGCAGCCCGCCATGACACCACTATCCAACAGCTGTAACACATTTCCCAGGCATACAACACCCATCTGAGAGAGCTCCACAGACACATGGATGACCTGGATAATCGCGGACGCCGCCACAACTTACGGGTGAGAGGTATCCCTGAAACGGTCGAACAGCCCCAATTAACGCAGGCTACCATACAAATCTTTAATGACCTGCTAGGCAGACCACCCAAGACTCCCATTGACTGCGAGAGACACCACAGGGCCCTCAAACCCAGAAGCAGAGACACAAATCCCCCTAGGGATGTAATCTGCTGCCTTGGGAACATTAAGCTAAAGGAGGACATACTAAAAAGAGCCAGAAACCACTGCAGCCTCCTCTTCCAAGGAGCAGAAATTAAAATATTCAACAACCTATCTCCAATTACCCTCCAAAATAGGAGAGACTTGCACCCATTACTTGATATTTTATGCCGCAAAGGAATCCAGTACCGCTGAAAATACCCATTCTGCCTATCCGCGACAGTGGCAGGACGCACCGCCAACCTAAATGTCCCAGAAGATCTCAGGGGGTTCTGCAAAATACTTCAAATACCACCGGTTGAACTCCCAGAGTGGTACAAAGCATTCCACATCCAGCAACTCCAGAGATCCAACTCCATGGATGCCATACCGGTTAGAGACG